>NW_003852425.1:16618705-16721603 GCF_000181295.1 Otolemur garnettii | reverse complement strand
ATTTTCATAGGCAGGTACTGTGTGTACTCAATGCACAGTACACCTAGTGCCTCACTGAACACCCACCCTAGTAAGTGGACCAGTTTGTTACAGTCCCTTGGATGCACAACTCGTAGAGGGTCTACTATCACTGTATATATTAATAGGTCACATGTCATGCTTTGAAACAGCAATACAATATGCATCAATCAAATCAAGTAATTTGGGTATCCATCACCTGAAGCATTTTCTTATTCTTTGAGTTAGAAACACTCCAATTCCACTCTTCTGTTATCATTAAGTAAACACTAAGTTATTGGTAATTACAGTCACTTTGTTGTGCTATCAAATATTTCCTATCCTCTTTATCTAACTATATTTTTGCACTCATTAATCATCCCCACTTCATTCTTCCCTCCCCTTTAACCCTGTACTCTCTGTCTCCGTGAGATCAGTTGTTTTAATATTTATCTCCCACATAAGAGTGAGAACACATGAGACTTGATGTTCTGTGCTTGGGTTATTTCACTTGAGATAATATTCTTCAGTTCCACCCATGTTGTTGCAAATAGCAGGACTTCATTCATTTTTATGGATATAGAATACTGCATTGTGTATGTGGTTCAGTTTTCTTTATCCATTCATCCTTTGACAGACACTTGGTTGATTCCAAATCATTGCTACTGGGAAAATGCTTCAGTCAACATGGGGTTGCCGATATCTTTTTACTATATTGATCTTTTTTTTTTTTTTTCTGGAGGTATAACTGTGGGGGAATTGCTGAGTCATGTACTACTTCTATTTGTAGTTTTTTGAGGTGCCCCATACTGTTCTCCACAGTAGTCACACAAATTCACATTTCCACTAACAGTGTGGAAGGCTCCCTTTTCTCTTTTTCCTCACAGGAATTCCTTATTGCCTGTATTTTTGATAAAAGCCATTTGCACTAAGGTGAGAGAATAAGCCATTTTAGGTTTGATTTGTCTTTCTCTGAGGACTAGCAATTTAGAATGTGTTTTCATATACCTCTTGGCCATCTCTATGTCTTCCTTGGGAAATACCTATTCAGAAGTTTTGCTCATTTTTTAATCAGATTATTTGATTTCTTTCCTGCTGAGTTGTTGGAACTCTTTATTATTAACCCTTTCCCAGATGGGTCATTTATGAATGTTTTCTCCCACTCTGTGGATTATCTCTCCACTTTGTTGACCACTGCCCTTTTTAGTTCAACATGGTTCTATGTATCCAGTTCTGTTCTGGTTGCCTTTGCTTTGGAACTTTTACTCAAAAAGTTAATCTGGACTGATGTGTGACCACATGTCTCAGTACTATGGCCTTACCAAGGGAACATCTCAAACCAGCCATTACAATGTAAGGAGGATGGTTCTTTCTTGGTCTTTTCCCCATGAATCAATGACCAGAAAATAATCAAGAAGTATATTAATAAGAGATCTCTGCGGTTTACCACTAATAATGCTAGGTTTTAATTTTTTTTTAAATATCTAGTTTTAATTATCATTTCAAAATTAGTTTATTTTTACACATAGGAATACCAATAAAATATTTATAGAATTTTTTATGGGTATTCTTTGGTTTTCTGTTACTTTTTTCCTATATTATAACCAAATAGAATGGGTTTACAATAGAAATGTGAGCTTGACCTTAAGTCGAAGACACAATAAAGAATATAGCATAATTTCTGGAAAAATAGAAAAATATTAGCATTGCTATTTGCATTTCTTCTGCATTGTTTGACACATGTTGCTTATAGCAGCATTCTTTGTATTGAGTACTCTGATCTCTACGTATACATGATATCCTATGTGACACAATTGGATATATACATGATACAATTGATATATACATGATATCCTATGTGACACAATTGGATATATACATGATACAATTGATATATACATGATATCCTATGTGACGCATTATTAGTCAAATATTCTTCTATTTGTAGTATGCATTTGAATGTCCTTTGAGAGACATCCTTGAACTACTGCTGGTCAAACACACCCCAATGTGTAATGGGCACTTCACTTTCTCACAGTCTGCATTTTATTTTTATTGGTTCACAAACCCGGTGTCCTTCAGTTTTACAGTCCTAGTTATTGCTTTTCTTTTTGGTTTTTCCCCCCACAAGCACAGGCCCCAGAGATGTCATAAATAAACAAATACACCATCCCAGACATGTTTTGGGAAGCCCCAATGTCCGATCCTCCCATCTGGCAATCTCTTTCTTCACTGTGTTCTCTTTTTGCTGTGTTGCTCTAAGCAAATGTGATAGGGGAACTGTCTGGTAGGAAGAGGGTGATCACAAGACTCAATGTTGCTCCCACTTGCTCTCCTATTGGATAGACAGAGGTAGTCAGGGGGTTTTGCTTGGAGTTGTAATTTCTTCAATATTTGTGGACGTTTGCAAATTCCCTCTTGTATCTAGCTTGGCAAACCTCTTGCCCCTTTCTCAGGGTCATTCTCTTTTCCTATGTAGGGTTTTTCTATTTCTCTTTTATTCCAATCAAATCACCCATGTAATTTCTTCATTAACTCATATAACTCATCTTTCATTTAGGAAATTTTTATTCCATAATATTAAAGCAAAGATAGGAGTAATATTATATATTATAAAGGCTAAAAAATTATTCTTGTAAGTGCATCTTCTGTGAGATATACACATCTATATAACTGCTTTTATAGTTGTAATGCTGCACAGTTAATTATTCTGAAAAGTATTGCTTCAGTGTGTATAATATTACATGGGGCAGTTCTATGTAAATTGAATTTGTGAAGCAGATGACAGTGTTTAAGTACTGTTTTAATGTTTATTGTTTGAACATTCAAGGAATAATAATACTGGGGTCGTTATCAACTGGAATTCTAGAGATGGACGGCCTGCAGAGGACTTTGGTTTCCCTGAAAATTGACTGATGTTAAACACATGCACACACACGGACACACACACACAGGGACACACACGGACACACACACACAGGGACACACACATGGATACACACATGGACAACACACACACACAGACAGACACATACACTGAGGGTAGTGGGTTTGAACACGGCTGGCCAACTAAACAACAATGACAACTGCAACAAAAAATAGCAAGGCATTGTGGTAGTCCCAGCTACTTGGGAGGCTGAGGCAAGAGAACTGCTTAAGCCCAAGAGTTTGAAGTTGCTGTGAGCTGTGATGCCATAGCACTCTACTGAAGGCAACAGAGTGAGACTCTGTCTCAAAAAAAAAAAAAGTCCTAAGACATATTAATATAAGACACACTAACTCTGATGGTAACAATTAGGTAGGGGTGGATAGCATTGTTTCATCATAATTTCTCTGTAGGTTTTGTTTGTTCCAGAGGTTTTATTCATTTATTTTGCTTACTTGGTCCTTTCATGAATTTGAGTTTGCAACCCTTAAAGTACAAATTATATTAGGAGAAACAAATTTCAGGATTCAAGATTTTAATACAAGATTAAAATTCTAATAACCTCAGCTTCTGCAAAGTGAATAGTTGAGGAAATAACTAAATAAAGCCCTTATGAACTAAAGTTTGAATGTTAAGTCAAGACATTGCTAAAAAGTCAGCAGGGGAAAGTTGCTCTGGGAAAATGAATCGATAGCAGGAGCCTGTGGGAATACAAGAAAAATAATGAGTCTAATTCACATCTGACCTTTGCCTACCCAAAGTAATATAAATAATTGATCTGTCCTCTGCATTTCCACAGTCATAATTGCCTCCTTTCCACCCCAAAACTCTATGTCAATACCCCTGGATGGCACAGAAGCTACACATGTCAGGCTCACAAATACTACGACTTTTGCCAACGTGACAGCTTATATTAGTCTAAATTGCAATCCTATCCTGAGAAATGAAAAACAAAAATACATTTTAAAATTCTGCTTGGAAGATCTAAAACATCAGGGTATGTTATAATTTAGGTACAACTTAAGTACAAAGCTATTTACTTTTGCGTACATGCTTTGAAAGGGCACATGATCAGGACTGCAGAGTGGAGCCATCCTCTTATGATTTTGCCAAAGGAATAAGTTTACAGCTAATTCTTGGGATGAAGGGATGATTATAGTATTTCTTATGTGTAAACTCATGTGGAAAGTAACCTAGACTGCAGGAGGTTTTGAATGTGTGTTCTTGATCTTACAGACACTGTATATTTCCAGCGGGGGGGTGGGGTGGGGCAGAGGTGTTCGGCAGGTGATGGTTCTTATCCATGGATGCTGACTCCTCTGCAGAGCTGCAGTAACTCACAGGAAGAAGACTTCTATGGGTGACTGTCTCAGGACAGAGGGCAGAACAAGCCCAGCGCACCCTTCAAACTCACTGGTAGTTAAACCACCCACTTAATCCCTGGTGTGGTCATTCACAATAAGGTCAAGGGGTCCATGGGGCCAGCACCCCACAGGAGCCTGGACTTCAGAAATCATGCACTTTCACCTTCCAGCTTTACAGACAAAAACCAAACTAAAGTGTTACCAAGTTTGTATATGGCATTCATCCATTCATTTAACAACTTTTTTTCCCCTTGAGTTCATACTGTTTGGCAAGCATTACACCTGACCCAGAGGATAGAACACAGTGATTCTCAACCTTCCTAATGCTGTGGCCCTTTAATACAGATCCTATGGGTTGAGAACCGCTGATATAACAGAATACAAGACAGACAGAGGTCTTCCTCCTCAGAAAATTAACTTCTGGGTGTAGTAAAAAAAATGATAAGGGTAAAAAAACAGAAGTAATCACACATTGTGATTAATGATGTGAAGGAAATAACAGGGAAATGTAACAGCATCAAGGAGCTCTGCTTTGCAGAGAACTGTCCCTGAAGGGCTCTCTGAGGAGGTGACATCTGACCTGAGACCTGAGTAACACAAGAAAGCCAACCATGAACAGAAGTGGACGAGAGTGTCAAAGTTTCGGAAGATGGCAGGTGTGAAGGCGGGGAGTAGAAAATGGAGCCACTGAGCTGAGCGGGAAGAACAAGGAAGACAGAGGTTCACGCAGGACGAGATTTACTGAAAGTAAATTTCTGTACCATCAAATCCTAAAAAAGCAAGTTTGTTCAGTGCATTCAGTGTTAATTTTGGCAGGAACATTTGTCTACTTGAATCTTGAACTAATGAATTTAAAGTGAGATCTGCCAACCTGTTATACGACTATTTCCAGTCAAGTTCAGTCATACATATGGGTTTGGGCAGAGAAAACAGGTGTAGTTGTGTTGAACTAGTGTTGAGAGTTTAGCTCACCAGCATAACAATGGGACAGACAATAAGAGTCAAATGTGCTTAAAAGATCGTGAAAATGAAAGTCGAACTACAAATCTAAAATTGCGTGACATCGTGACACAGAGAGGACCTGATGTGTACAGATAAACTCTGCAGCTCGTGGGATGAAATCTCAATTTTGAGGAACTAACGTAGAAGTTTAGCTGAAAAGATGAGATAGTACCAGACAGTGGGATGCTTTTCGATTTGAATTTCTGGGGAAAATAAGTTACTGACAGTGCAAGAGAGTTTCTATGGAAACAGGCGACTAAATTGAGGTGGAACCACATTTTGCCAGAGGTGAGGAAGTTAAGAAGAAGGGAGAGGCTAGGATTTTTCACGGTTTATTTGTACAATCATTGGGAGTAACTAAGAATGATGATACCAGTAAGTGTGGGTTATATGAGCCATATATACCTCTAATTTCTGGGAACAAATAGGTAATCTGTGTAGATGAGATCATGAGGGATGCCACGTTCATCATAAATGAGATCGTGAGGGATGCCACGTTCATCATAAATGCCATTTATGATATAATCTCAATCTCCAAGGAGATGGAGGGATGTCTTGTATATGTGATGGGAAACCAGAAAAGACATCTTTCCTGGTCCTGGACGTGACTTGGACAACATGACAAGGAGTAAACAGTCTTCACTGGAGGGTTTGCTGAAGAAGCAGCGGCCTCTCCTTCAGGGCTCAGGAGTGACCGTGAAGCAATGAGAAGACTAGTTATTCCACTCTTAAATTATTAAAACTGGAAGGCCGGGAAATCATACTTTTTAGTAACTCTAGCTTGAAAAGTATCATTGTCTTATTTTTATTAATGTGAATTTCAATAACTTTCACTGTGTTTTTATTTTTGTTCAAATGTTATTTTTTAATTGTAATACATGAGCTAAAATGGATTCAGATTTATAATTCAAATTTCTTGTTAAAATCCTTCATTTTGATTATTTTCCAATCAACAGCTAGTACATACTTTTTATTAGTTGGGTTTATTAACAACAAACAACGTTCTAAATCAGTGGTTCTCAACCGTCCTAATGCCGCGGCCCTTGAATACAGTTCCTGTGGGTTGTGACCCACAGGTTGAGAACCACTGTTGTAAATCGAGTTGGCTGACAGCAGCAGCCCTGATTTCTTGTTCAGAGAGATGTCAGTGGCTGTGTGTCACCTTCAATGATGTTTTCCTGTTCTTCTAGATTCCAGTCCCAATCTCAAGGAGTGTCCATATTTGGGACATCTGTCAACAGACCTGGCAGAAACTCTTGGTGCCATCCAAAGTTTTGTTTTTTTTTTTTTAGAGACAGAGTCTCACTTTATCACCCTGGTTAGAGTGCTGTGGGGTCACACTGCTCACAGCAACCTCCAGCTCCTGGGCTTAGACGATTCTCCTGCCTCAGCCTCCCAAGTAGCTGGGACCACAGGTGCCCACCACAACACCTGGCTATTTTTCTGTTGCAGTTTGGCCGGGGCTGGGTTTGGACCCGCCACCCTCGGTATCCAAAGTTTTTTTTCTTCTCAGATGTCTCTGTATGTTGTGTTAGCTCGCCTTCCACTAGGTAAAACTCACAACGTGTCCAAACCACAAATCAGCATGTCCTGCCTTCTTCAGGAGGGCCAGTGTAAATAAATTAGTCTGGATAAAAGAAGAGCATAGAGTGAAAATGTAGTAGCAAAAATAAAATCTGCCACCAGAAGCTGTCACTGATCTCTCACACAAGATGGAAAAATATAATAGATACATCATCGAGAGGCTGACACTCGAAGATAAATCCACACCAATCAAGAGACATATATGCCACGGATAAAAGCCCAAAGGCTGACAAGGTCTTTAGGGTCTTCTTTTCTTTTTTTTTGAGACAGGAGTCTCAAGCTGTCCCCCTGGGTAGAGTGCCGTGGCATCTCAGCTCACAGCAACCTCCAATTCGTGGGCTCAGGCGAGTCTCCTGCCTCAGCCTCCCAGGTAGCTGGGACCACAGGCACCCACCATAACGCCTGGCCATTTTTTGGTTGCAGCCTTCATTGTTTGGCGGGCCCGGGCTGGATTCGAACCCACCACCTTGGGTGTATGTGACTGGTGCCTTAGCCACTTGAGCCATAGGCCCTGAGCCAGGTCTTTAGGGTCTAACAGAATAGAGAATTTAAGAAAAGAATAAGTGGCAAGAATTTTTTTTTCTGTAAAAAGTAATAGGAATAGAAGGCAGTGAAGCAATGGGAATAGAGTTGGAAAAGGAAGATGGGCGAGTCCCTATCATGGAAACCCCTCATAAAGTGGCAATCCTTTTATGGTAAATTTTTTTATGATATAATGTCTGACTACCGAATTTACTGACTCAGATACACTATTCTATCATCATTCCACAAGTGTTCCACAGACACATATTATTAAACCCATATGTTTATTATTATTATACCCATATTATTAAACCCCAGCATGTTTTATTCTTTTCAGCTTAGGGATAAGGCTACTGGCAGTCTATGTACATTTGAAGGCTGGTAGCCAAAGCTCTCTTTCTACTGAACCGAGGCAGACTGGCAGCTGCCAAAACCTGTACACCATGGAATATTATGCAGCCTTAAAGAAAGATGGAGACTTTACCTCCTTCATGTTTATATGGATGGAGCTAGAACATATCATTCTTAGCAAAGTATCTCAAGAATGAAAGAAAAAGTATCCAATGTACTCAGCCCTACTATGAAAGTAATTTATAGCTTTCATATGAAAGCTATAACCCAATTTTAGCCCAAGAATATGGGGAAAGGGGAGGGGGGAAGGGGGAGGATGGGTAGAGGGAAGGTGATTGGTGGGACCATACCTGTGGTTCATTTTACAAGGTTACATGTGAATCTTACTAAATGTAGAATATAAATGTCTAAACACAATAACTAAGAAAATGCTGTGAAGGCTATGTTAAACAGTTTGGTGAAAATATTTCAATTTGTATATAAAACCAGCACACTGTACCCCATGACTGCATTAATGTACACAGCTATGGTTTAATAAAAAGGAACTACATTAAAAAAAAAAACCTGTCTCTACAAATCCTTTTTCTAAGGACTTATAGTTTAATCTTATGGTTTAATCTCCACCCTTTTTGACTGGCACATTTATTCTTTAGTTCCCTTAATGCAGAAGGGTTATATTTAGGTCAGCATTCACAGTATGCTGTTTTTCATGTCTCTTTCATGTCGAAGTGTATTTATGCTTTCTAATTTTAATTTTTTTTCTCTCACAAGACAACAATCACTCCTACTCCTTTCCAAAACTTTGGAAGGTTTAAGTCCAGAAATACTTCCAGATAATCAATATTAAATTTACAAATTCCTGAATCTTAAACTTGAAAAAAGCTTTCTCTCAGTTAATCATTTCAGTAAAATAATCATGTTTCTATTTATAAGATAGAGATCAAATAAACACCCCCAAATAATGAAAAGACCTCCTTAAGGAGAGAGCAATTAGCTGTGAACACAGAGGTGTTTAAAAAGGTGTAATGGTGAGTCCCCTACCCTTGCTCAGTGTCCACTGCGATGTTAGCCAGAGTTATTTTTACTTTTGTATAATAATTTACTCTCATTGAAATGTGCTATTGTTAGGGGTACAGTGTGCAATATTGGGGAAATCTGTCAGCGAGAACCAACTCTCTAAAGAAATCACGGAGCGTCTCCATTGCCCCAGAAATTCTTTTTTCACTCTCTATCAAGTCTCTATTTATCATGGGCAATTACTCCACATTATTTATCTCACTGTACACTATTTTACCTTTTCTTTTCTTTCTTTAAGACAGAGTCTCATTTTGTCACTCTTGGTAGAGTGCCATGATGTCACAGCTTCTACCAACCTCAAACTTCTGGGCTTAAGCGAGTCTCTTGCCTCAGCCTCCCAGGAATGTGGGACTGCGGGCACCTGCCACAACACTGGCTATTTGTTTTTTAGAGAGGAAGTCTCACCCTTGCTCAGGCTGGTTTCAAACTCGTAAGCTCTGGCAATCCAGCCGCCTTGGCCTCCCACAGTGCTAGTATTACAGGCATGAGCCACCACACCCGGCCTTTACCTCTTCCTTGAGCTCCATAAAAATTAATTTCTTTAGCACTTAGTCTTTCATGACTTGAGAATTTTGAGAGTTGAGGTTTTGAGAATTTGCAATGCTGTGTTTACTGATAAGTTTGTTTTAAAGCTATTATTTAGTATTCCATTGAATAAGTATATCCCCATTCCTCCATTAATCTTCCTGTTGATGGAGAGATGAGGTTGTTTCCAGTTTGGGGAGGGAATATGGAATTATGAATAAAACTATGAACATTTGTTTATTAGTCTTTTTGTGAACCAAAATTTTCATTTTTCTTAGAAAATATTATTTTCTAGGAGTAGCATTGCCAGGACTTGGAATACGGGTGTGTTCTGCTCCTCGCTCCAGCTCGGCGTGGACATTCTAACCGTTCTGTGTTACCACCGGCATTTGAGATTCTCAGTCCTTCCCAGCGTCCTCCCCTCTGCTGGGTGTGAAATACTGTCTCACTGTTAAACATTTTAGGTTATTCTTGACCATTTGTATATATTAATTTTTGGAGTTCAGTGGTGTCTATTTTTATTGGGTTGTGTATGTTTTTTATTATTATCGAGATACAGAAGCTCTGGATATAATCCGGACACAGTGCTCGCTCAGATATACCTACTATGAGTAGGTTTCCATAGCCTGTGACTTTCCTTTTCATTTTCTTAGAGCTGCTTAAGAATGAACAGACGTTGCAATTTATCAATATTTATTCTATGCTTAGTGACTTTTGTGCCCTGTCTAAAAATAACTTTGCCTTCTCCAGAGTTGTACACCACATATATTTTCTGTGTCTCCTTCCTGAAGCTTCAGAGTTTAGGTTCAACATTAAACTCTGTTCAATCTCTTCAAATTAAAGTTTGTGTTTTGTGTGAGTTCGCCTTTAAGGTACACTTTGCCCCTGTGAATTCTAGTTGTTTCAGTACTATTTGACAAAAATATGATCTGTTCCCCCATTGAATTGTCTTGGCAATTTCTTCAAATCTCAGTTAACCATGAGTGAAAATATTTCTAGATTTTGTATTCTATTTTATTGATATATTTGTTTATTATACTAATATAATATTGTCTTATTCCTGTAGCTTAATGATTAATAGCAGTAAGAAAAATCCTCTATTTTATTTCCAGAAAATTTTGTTTTCCTGGGTAATTTGCATTTCCATATACATTTTAGAGTCAGTTTGGCATTTTCATAAACAAACAAGCAAAAAGCTTATTATTATTTTGATCAAAATTGCACTGAATATATAAACCCATTTGCTGAGAAAAGACACTTGACAACATCAACTCTAATTTGTAAACATGCTATAATTCTCTATTTCATTAGCTTTCTTTAATCAATCTCAGCTATACTTTAAAATTTTAAATGAAGATGGCTTCCACGTTCTATATTAAATTTATTTCTAAACATTTTCTTTTTAGAATGCTACTGCTTACATTTTTTTATTTTTCAGTTCTTTATTACTATCATTGATATATAGAAATACACCTGATTTTTTAAAACATTGTCTTTGTGTTCATCAATACTCCTAAAATTACTTATTCATTTTAGAAATTGTTTTTCAGATCCTTTGTGGTTTTCTGCATTAAGAATTATATTCTATGTGAAGATTGATTAGGTTATTTAATATTTATAAACCTTGTTTTTTCACTTGCTTTACGTCACAAACTAGGACCTCACATACTCTGCTGAAAATGAGAGCGGACATCCCAGCCGTATCACGCCTTGGATTACCCTACCCTGACCTCTCTCATTGTTTTCTTTCATGGATCAACTTATCTAGTCGAGGGTATTTCTTATATCCCAAGCTTGCTAAAAGGTTTTTTTCCTTAATAATTGTTCATGGATGTTCAATGTTGACAAAGACCTTTCCTCTTGCTTTTATTCTTAAGATATTCTATATCTTCCTTTTTATTCAGCTTCCATAGTAAGTTATGTTGTTTTATTTCTAGATGTTAAGCAAACAATGCATTTTGGGAAAAAATTGCACTTGCCTAAAAATCGTTGTGTCAGGTTTTGGTGTCAAGGTTGTGCCAAGATAGAAAAGGCTTCTTTCTGAGTTTTAAAAGTCATCAGGGCAGCCCTGGTTTGTCTCCTTCTGGGTTGCTGGGTAGAATTTGCTAGTCTGCTTTGTAGAAATATTTAGAATTACAAATCTGATTGAAAAATAAATGTAGTGCTATTCCACAGTTTTCTTTCTTCTTGCATAAATTTTGCTAATTGTTTTGTAAGAAATTTGCTCAGATTATCTACATTATCAAACTTTACTGGCACAAAGTTGTACGTGATGTTCATTCATTATACCTTAATATATACAGATTCTTCAGAAGCATCCAGATTCTTTTCTCAGTATTGACTATTGTACTTTCCATTTTGTGATCACTTTTACTAAAGATTTATTAATTTATATATGTATTCAAAGAACCAGATCCTTTTAGTGAATTTTCTGTATCAATTTTGCTTTTTCTCCTATGCCAGTTTCTCTCTCTCTTTTTTTTTAATTTTTCCTAATTTGTCTTATTTCAGGTTTGATTTGTTTTTCTTTTTCCAGCCTCTTAAAGTGAATTAAGGTATAGATTCCTAAACTTTTCTTCTGTTCCAATATAGGCATACAAAACTATAAATTTCTTTTTTAAGCACTGCATGAGTTACATTGCACAAATTTTAATATTCTATGCTAATTCAAATATTCATATCTTGTGGATAGATAATATAATGCAAAATTAAAACATAATTTTAATATGTTTTGAGTATTGTTTAATGTTCTGGCACGTGGTCTATCTTGGTTAATGTTTAATGTGTAATTGAAAAGGTCGTATATTCTGTAGCTCTTGTGTTTATTGTTCTATTTCTTTTTCATATTTCTTGCAATGCAGCTATGCTAGTAATGTCTTCTTCATTTTGCCCTACTTTTTGAAAGATAGAAAGAAGAATTTCTAGTATTTGATGGCACAGTAGGGAATTTATAGTTAATAATGGTTTATGGTGTCTTTTAAGATGGCTACAAGAGATAAATTGTAATGTTACAAACATCAAGAAAATGTTTGAGGTGAGGGATATCCAACTTACTCTGATTTGATCATTACTCATGATAAGCATATATCAAAATAGCACAAATATTTTTAAAAAATAACATCTCAATAAAAGGTGCAAAATATATTTAATATGTATTCTTGATAGATATAAAACACTGTGTAGATAATGTTCATTGCTTTTGTTCTAGCACCTTACAAGTTTTATTTTATTTACGTCTCTATTTTTAATTTTTATATGACAGCAGCTGTGATTAATATATTTGTCCTTCTGTGTACGGCTGTTAATGTGGCTTCCTTCAACATTCTTTTTCTTGCCTTTAATTTTTAACAGTCTAAACTTTGTGTCAAGTTGTACAACAGTCTTCCTATATCAGTAGGAGGATATTTTTCAAAGTGTGGGAAAGACTCAGCCTTTCTTCTTAACCTGTTTTTCTGACTCACATTCTCTTTCCTCTTCTTTGATAATCTAATGGCTCATACTATACTACTCGGCTTTAAAATTCGTCACTCAAACTAGTTTTTTCAAGCCGTTTTTTTTCTCTCTCTCTATTAATACATTTGATAATTTACACTGGATGGTTTCAAGTTCACTAATACTTTCTCATGTAATATCTGATCTCCCATTAAGCTTGTCCCGTAAATTTTTCTTTTCAGGTATTATACTTTTAATTTTGTATTTCCATTTGATTCACTTTAATAGACATTTTTTATCATCACTTCTAATAGTCTCTAACTTCTCATTCATAGTGTCCGACTTTCCTGGAAATACCATTGATGTAACTAGTTGTAAGTCCTTTTTGATAATTCCCACATCTGAGTTACCTCGGGATTTGTTTCCATGTACATTTTCCTTTCTCTTGAATGTGGCTCGTGAATATTTATGTGTCATATTTGCTGCGTGTTGAAGATAAATAGTCCCTTATAGGAAGTGCTGGGTGTGTTGTAAGCCCAGCACCTCCATCCTCACGTGACTCCTGCCCTCAGCGTCCATCCTGTAGCAGTTCCTCCTTGCTGCCTCCTGCAGATGTGCAGTCCTGTCCTCGGTTCGTAACATGGGAGAGCTATGCACAGAATTCTGGTGGTACTGCTCTGTGTATTTCTTTTTGTTGTTGTTGTTGCAGTTTTTGGCCAGGGCCAGGTTTGAACCCACCACCTCTGGCATATGAGGCCGGTGCCCTACTCCTTGAGCCACAGGTGCCACGCTGCTCTGTGTATTTCTATCTCTTCTGTTATCTGTCTTGCAAATCCAACCTACTTATGGGCCCAAACTTCAAGATCTGCGCTGTACCTCAGAAAACTGTTCTGTTTGGCTTCAGAAAGTGCCTACAATTCAGAAACCAGTGTGAACACGAGACTTACCACAAGCATTTCCCTTCTCTCAGGATTACATGTGTTAGTTCATTTCCTCTGAAAAGCAGAAGCTGAGACAGGATTAGACACACAAAAGACACACTGAAGGAACTGACTACAGGGGGTGCAGGGGAGGAAAGATGCACCAGACTGCAAGGCTAGTCCTACTGTTAGGTCTGGGGGACCAGGTGCCAGGTCCCCGCATTCCCAGGGTCTTGGTTCTCAGCACCCCATATTGGTGCTGGTACTGAGTTGACAGAGTGAAGGAGCAGAGCCAGCAGGTGTGAGCAGGCAAGGTGCCGGAGTTTAAAAAAAAAACAACAAAAACACGAAGCTGACCACACCTGTCATCACTTACAAAAATTAACTCATGGCTGGTGTCTGTGGCTCAAAGGAATAGGGCGCCGGCCCCATATGCCAGAGGTGGCGAGTTCAAACCCAGTCCCGGCCAAAAACTGCAAAAAAAAACACCTCATATTGGATAAAACATTTAAATATAAGGCATGAAGCAATAAAAACCTTGGGCTAAAGTGTGGGAGAAACTCTTCATCAGCCTTGGGACAGAATTCATGAAGACGCCATTAGCAACTGCAGCAACAAAAAAAATAAGCAAATGAGACCTGATCAAGCTTCTGCATAGCTAAGGACAGAATCAACAAAGCAAACAGATAGCCTTCAGAATGGGAGAAGATATTAGCATATTATGAGCCAGACAAAGGACTAGTGACCAGAATATACAAAGAACTCAAGCAAATCAGCAAAAAAAAAAGAGAGCAAACAGTCCCATCAACCAACAGGCAAGTGATGGGAGCAGAAGCTTTTCCCAAGAAGACAAACAGCCAAAAAACACATGGAAAAATGCTCATCATCCTTAATCATCAGAGAAATGCACATTAAAACCACCCTGAGATATCACCTAACCCCAGTGACAAAACCCCACAAATCCCAAAGCTGCGGATGCTGGTGTGGGTGCAGAGAGTGGGTATGCTTATGCCCTTTTGCTAGGATTGCACACTGGTGCAGCCTTTTTGAAAAGAAGTGTAGAGAATCCTCAAAGAACTAAAAGTAGACTTCCCACTTGATACCACAATCTCATTACTGTGCATCTACCCAGAAGAAAAAAAGAATCATTTTACCATAAGGGCATTTGCACTCAAATATTTATAGCAGCTCAATCGACAATTGAAAGATTTGGAAACAGCCCAAGTGTCCTTCATCTCATGAATGGATTAACAAACTGTGATGTATGTATACCATGGAATACTATTCACCTAGAAAAAGATATATACCTCTTTTATATTTACCTGGATGGATTTGGAGACCATTCATTCTACTAAGTATCTCAAGAATGGAAAATCAAGCATCACATGTTTTCCGTCCTAATCTTAAAATAATAGATCATTAACTACAGTGCACATGAGAGAAAAGCAGAATTAAATTCAAGGAAAGGGGAGGACGGGGGCTACAGCAAGTTCCCACTCGACAGGTACAACGTGGGGGTCTATGGCACACTTCCTGGGTGAAGGACTCAACTACAACTCAAACTTTGACTTTACCTTAAAAATGCAAATCATGTAACCTAATTGTGTGTACCATCATGTTAACCTTAAAAATAAAGCATAGAATATTTCAGAGGGGGATGGGTCAGTCCCCATGAGTGGAGGAGACACGAGATTAACAAGGTTGCCCCTTTATGCTGACTCCCTAATTGTATGCTAAGTAGGGTGTGGAATATTCATGTTTTTCTTGGAAAGAGTTTTCTGGAATTGGGAACCCTCACCTTTCCAACCTTATAAGGGAATTTTCGGGGGTTGCCATGGTACTTGTAAACTGTGATTGTACTGGGCTGTGTAAACTTTACTGTCTTAATGAAGATAGTTCATTTAGAGACACTGTTGCCTCAGTGAAGGGCAAGTTCCAAAGCCCCTCTGTTGAGGCCTTCATAAAATCTCCACTTCATTGTTTTTCAACCTCCTTCTGATGGGACACCTTAACACGTCGTCTGTTCTTCCTCGAAGCCCCTTTGGCTCAGTCTGTTTTTCCTAGTGCACAAAGCGTCTTTTTTTCTTTATATTTATTTTTATTAAACCATAGCTGTGTGCATTGTCTTTTAGCATCCTCTGCCTCTCAGTGGACAGCTGAGGCAGAGTACCTGTTCCCCTTCATGCTTACCCCTACCTGACATTACAACCCTGTGAACTCAGAGAGAAGAAAGGTGGGCTCTGTAGGAAATGTGATTTCAGCTCTAGTGCAGTTCTGTGGGAGTTTCAGTGAAGCATATGGACAGTCCTTCAGACAAGTTTCCCATCAGAGGACATCCGTATTTCTGCCATAATTAGTCACCATCTAGGAGCAGCCCAAGGGGAGAAGTGTGTCACCAGCAGGAATGGAATAATGGGTTCAGGGTACAGCGTCTGTCCCTGTGACATTGGTGCTTCCTGTGGCTGGACACCTGGGTTGTATGTTTCCGTGGCCTTGCCAGGACCTTGCCATCCACACATAGATCTAATTAACCACACATGTTCAAGGAGACCTCTTCTATTATTCTCGTGGGCCTCTCTTCTGAAGGAAAATTTAAAACAGGGTCTTTTGAGGAACAAAGGCAGCCCTGTCTCTGCTGCTTATCATGGGTCGCATGGTGCTGACATCTTCTCCCTCATCTTCTTACCCGCAGCTCTGACTCCATAGTTGTGTGACCCAACCTTTCATTCATGCCATTTCTGACCCCTTGGAACCCCAAGTCTTCCTAGGACAAGGCTGTTGTATGCATCTGTGTACAGTTACATCAGAGGATGCAGGAACAGGAAGCGTCCAGGAGGAGGGTCAGGTGAGTGCACGTGTGTTCCTGTCTGCCCCCAGTATCTTCCCAATATGTGGATCATCACACCTGCAGGGAGGTCTCTGACACAGGAATGTTTTTCCAGGACACAGCTTGTGAAATAGTTGGGGTTCCAGCCACACTTTGCACCAGGGTCCCATCTCCTTTCATGCAGGATTGCATCCGCTGGGTGAGCCAGTTCCAAAGCTTGACCTGACTACTATTTCCTTTGACTAATCTTGCTATCATTTGCATTATTTAACACTGTCTGAAAGGAAAAAAAATCAAGACAGGAATAGAGAAGTGGTCACTTATTGGGAAAATATTCACATGAGAAAATAAGTGGAGAAAGCTGGGGGAGGTGGGGAGACCGTGTGAAGGAGATGGGGAATGGGGGAGGTTGGGTAGGAACTGTGTCCAGATGAAGCACCTTCCTAACAAAGTTTCCCAGAGAGTAAAACGGGGTTCTTGGGTCAATGCTGCCTTGTAAGTCTCCTATCGTGCAGTCAGAGTCCAGTCATTTGCGGGAATCAGCTTGTGGGAATCACACCCTCAGTGTGGCCACCGTGGCGACTCTGCCTATAACCACTGGGCCTTCCTGCAGGAGGAGATCTGAGCGGTGCCTTCTCATGGCTGCCACAGCAGCTGTTTTATGCCTGTTCGCAGAGCCGGAATATAATTGCTTTATGTGTTTTGACTGATTTCATCATTATTTACTTTGGAAAGGTGATTCTGGTACCAGTCGCTGCATTATGGCTTGAAATTGGAGTCTAGCAGTGTTAGTTTGTTGTGTTACTTCAAACTCACGCTATAGCGTGAGCGTGAGAAACCAGTCTTGCACTGGATAAACCACGGAGCTGAGGAAGAGCAAAGGTGTGAGTTACCACCCTTGGTTCTGCAATTGATCTTGGCACTGATGCTTTACCAGGTAGATTTTCTGTCATTCATTGTTCCTTTTCACGGCTCCTCAGTGGGGCTGAAGTACAGTTGCAGACTAAGCTCAGCCTCCTTCTTCCTTCCTCAGCTGAACAAAATGGTCATGAAGGCCGGTGGAGGCCAAGGAATGGGGTCAGGAGTGGTGGGTGCTTGTGCAGGATGCTGACTGGGTTCTGCACCTCTGGGGTTTTACTGCGGGTGACCTCAGGTGCCTTGGGCACAGCCCCCCAGCATCCCTCACACTCCCCAGCCTGAGGGTGGGGAGGGAGCTGGGTCCTGTCACTATGGAGGGTACATGGCACCCCAGGAGGCAAAACTCATAATTTTCAACAACAGAGGGTGAGCGTATTCTTTATTACGAAGAAGTGGGCATCTTCTTCATGCTCAGAGTATTCAGGGGTCTTGGGATTAATGTTTTTTTTAATTCATCAATCATTGATGTTCATGATTCAAGGCTCAAGGTTCATGCATTTTCCAGTCAGAAACCAATGATTGTCACTGACATCCCCTTTGTCAGAAAGACAGAGAAGTCAGTCTTCTCTGGAAGGCCCTCTCTGCCACTGTCATCATTATAATTGATTTCGGGGTCTGATTCTCTATTGTTGCTCTTGTTTTTTTCCTTCACCTCCATTTTTAGGAGATAAGAAATCTCTTTATAAGCGGCCAAGAGGCTCCCTGAACTTTTCCTTTAACCTTCCTTGGTGATTAATCACCAAAAACCTTTCATTGGACTTTCCTGATGCATCAGTATCATTCAGCAAAAGTATCTAATTGGATTTTCTTCTGAGAACCTGAAACTCTGAGCACATTCACTGTTCCAGCAGACCCTCCACTCCCCTGTCTGCGGGTGACAGTTTTAGCCATGGCCGTATTCCATGTGCTGTCCAAGGTCATGGTGTATTGGCCAGCTGGTTAACCGAGGAAGCAGCTTCACTGCCCTGGATCTGAACTTGTTTGTTTAGACGTGCCAACACCAAGTCTCCTAAGTCAGGGTTCCCAGAAAAGAGACCATGACTGAGATGGGGGTTTCCATGTGTGGAGGGTGTTGGGCAGTGCCCTTCCTATAACATGTTTTAGAAGGAAAGTCTCTGTAACTGGGCAGAGGGGGAAGGCGCATTTCATTGCAGGTGCAAGAATGGCCTCATACAGGAAGTACTGTGAGAGTGTGATAGGACGGCCCCTCAGAGTTGTCTGCCCTTGAGGCCAGGGAGACCTGACTTTACCCCTCTATATTACCATGGGTGAGTTTCCACTTTACGAGCACCTGTGACTTGAACACAGGTGTTATTTTCAACTAAAGAAAATTTCTAGAGAGGGACTTTCGAGAGCTGGTGATGGTCTCAAAAGGTTGGGGAGTGAGCTTACCAGTCCTACAGAGGAACCTGGGGGGCACATCACAGTGTCTGTTACAGAGACTGATTGAAATGGCAGGGTATTATTCCCTCCCTCTCTGTTTTATATTTACGAGTATTTGGGGGCCTTTTTGTCCGTGTTCAAGAAAGTTAGTTGAGGTGCCCTTATGTTTATTCTCTGCTGTCGTTGGTGCTGACACATACGATGGATATTAGCAGTGAGACTTATTAGAGTTTTTTTATTTAACATTTCTATAGGAATTGCTATATTTTTTCAAGAAACTGAGAATTTTACAGCAAAAATACAACTAATTTCTGCAACCTCTTACACAGGCTAATGGCAGCAAATCCAATATCTCTGTAGCTTTAGGAAAATAGTGTTGTTTGATTAATGCTGGGAGGCCTAGAGGAAAATAAAAAGAAGGAAAGACAGCAAACGCCACCTACAGTTTTAAGCGAATTTTCATCATCTTGCTGTTTGAAGCAGACCATGGTTAATTTAAAAAATCTTTTAGAATATTTAGCTTTTATATCACCGTTAATGCCACAGAGATTTACTATCAAAATGAAGCCGTGAAAATAAGAGACAGTCGTGTAAGTGGAAAACATCTCTGCTGTTCTGTTCTGGAGCCAATGATACAAGTCAGGTGCATCGATCCAGGCGCCGCTGTGTTAGAGAGCTGCGTGGCTCATAGCGCAATTTCCCAGAGATGAGATGTGCAGAATCACATTCTGATACAACATTGGAAAGCCCTGGCGACTTACTGTATAACATGATGGTCTGAAGGAACAGTATTTTTTCTGCGAGCGACTTCGCATTTAGACAGATTGAATGCTCAATGTGCCATTTATTTTGATGGGCAATGAAGAATTCACATAACTGCTAATGAGTGATCAGACGCTGGTCCTGACGTGCAGCAGCACTTACCTGAGTATTTTCACGCTGCCGTGAGCTACATTCACGCACAAAGCCCGAGAGTGCTCGTCTGAATGTGTGATGGATGATCACAGAGGCGTTGCTGTGACTCTGCGTCATCTACTCTCTCTAAGGTCTTTGTACTGTTTTCAAATAAAATAATAAAGTGTCCCATGGGAGCTTTGAAATTATTTTACAGGTTATCTTCAAAGAATTAAGAAATAAAAATACACATGAATTAGGACCCATTCTAGCGCGCTTTCATAGTTAAGGAAATATAATGAGAGACATTTTTCAAAGGAGTGTTTAGAAGCTTGTGAAAATGGACCTGGCTTAATTACCTTTTGAGTAGTGCTGGCTTGTGCCACGTTTAACACAGAAAGCATGAGATTCTGCTTATTTATTTCCGCAGTTTCTCTCAGTGTGACTGCATAGCTGAAACAAATTAATTATTGAATACCACCAAGTAATTACTTGAATAAAGCACTTAGCTATGAATGTGGGGTTAGAGTTAAGGGTGCACAGGAATTTCACACATTCTAAGTAACCTGAGTGAGAAAGAAGAGAGATATTTTGAGCTGAGTATTCCTTAAAAATCCCTAACAACACACTAGCTCATTCTCTTCAGCTTTTATTAAGGTATAATAGACAAATCAAAATTGTGTATACACAAAGCAGACAAGGTGATGTTGACATATATGTACATTATGAAATAATCACCTTGGCTCGGCGCCTGTGGCTCAAGTGGCTAAGGCGCCAGCCACATATACCTAGGGTGGCAGGTTCAAATCCAGCCTGGGCCCACCAAACAACAATGATGGCTGCAACCAAAGAATAGCTGGGCACCTGTGGTCCCAGCTACTTAAGAGGCAGAGGCAGGAGACTCGCTTGAGCCCAGGAGGTTGTTGTGAGCAGTGAAGCCATGGCACTCTACCCAGGGGGATAGCTTGAGGCTTTGTCTCAAAAAAAAAAAAAAAAAGAAAAAGAAATAATCACCACAATGAAGTTAATGAAGATCCATCACCTTAAATACTCACCTTTTTTAATTCTCTTTGGTGAAAAAAATTAACATGCATTATCTTAGTAAGTTTCGAGTTTACAATACACTATTGTTATTGAGTGTACAGTAGATGTCTACATTTATTCTTTTGCATAAAGACTTTGTACCCCATTTTCTCCCCTCTCACTCCTGGCAACCAACATTCTGGTCTGTGTGTCTGATAGTCTGGCTGCTCTGTCCTCCACACACATATGAGCAGTGCAGGGTGTGACCTTCTGTGTCTGGTATGCTTTACACAGCCTGATATCCTCCATGTTCATCCATGGTGTCACAACTGCACTATTTCCTCTTTTAAAAGCTGAGTAAACATGATGCTATCTACAGCTGTAGCTGTCCCTCTCTCCAGTGAGTTTTCTACAACCATTTACCTGTCCATGGACGTCTCGGTTGTTTCCACATGTTTGCAATTGTAAATAATACCACAACGTAAACAGGGAAGTGCAGCTCTCTCCTTGACATACTGATCCCATTGCCTATCGCTAGACCCAAGGGACGGATTGCAGAATCCCATAATGGTTTGATTTTAGTCTCTTGATGGTACACCATGCTGTTTCCATAACGGCTGTCCCAACTCACATTCCCACCAACTGTGGAGGAGGATCCCCTCACACCACCTTCCTGTAAACACTTACTATCTTCTGTCTTTTGGTAACGACTACTCTAACTGGGGTGAAGTTATAACTCATTGCAGTTTTATTTGCATTTTCTGGTTCATTAGTGGCATTCAACATCTTTTCATCAACCTGTTGGCTATTTTTATGTCTTCTTTTGAAAACATCTATTCAAGTTCATTGCATCATACCTCCAGGTTTCAAAATCTATTTCAAAGTTTATAATAACCAAAATAGTATCATACTGGTATAAAAAAAAGAAATATGAACCCAAGGAACAAAATGGAAAGCCTCAAAAGCCCACTTTTATAATTAACTGATATTTGACAGGGTTGCCAAGAACACAGAATGGAGAAAGGACAGTCTCTTCTGTAAACAGTGCTGGGAAAACTGGCTGTCCACATATGGAAGAATGAAATTGGAACCTTGTCACACACCGCATAAAAATCGAGTCAAATGGATAAAAGTCTTAAATGTAAGATCTAGAACCATAAAACTACAAGAAGAAAACATAGGAAAAGATCCTTGGCACTTATGTGGGCAATGGTTTTATGGACATGATGCTAAAAGCACAAATAACAAAGCAAAAATGGACAAGTGGGATTGCGTCAAACTGAAAGCTTCAGCACAGCAAAGAAAGCAATTACCAGAGTGTAGAGGCCACCTGCACAATAGGTGCACTTGCAGACCATGGATCTTAGCAAAGGTTCATATCCAGATAGGTAAGGAAGTCACATGGCCTGATAACAAAGCAGAGCCCAGCAGCGAAAAGAGACGTATCAGCTCTCTGACTCTTGCTTTAAGTCCCATACTACAGATTCAGAAAAACCAAAAATAAATAAATAGATCGATAGATAAACAAATAAATATGATTTCTGTGAGTTGGAAGGCAGAACAGGAAGCAATTTATTTAATTACTGATGTGTATAATATTGTTTTCTCTTTGAGAATATTTACACCAAAGGTTAAGGTTGAAAAATCTCTTATTTGTTGTGTTACTGAAGCTGATAATTAATTATCACATTAGTTGTAGGGCTTTCCAGCATCTGAAATGTCTGAAATCCTTAGTGCTCAAGAGGCTTCCCAGCCATCCTATGTAAGGCCATTGGGACAGCAGTAAACACTCTAGAGATTTAGTAATGGAATATAAAAATATACTTATAGTTTTCATTATCTCAACTCTCTTACCTTTTCCCATTCTTCTAATGCATTTTCTATAACCCTCCTCTTCCACTTCCTAACACTACCACCTTTCCTTTATACCCTACAAAACTGGATTTTGTTTTTTTTAGTTTATCAGTCATATCCATTGTAAGTTGTCACATAAATGCCATCGTGATGGTTAATTTTCTGCGTCCATTTGTGGGGACCTTTGGATGAGATTAACATTTAAATGAGTTTCCTCACTTTGAGGAAAGCAGATTGTTCTCCATAATGTGGGGTGGCCTTCACTAAACAGGGGTGCCTGCATGGGGAGGAGGCCAGCCTCTGTGAGCAGAAGCCGCCCTGCTGATCGCCTTCCGGCTTCACCTGCACCTCTGCTTCCCCAGGTCTCCGTCTTGCCTGCCTTTGGGCTACAACAATACCACCCCCACCCAGGTATTGAATCTCCTGGCCCACACTTCAAATTTTGCACTCACTAGTCATTATAATGGTGTGAGTCAATTTCTTATAATATATACCATTCAAGATATTAGCAAAGATATCAACATCCTATCGGCTCTCTTTTCTCTGGAGAACCTAACATAGCTATCATAACTCTTGGCTATTCATACAAGACATACATAATTTCTATTTGTCATAGCCATATCAAAAGAAAGGGATAAACTAAATCCAAATAGCATGTTTAATTCAAAGATTCAAAACGTTTGAAAATGAAATCAATAGAATCTTAGTAAGATTTTCAAAAATTTTATGTTTTTGAATTTTGGAATTAAAACATACCATTTGGATTTAGTTTATCTCTTTCTTTTGATATGGCTATGACCAATTAAAATTAGGTATGAACAAAATGTTCAACACACAGTTAGCATTTATACTTATTGGAAGCATGCTACCGTTTGGACCCACCATACCTTCGGTGCTCAGTAATCACACACGGCTAGAGGCTGTGAGGTCAAACAGTGCCGGTCTGCAGAGTTTTCTATGCCAGGCTGTGTGTGTCGAGTTTATTTGTAAATTTCATAAGGACAGAATTTTCATCTGTTTTCTTAAGCATGATACACATAGAACCATGCACAGGGCTTATTCTAAAATATAATAATACACATTCTGAAATTTTTTAGCAAAAAGTCATTTACAATTATGTTATCTATTTTTTTTAGGGTGAAATACATGGTTCTATCTTTTTTCATTTTTACTTTTTATGACCTGTTTGCTTACCCCCAAATTATCTATTTATTAGTGTTTTTACTATTAAACTCTTAGATACATGATTTTCTTTATTTAAAATCTAGCAAAAAGTTTTCATTTATCCTACTGCTTCTTGAGTCATTTTTCTAAGAAATTTTTTTTTGGTTTAGAGAATATAAATTTAATATTCTAAAATGCCAACTTGTTCTATTACAAAAAATGATTATATATTAAAGTTTATTCATTCCAAGCTATGTAGTATTATTATTACTACTATTGTTAGTTCTTTTTAAGTTTAGGTTACATAAACCATCAGCAGAGTTTCTTCATTTGGTATTCTTAAAAGAATTTGTTTTCAGAAACAGATACTATTTCACTCATATTTTAGTTTTAGATTTCAAGTCTCTTTTGATGTTTCTTTTAATTTATATGATCCATAGTGATTTTACTAGAATTTGGAGATAATAAATAAGATAGTCCTAGTAATCTACCTCATAACTAAGGGATTTACTACATGTATTTTTGGCATTTATTTTATTGAAAACATCATTATTTTAAATTTAATGGCTAGAGTGCTGTATTTATCTTTCTGTGAGCTGGTCTTGTTAATTGAAAAGACTACAATTGTTGAATAAACAATTCCCTTTTGGATTCCTCCCATCTTTTCAGGGTATGTTAAAATGAAAATTTGCATACTTTCACTAAATATTATTATAATATTTTTACCACTAGATAGTTTAAAACAGTAACATGATTATGGTGTTGAATTTATATTTTAATATATGGTTCCAATTTCTACTAGGTTATATGAGTCAGCTGCTCTTATCTGAAAGTTTTAAGCACCTCTGCCGTGGTGTTACCAACATTAAGCTGTGTTTTAAAAGGTCATGGCCCTTAACTGGAATATGATGTATTAAATGACCCGAGACCTTGCTATGACAAACACTTTTAATCTGTTTCTAGCATTTTGTTTAGCTGTAACAATGAAAATGATAAGATGACACTACAGTTATGAGATGTATTAAGAAGAGGAGGAATGCTAATTGTGCAGGGGGTGCATTTCATCTGTAATGACAAACTCTAACTACCAACAAAATGCATTTACTGTAACGGAACATCAAGAATTCCTTTCTGGTGCATTTTTAACTTCTTTTATCATCCCCATTAAGGTGCCTTTAATAGCAATACATATGCCAAAAAGCTACCTAAAGTTAAATGCATAAATGATGTGCATTTTTTATTGAAGGAAATATTTAAATAAAGTAAAATGAAGTTGACCTTAATAATCTTCAGTTATATAAATGACAATACAGGCAGTGTACGTTCTGCCTTAGAAGAGTTGGTAGTAATCACTGATGGCTTTAACAATGAACACTTGAATTCACCAAAATACAAACAACAGGAATAATCACATGCTCAGGTGGCTCAACATTTTAATGTGTTAATTACCCTTTAAGATACAGTCTGCCTCAAAGCCTCCTCCCAAGCTGAGGAACATATTGAGAAATTATAATCATAGCATGTAAAATATGTTGTTATATATTCCACAGTAACTTGGTTTTTATGAGGCTTAATAACCAATAAGAATTTAGGGGCATAATGGCTGACCAGAGACATCATTTGCCATTTGCCAGACCGCCCCAGAAGAAAGGAAGGGTTTCAGAATAAAGCAGAGGGTCAAGGGGACACAGTTGAGATTAGATCATTGAGAGATGGGCTGGGGCCTTCCAGGAACCTCATGGAGGAAAACTGTGAATTAATAAAGGAAGAAGATGAAGGAAGAAAGTGGGGTTCAAACCCAGAGAAGTCTGTAGCTGAGTGAAAGGGTCAGAGATGGGATCCCCTTCTCCCTTCCACACTCCCCAGGGACAATTGGGCACCACAAAGTTTCTTGGAAGATTTCCCACCCCCATGAAACCAGGACTTGTGTGATACCCAAGATTAGACGGTTCATGCAGGGCTTCCCTCCAAGGAGAAGCCGGAAAACCAGCTCTCTTTCCTTCAGACTCTTATTCCTCCCTACAGCTAGGAGAGCAGTTAGAGTCGAAAATTTGTCTAGTGGCAGCTTCCCGCCAGCCAGGATGTCCTGAAGTCTGAGAACAAATCTAGAGGCATCACATTACCACATTTCAAACTGGACTATAAAGCTGTTGTAACCAAAACTATGGTACTGATGCAAAAGCAGAGACATAGACCAAGGGAACAGAACAGAGAGCCCAGATATTAAACCATCTGCCTATAACCAACTGGTCCTTAACAAAGAAGATAACAATGCATGCTTGTGGGGAAAAGCCCTATTCAGTAAATAGTGCAGGGAAAATTGGATAGCCACATAGAAAAGGTTGAAATGGGACTCTTACCACTCATCACCACAAACATTAATTTAAGATGGGCATTCACGAAAAAGAACTTTATGGCAATTATGGCAAAAATAAAAATAAGTAAATGGGATTTGGTTAAGCTAGAAAGCTTGAGCACAACCAAGGAAATAGTCAACAGAGCAATAGACAATCTGCAGAATGGGAGAAAATATTCATAAGATGCACATCTGATAAGGAGTTAATACCAAGAATTTATAAAGAATTTGAGCAAAGCAGCAAAACAAACAAACAACAACAAAAAAAACCCACCCTTTTAAAAAGTAGACAAAAGACATGGATAAGAAGCTTCTAGAAAGAAAAAGACAAATGGCCAATAAACCTATGAAAAATTGCTCAGTGTTACTAATAATCAGGGAAATGCAAATAAAAATGACAATGAGATATCCCCTTACTCCAGTTAGAATTATATTTATTAAAATGTCCAGATGCTGGTGTGGAGAAGGAATGCTTATACACTATTGGTGGGACTGCAAGTTAATACAACCTCTGTGGAAAAAGGTATGGAAATTTGTCCAAGAACTACAAGCACACCTACCACTCAATCCAGCAATACCCCTGCTAGGTATTGACACAAAAGAAAAGAAGGCATTTCATCGAAAAGACATGCACACTGTGCAATTAATCCAAGTGTCCATTAATTCCAAAGTATATTAATAAATTATGGTATATGTACACACCATGGAGTACTATCCAGCCATAAAAATGATGAATCAATATCTTTTGCTACTATCTGAATAGATTTGGAGACCATTCTCCTAAGTGAAGTATCTAAAGAACAGAAAAATAAGCATGTCGTGTACTAACTATTAAATGCTGATGAGCACACATGTGCACAGAGGGAAGTAAAATTTAGTGGTATGAAGGGGAATTAATCAACCTACTGGATACTAATGTTATCTGTAGAGTGTTATCTGTCTGTATCAAGAAAAGTACTTCATAAGTGAAATAAATTATTAAAATCTTCTGAAGTACACAAATGAAACTATATCTGTGTAAGAGAATAAAAATACTCAATAGGATATTATTTTATAAGAATATATAATGTTATTAAAATAGTCATGATATATTAAATAAAACACCTTTCTTATAGAACAATATTTGCCTTATGATAAAAATAGGGTAGATGAATGTAATATATTGTGTTTAAATGTACAAATTTTGTGTGTACAAAAAATTGGAATGAGAGCGAGAGAGAGTACAAATTAGAATTGATAAATTTAAAACCAAAAGGATTATGATAATAATCATCCGGGTAGTGAGGTTATGTGTTTGTATTTTTCTTATGCTTTCTGAAAAAAAAAATTGTGAAATTTTAAGAGTATATGTGGCTATTATAATAAAATAACAATTTCAAAAATGTATTCATTAATAACTATAAATATTTATTTATTTATTTTAATTTCAGGTTAATGTGGGGATGTAACCAGGTCAGAATATTTGGATCTTTTCCGTAGAGTCCCTCTTGAAATTGTATCCTGCACCCAAAACGTATGCAGTGTACACTCATACATTGTGCCCATTAAATGGGAGCACCCCTGGACACTCACTTCTCTGCTCTCCCTCCTTGCTCATTCCCCTGCCCCTCAACTTGAATTGAAGAGCTGTTGTCCCCTGTCAGTGTGCATTAGATCTTCTATTGGCTTCATATTAGTGGACATTTGGACATTTGCTTTTCCAATCTTATACTATTTTACTAAGAAGAATGTTTTTCAACTCCATCCAGGTTAATATACAAGATGTAAAACGACCATTTTTTAATAGCTGAATAGTATTCTGTACTATACATATACCACGGTTTGTTAATCTATTACTGAATTGATAGGCATTTAGATTGTTTCCACATCTTCCCTATTGTCAATTCAGCTTGATAAACAATCTAGTGCAAATGACTTTATGATAAAGTGAATTTTTTGGGGGGGGGTAGATGCCTACTGGTGGAATTGTGGGGTGAAACACACAGTCTAATTTTTGTTCTTTAAGGATTCTCCATATTTTTTCCAAAGACACTGTATTAGTTTGTAGTCCCACCAACAATGTAAAAGTGTTACCCTCTCTCTGCATCCATACCAATTTCTGCAAAGTTGGGACTTTGTGATGTGGGCTAATCTTACTGAGGTTAGTTGATATCTCAGGGTGGTTTAGTTTCACATTTCTCTGATGATTAAGGATAATGAGCATTTTTTCATGTTTGTTAGCCATTATCTGTCTTCCTCAGAGAAGGTTCTGTTCATGTCTCTCTCCTAGTGATAAATGAGATTGTTTGCTCTTTTTTGCTGTTTAACCTGAGTTCTCTTTAGAGACCAGTCTTTAAACCTTTGCCAGATTCATAATGTGAAAATATCTTATCCAATTTTGAAGGTTGTCTATATGCATTGATTGTTGTGTCCTTAGCTATGCAGAAGCTTTTTAGCTTAATTAAGTCCCATTTGTTTATTATCGTTATTGGTGCAATTGCTACTGAAGTCCTCTTCCTAAAACTTACCCCAGGCCAACATCAAGAGTTTCCCCTATGTTTTCTTCTAGGATTTTTATCATTTACTATCTTATGTTTAAATCTTTTATCCATCTTGGATCAATTTTTCTAAGTTGTAAAAGGTATAGGTTCAGTATCAGTCTTTAACATTTGATTATCCAGTTCTCCCAGCACCATTTATTGAATAAGGATTCTTTTCCCCAGTGTATGCTTTTCTTGTTGTTGTTTATCAAAGATCACATGGCTCTAAGAGATTGGTTCCACCTCTTGGTTTTCTATCTGATTCCAAATGCTTGTCTCTATTTCTTTTCCTTCCTTCCTTCTTCCTTTTTTCTTTTCTTTTCTTTTATTGAGACAGGGTCTCACTTTATCCCCTTTGGTAGAGTGCCATGGCATCATAGCTCACAACAACCTCAAACTCTTGGGCTCAGCAATTCTCTTGTCTCAGCCTCCTGAGTAGCTGGGACTGCAGGCCCCCACCACAATGCCCAGTGATTTTTAGAGACAGGGTCTTGCTCTTGCTCAGGCTGGTCTTGAACTCCTCAGTTCAAGTAATCCACCTGCTTCAGCCTCAGCCTCCCAGAGTGCTCAGATTACAGGCGCAAGCCCACTGTGCCAGTCCTATGTCTCTCTTTTTGTACCCAAATCATGCTGTTTTGATCAGAGTGGACTTGAAATATAACCAAATGTCTGGTAGATTGATGCCTCTGGCTTTGTTGGTATTATTGAGAATTGTCTTGGCTATACTGGTTTTTTTTTTCCTGGTTCCATCTAAAACAAAGAACAATTTTTTCCAGTTCTTTAAAGTATGTTCTTATTTAAATGGGGATTTCATTGACTGTGTAGATTGCTATGGGAAACATAGGCATTTTAACAATGTTTACTCTTCCCAGCCAGGAGCATGGTATGCTCTTCTATTGGTTAATATCTTCTGCTATTTCTTTACTTAGGGTTTCATAATTCTCTTTGTAGAGGTCCTTCACCTCTTTTGTTAGGTATTTTTCTATTCTTTTTCTTGAAACTACTGTGAAGGGAATTGTATCCTTGATTTCATTCTCAATTTGGCTGTTAATGGCATACACAAAGGCTACTGATTTGTGGATATTGAATTTATACCCTGAGATGTAACTGTATTTCTTGATCACTTCTAGGAGTTTTGCGGTTGAGTCTCTGGTGTTTTCTATGTATAAGATAATATTATTGGCAAACAGCAAAATTTGACCTCCTCTGCCCCTATTTGGATGCCCTCTATTTGCTTCTCTTGCCTAATTGCATTGGCTAGAACTTCTAAGTACTATGTTGAATAGTAGTGGCTAGAAGTGACATCCTTATCTGGTTCCAATTCTAGGTGGGAAAGCTTTCAGTTTTACTCCATTCACTATGATATTAGCTGTGCATTTGTTGTAGATGGCTTCAATCACTTTAAGAAATGTGCCACCTATACCTATATTCTTAAGTGTTATTGCTAGAAAAGGATGTAGAATTTTATCAAATGCTTTTTCTGGATCTATTGAGAGGACCATATGGTCTTTGTCTTTGCTTCTTTTGAGATGGTGTATTGCATTTATGGATTTGCATATGTTAAACCAGTCTCGCATCCCTGGGATGAAGCCTACTTGCTTGTGATATGTAATTTTTCTAATGTGTAGCTGTAATCTACAATCTAAGCATTTGTTTAGTATTTTTGCATATATATTCAGTATGAAATTGGTCCTTAGTTTTCTTTTTTAGTTAGGTCCTTTCCTGCTTTTGGTATCAAGGTGATATTTGCTTCGTGGAATGTTTTAGGAAAGGTTCCTTCCTTCTTAGTGTTTTGGAGTAGTTTCTGCAATATAGTACAAACTTTGAAGTTTTGACTGAATGTTGGTGTGAAGCCATCTTGTCCAGGACGTGTTTATTTTTTGTTGGAAGAATTTTTTTTTATTGTTTCTTTGACCTTAGTTCTTGATATTGGTCCATTCAAGAGATCTATTTCTTCTTGGGTAAGTCTAGGGAGAAGATGTGATTCCAGGTATTTGTCCATTTTCTCCACATTGTCAAATTTCTGGGAATAGTGTTTCCATAGCAGTCAGAGATTATCTCTTGTATCTCCATGATATCTGTTTCTATTTCCTCTTTTTCATTTCTAATTGAGGTTTTTAGAATTTTTTCTTTTCCATTTTTCTCAAGCTGGTCTTGAACCTGTGAGCTCAAGCAATCCACCACTTTGGCCTCCTAGATTACTAAGATTACAGGCATGAGCCACTGTGTCCGGCCTTCTTTTCCATGTTTAGTTAATCTGGCCATAGGTTAATCAATTTTATTTATTGTTTTTGAAGAACCAACATTTTTTAAATTAATTTTCTGAATGATTCTTTCAGATCAATTCAGAAAATTTCATTAATTTCAATTTCATTAAATTTTAGTTTTTCTTTTGCTAGGTTTGGGAATAGATTGTTCTTCCTTTTTCCTTTCCTTAAGATGATTCAATAGGTTGCTGATGTGCTCTTTTTCTGTTTTTTTGATGTAGGCATCTGATGCAATAAATTTTTCTTTTCAGACTGCTTTGGCAGTATCTGACAAGTTTTGGTAACTTGTAGCTTCATTGTTTGAGGAATTTAACAATTTTCTCCCTAATTTCTTCCCTGAACCAACTGTCATTCTGCATAAGGTTATTTAATTTCCATGCTTTTGTAGGAGGATGGACATTTTTCTTGGAGTTGAGTTCCACCTTTATTGCCTTGTGGTCTGAGAAGACAGAGGGAAATAATTTCAATTCTTTCAGCTTCTTTATATTTGATTTGTATCCTAGAATATGATATATTTTGAAGTATGTTCCATGGGCTAATAAGAACATATATTCATTAGCTTTGGGATGATGTGTTCTGTATATGCACATTAAACTCATTTGTTCTTGTGTCACATTTAAGTCCCTTGTATCTTGTTCAGTTTCTGTTTAGAGAATCTGCCCAGTTCTTCCAGAGTGATGTTGAAGTCCCGAGATATTATGGTTTTTGGGATATCATATTGCTCAGACCAATTAAGGTTTGTTTCACAATTCTGAGAGCATTTATGGGTGTACAAATATTTAGAACTGAAATGTCCTCTTGTTGTATTGTTCCCTTGATCAGAATGAAGTGACCTTCTTTGTTTTTCTTAACTTTAGTTGCTTTAAATCCACTTGTATCTGAAAACAAGATTGCAACACCTCCTTTCTTCTGATTTTCATTGGCCTGATATAATGTTTTTCATCTCTTTACCTGTAGTCTTACTTTGTCCTTTAAGGCTAGGTGTGTTTCCTGAAGAAGAGATGTGTTTTCTGCAGGTTGCATATGAATGGCTTGTGCTTTTTCATTCAATCTGCCAGCCTGCATCTCTTCAGTGGGGAATTTAAGCCATTAACATTTATTGAGAGAATTGTTAAGTGTGATGGGGTTCTGTTCATTTTATTTTGTTAAAGTCCATTGCTTAGTTTTATCTTTTGCGTCATTGTAGCAGGTCAATTTTGTCTTTTAGTTTGTTGGTGATCCATTGTGATGGTTAGTGTGGAGAATAGGTGTAAGTATTTCCCATAGAGCTGTTATTATTGTGGTGAATTTCCTCAATATTTGCATATCAGTAAAATATTTTATTTCTCCATAATTTTTAAATCATAGTTTGGCAGGATACAAAATTGTGTGTTGAAAATTGTTTTGTTTAAGACAATTAAAGGTAGAGGACCATTCTCTTATGGCCTAGAAAGTTTCAACTGAATAATCTGCTGTCACCATGATGGATCTTCCCCTGTAGGCTAGTTGATGCTTACTCCTAGCTGCTTGTAGAATTTTCTCTTTCATATTGACTGTGGTCTGCTTCATTACAATGTGTCTTGAAGATATTCTGTTTGAATTGATATGAACTGGGGCTCAATATGACAGGAGTGTTTTGGAATCTTTAGTGAAACGTGGGAAATTTTCATTTATAAGATTCTCCAGTAGGGCTTCCATTCCTTTGGCACATTTTTCTTCCTATTCAGGGATACCTACAATTCAAGGTGTGAATGCTTGGTGAAGTCCTATAATCCCCTAGGGAATATTCTTCTTTTTTCCCTCTTCTTTTCTGCTTCTTTAACTACCTGTGTTAGCTCAAGTGTTTTTCCTCTAGCTCTGAGATTCTTTCTTCTCCATGGTCTAATTTGTTATTGATACTTTCCACTGCATCTTTAAGTTCTCTGATTGCTTCATTTACTTAAGCTCTGCCATATCCTTTGTATTTTTTCAAATCTTTCATCCATTTGTTGGTTCTATTTTCCCATTTTTTATCAATTCCCTTTATTGTTTATGCCATCCATATTTTAAATTCCCTTTCTGTTATTTACCTTAATTTTTTTGAGGTGGAATTCTCTTCAGCAGCTCTCTCATGGTCCCTTGGGTGGGGTGCTCTTTTTGAGCACTGTCTCAGAGTTTAGGTGTTGAAGTTGCCTTTGCCATAAGGCCAAAAGGAAGAGAAAAGTAAAGTACAAATTAGAGAAGGGAAAGCAAAAGAAAAAAATAAGGAAAAAGAAAAGGAGGACAGAAAAGGAGGAAGAGAGTGACAGTAGAAATGGTGTTGCTCAGCAGGGTGTTGTGTCTACATCTTCAACTCTATGACTTTCAGGGGCCAGGTTGGGTGGTTCCCTTGAAGTCAGAAACTTCTACCAGGCCAGGCAAAGCAAGCCCTGAGCTCTGCCAAATATAGAAAAGGGAGGGGGGAGAAAAGAAAAAGAGAGAAAAAAATTCACCAGTATGTTGCAGTGGGGTCCTAAAAATACTGTGTTTCCGAGGGCCTAAGCTATAAGGACACCCTAGACCTTGAGCTTCTGACCTCTTGATACAGACCAATGCTGGTTTCTGAGAACTGAGAGAGAAGAAAAAAAATTGATAAAGAAAATGAAAAATGCAGTTATATACGTTAAAGAAAAGAAAGGCATATCTTAGCTGTTGTATGAGAAAGATGAGAAGAATAAAAGGGTCTCTACCAAAAGAAAGGAAAAAAAAAGGAGATAAATAAGAAAGGAAGGGAATAAAATGGGTCAAAAAACTGTAACAAAAATGGAGGAAACCTTGCTATTGATTGAAGAAAGTAAAAATACAAACAAATAAACAAAAATTAAAGAAAAAATCAAATGGAACTACAACTACCACAGCAAGAAATAAAAGAGAAAAAAAAGTAAGGAAAAAATTAGGTAAAGGAGTAAATAAAAGATATATATATATATATGTTATATACATATATACATGTGTATATATACTATATATGTATATAACTTTTAAGAGTTGTATATACACACACACACACATATATATATAACTATATATACAAAGTGAACATAAAAGTCATGTACAATAGTTTAGCATAGTAAATTGCACATGAACTTTGGGTCCACCCTGTGTATTTATGTGTATGTACATACAATATGTGTATGCATAAAGCAATATATTGCCTGGAAACTGTGGCACTCTGTGTTAGGAGACAGAGAACACACACTGGTTTTGTGTGTAGGCTGGAAGCTACTCTCTAGTTGCAGAGGAGATTGGGTCCTATCTGCTCAACTTAGTTGCTCTAAATCAGGGTTTACTTGCTTTGTCAGCATTCAGTCTCCATGGGATTGGGGTCCTAACACTCTTGCTAGATTCTTTAGAGAGCACGTCACTCAGTGCCCCCAATGATAATTCCTGGGGGTGTAGAACCACTCAGTTCACCCCAAAGATGGAAGTCTGAGCTCATTAAATGTGACAGAACTATCCATGCACTGGGACTCTGTGATTTTTTTCTCCCCGCAAGGCCTTCCCACAATGGCCATGCCCAGCTAGTAGCTAAGCTGATGGGAAGTCCACCCCACTCCACCCCACCAAGTATTCAGTCCCTGCTGCTGGACACTGCTTGAATGTTGGAGTCTACCCATTCATTTAAGCCTTCCAAGGGAGGTCCATGAGCAGTTTATCCCAAGATATAAAACAACAACAACAACAACAAAAATAAGCAAACAAAAAAACTGTAGGACAGCAGTTTTCCTGTCTTCAATCTTCTCCAGGTGGGCTGACTGACCAGTACCTACCGGATCCCAAGCACTCACCTTCTATGCTGGATTTCTTCAGCTCCAGACCTCCTTGCTGGATCTGATAGTCCACTACTGCTTCACTGTGTCCCCAGAATGATGACCCTGGGTGGGTTCTCTCAGCCAGATGTGGTTGGAGTTTTCTCTCCCCTGCCTTAATTGCAAGTGGCTAGTGAGGAGATGTTTCTAGTCTGCCATCTTACTTTGCCCTCCACTTATTATTTACTTAATATATGCCATACTAATATGTATTTTCCTCAGAAGGAAAAAAAATAAAAAAGCAAGAAATACTTTTTTTCTCAGCCAGACATTAACATAAATTTTATCCAGATTTTATCTTTTAGACTCATCTGCTCCACTCTTTTATTTACCTGCAGAAAAGGAATTTCATTTTTTATACATTTAATTAATTTCTACCTCGTATTTTCTTACTAATACCATAACTGAGTATGAGGTGTGTGGTGGTTGTTGGGTGTAACAGTAGGAGGTAGTCTATCAGGAGCCAAGAATGCCACATGACAATGGTTGATACCTGAGTCCTTCCTTCAAAAATGCCTTTGGGATGTGACAATTATCTTGCCTGGAGAGACCAGGTCAGTCATGGTTAATATGGGGCTAACTGCCAAGGCCCCCTTGCCTCATTTCAGAACCTCTCTGAAGGGCCACCCCCATTTCTAATACCTGCATGTGACTGCAGCTTCTGTTTCCATTGTATTCAGTTCCTTCCTCTCCCTTCCCAGTCCTCTTTCATAAATTCCCACATAGACATTGTGCTGAGAACATAGTCAAAAGCATTTTCTGCATATACATCCCTGGCTGCTGATCTGTGTTGCTGGCAGTATGAAAAAATGATTACACAAAAGTTACCTCCAGCTAATGTTACAAGGGAATAGTCACTGGGATTACAAAGGAAATGTTAAGGCCTTGTATAAGAAGGGGATCCCATTTTCCATTTAAACCTCAAATGACACATTTATTATCCTTGCCCTCACATTAACATGGCAAAGGGCCCTGAAGAAGGTAGGGAAGTTCCATCTGGGGAAACTGCAACCTAGGAAGACAGACATACACTGATCCAGGATAAAAGCAGCAAAGTTGTCAGTCAGCATACTGCAGAACCTCTCAGGGGAAACCAAAGTCCCCATGGAAATCAATTGCTGTAGATTTACTTAAAATGAACTGTGATTATTTTATGACTCCAAACACTAAGTATTTATTGGTAATGGCTCATAAAGTTATCATCAGAAGGAAGAGGATCAGCAGAGTTGTGACAATTTAATCAAATTCAATTAAATAAATTCTTTCTTAATTCTAGATGGTAGGGACAAAGCATTAAGCAAATATCTTAAAAATATATTTATTTCTTAGCTTAAGATAAGCATTAATGAGAAAAATAAAGCCTGGAAAAGGAATAAGAATGCTGGATGAAGTTTGAGATTTAAATAGGATGAAAAAAGAAGGATGGGATTATAATCAAGTTAACACTTGTATGAGCTGATGGAGCTTAGCCATCCGGAATCCGGAATAAGGAAATGAGAGACAAGTTTTAGAAAACATTGTAATAGAGGTATTATAGGCATAAAATGGCTAACATTTCTTCTCTTTCTTAGTGAAATGGGATGCAGGTACCTGCCAATCCCCATCAATCTCTCATTCACCACTTGTTTACTTTTCATCATGTCTAGCACTCTGTAAGTCATGCCTTACATTTCTACAATTTTTTTTTCTTTCTTTCTTTCTTCCTAATTCCCGCCCCCCCCCCCTTTTGGCTTGTTTTTCATTTTAACACAGAATATCACTCTATTGCCCAGGCTACAGTGCTATGGCATCAACTTAATTTACAGTAACTTCAAATTCCTGAGGTCAAGTGGTCCTCCTGCTTCAGCCTCCTGAGTAGTTGGGACTTCAGGTGTCCACAACAATGCTCAGGTAATTTTTTTTTTCTATTTTTGGTGGAGCCCTAGTGTCATTCTTGCTCAGGCTGGTCTTACTTCTGATATATTCTCCAGCCTTGACCTCCCAAAGTGCTGAGATAACAGGTGCAAGATACTGTACTGCTCTTCATTTCCACAATTCTTGAAACGTAATAGTTAAATTTACATATCTTGTAGCCTACATCCAATTCAGACTTGCTCTTTCACCTGAAATACGTTATTCACAGCAGCCATCATGCTTTTGGGAGAAAGCAAATAAAACTATTATAAACAAAATCACATGCTCTTAGTATTTTACCCATTGATCATTAGAAATTCCTTCTTTCACTCTTTAGCATAGCCATACACTAAACTATTATTATGTGAATAATTATGTAACTAGGTATACTCATCTTCCTCATAATTCTGTGTTTTCATTGCTGTTTGAAATATTTTGTGAAGTTTCTTATCCTTTACTGTATAATTCTTATAGTGTAGTGTAATTCTTTTCTTCTTTTCCAATCACCTGTCCATCCTTTGTCTCTCCATCCACTTCTAAACTCTGGCAACTACTGATTTGTTTATCATTCCTGTAGTTCTTCTTTCTTCCACAAAGTTACATAAATAGAATATCAAGCTATGTAGATTTTGAGCCTGGCTTCTGTTACATCACAGTGCGTTTGAGATTTATATCTGTTGTTGTTGTGGAGAGTTACTTTCTGCCATTTTGCTCACAGGTGCAGTGTTTATAAATTCCACAGTAATGTCTAGTAACGTCCAAGGCCTTTGTATTTACTTACTACTTACCCAGAGTAATATCTGGTTCTGCAAATTCCATTCATGGTAAGTGCAGCATACAGGTGAATCTTTTATTTTGTTTTGTATACCATGTATTTACTGTACCTTTCCTATGTATTGATATGCTTAGATACAAAAACGTATCTTCATTATTCAAACATGCCATGTTTTTCCTCATATTCACTGAATTTATCTGTGCATGATTAACTTTTTATGAAGCAGTCTGTCTTTGTTTTGTGTTGCTATAACAGGATAGCAATGATTGGGTAATTTACTTTAAAAATAAGCTTTTTCTTACACTGTTGGGGGCTGAGAAGTCCAAGGTAAAGGGAACCCATCTAATGAATGTGTCGTTCCATTGGTGAAGTTAGATGGGCTGAAGGGCATAGGAAAGAAGTTAGGTTTCTAGATTGCTTGGTAGCCTCATTTTTAAAGTTTTGAAAAACCTTATACTATTTTTTCACAATGGTTATATTATTGTTGGTTTTATGGCATTGTATATATACACATATGTTTTTGGATACAAGAACTTTTATCAGATTCACATTTTATAAATATAGTCATGGGTCATATTATGATATGGGATATACTCTGAAGAAACACAAACTTAGGTGACTTTATTATTGTGTAGATATTGTAGAGTACAGTTACACAAGCCTAGGTGGTAGGTACAACCTACTGCACATCAGGGCTGCATGGCACAGCCTATTGTTCCTGAGCCATAAACCAGTACAGCAAGTTACTGTACTTAATACTATAGCCAAACATAAAACATTGGTAAGTATTTTTGTATCTAAGCATAACAATACCTAGGAAAGGTATAGTATATATATGGTATATAAAACAAAATAAAAGATCCACCTATATCCCGCACTTACCATGAATGTAATTTGCAGAACCAGATGTTGCTCTGGGTTAGTAGTGAGTGAGCAGTGAGTAGATACTAAGGCCTTGGACGTTGTGGACATTACTGTGGAATTTATAAACGCTGTGCCTGTGAGCAAAATGGCAGAAAGTAACTCTCCAATGGTCACTCCCACACAGGAACCTCAGATTGAACAATTACATATGAAAAAGGTGCCTCCTGGTGCTAAACAGGCCAAAGAGATCACAGATGTAAGGAACACAATAGTCATTCTCCTCTGAGTTTCTAGAAGGCCCTCCAAAGAAACGCGGTACAAACAAGGCCCGAGTGTCCCGAATGGAATAAAACCAACTTCTCCAAAGCCTAGACATCAACACAGGCCGCCACACATCAAGAAAAGTCCTATTTGTGTGAGATTGCCAAGTGGACCAAATGCCACCAGTCATCAGTCTGGGAGAAAAGAAGGTGTGCAGACTCTCACACAGGGAATTTAAACAGCTGTTCAGAGAAAGCCAAACAAACTTCAAGAAAACACAAAGACGTAACTTAGAAATTTATGAGATAAATTTAATAAAATAATTTAAAAAACCCAGAAATGCTATAGCCAAAAGCCTTAGAGGGTTTTAACAGCAGAATTAATCAAGCAGAAGAATCAATGAGCTCAAAGACAGGCAATTTGAAAATATTAATAGAAGAAAAAAATTAATACTGTTGAGATCTAGAAAATAGTATCAAAAAATAAATCTGAGACTCATTAGAATTCAAAAGGGAGTTGAGAAAGAGCAAATGGTATAAAGTTTATTCAAGGAAAAAAATAACTGAAAACTTTTCAAACCAAGTGAAAGAGATAAATATTCCATACAGGAAGGTGGAAAGTCACTAAATAGATTCAACTCAAAAAGACTACTCAAGGCATATAAATCAATATATGTAGAAATATAAATATAATCAATCTCAAATTTCAAAGACTAAGCTATTAGTCTAAAAACCCAAGAGTAAAATCCCCTGTAAAGGGCCAGTAGCACCTCTTGCATCAGTGGATTCCTTTAAGTATCCAGGTGGGAGTGGATGAAATATTCATAGTGCTGAAGCAAAAAATAAAAAGGCCAACCAAGAATACTGTATCCATCAAAGCTGTTCGTCAAACATTAAGGGACAAAGACTTTCCCACCAAACAGAAGTTGAAGTCATTTATCCCTTCCATCTTACTAGACACGCTAAACAGAGTATAATAAAACATGAAGATACAAAAGTAAGAATATAGACAAATACAGAATCCTCTAATATTATAATTGTGGTGGGCAAACCTCTTATATCTTCATCACAAAGACTCAAAGGTAAACTATTAAAAATAAAAAACGCAACACTTTGTGAATACCTGCACTCTTGTGTCTACTGCAGCATTATTCATAAAAGCACACACAGGACATCAACCAAATCGCACATCAGTGGATGAATGGATAAAGAAAATGGGGTACATATATGCACATGAATACTATCTGCTCGTGAAAAAGAATGAAATTATGTCATTTGCAACAACCTGTGTGGAACTGAAGATCATTATGTTAAGTAAAATAAGCCAGGCAAATAAAGATGAATATTACTTCTTCTTAATTACATATGGAAGCTGAAAACTTCTTAAAGGGACAGTAGAATGGCAGATACCAGAGAGTAGAAGTTCACGGGTGGGAAGGAGAGATAAAGCTAAATTGATTAGTAGCTACAACCATACAGCCAGGCAGAAGGAATTAGGCTTTAAGTTTTGATAGCAGAGTAAGGTGATTATATTTAACAATATATCGTATACAGCAAAATAATTAGAAGAAAGAACTTGAAATGTTCCCAATATGTAGAAAAGATAAAAACTCAAGGTGGGAAAACACTAAATACCTTGACATAGACATTACATAGTCTACAAACTTAACAAAATTGCATACGTACCTCGTAAGTATGAACAAATGTTGGTCTCAACAAAAAATTAAATAAACAAGCAAACTGGGCTTTTGGAAGTCCCTGCATATTTGATACATCTATAATTGTATCTTCTAAGGCCAAAATTGTAACCATTTTACCTTCCTGTATCTGGGAGGCTTTGACTTGTTTTGTGATATTCAACTAATAATAAATTATTCACGTTCAAATCTTAAACTCCACCAGCAGTTGAACGCCTATGAGCAAATGGGCTTTCAGTGTGGGCTTTGCTTCCTGCGTGATCAGGAGGATGGTTTTAGTTTGATTGCATTTTTCCAGTACTATCTAGTTGAACAAACGAATGGCTCATTTTTTTTTTCAAGCTTTCTGAAAGTACATATTTGTGATTTATCTATACTTGACCGAACTATTTAGAATATGAACCACAATATGTAGGATCATCTAAAGTACTCTTATAATGCTATTTTTTGCCCTCTGGAATATCGAAACTACCCATTTGTCTGCTACCAAAATAACCATTTCTTCATTTTAAATCACATCTATTTTTTAAAATTGTGCATTTCCTTCTCAGACAATGGACTTTTGTTGGTAGAGTTGTAGGATTTGTTCCTTTGAGTCTGGTGGTTGGCACTGTAGATTTATAGGTTGTTACACAATGATAGAACAATACAAATGAACAAAGAATGAGAGATTTTTACTCTTATTAGTGAGAAATTACCCCTCCCGCATTCTCTGCAATCTCTGTTAACTCATCTGTGGAATTTCTGGAGGGTGAACAATAAACTTTTCCCATTCACCTGCGATTGAAATTATAAACGTCATATAAAAATGTATGTGTACAACAGTTCAAGGATTCTTTCCAAGATCTAAGTCTATTTGTGAGATCTTTATTCTGGTTCAATATTTCACTCTTCTGTTGTGTTATACTTGGGCTCAGCCCCTCCTCAGACCCGTTTTTATTGTTGTTTCTGGTTTTTACAATCGAATATTCAATAAATAAAACTGGCAAAGCTCATCCTGGGTAATCTTGTATTCTAATAGAAAGTTTTAGCAAAAAATGTGAAGTCAGTACACACAGCCTGTGATAAAGTAGCCTGCAACAGGACAGGGGACAGGGAATACAAGGGTCACAGTAGCACAAACAACTTTTAGACAGACAAATAATTATTGCATTCAGTAAAAGGCAAAACTTTATATATTAAAAGGAAAAGATATATTGGACTTAGTAAATTGTATTGTTTTTAGCTAAGACTAAGACTTCAAGAAAAAGCTGATAAAATATTGACGTTGCATACAAGCAGCCCCATGGTTGTTCAGTTTCAGATTCTGATCCAGAACATCTGAGGTCCTGATCATTCTGCACTTCTAAAAATCATGACGGTGACATGAATGCTGCTAGTTTTGACTATTCAGAGTTTATCAAGGTCATTATACACCGATTTTTTTATGTGCTGAATAAGAATACAAAAATAATTTAGTTTAATATATTCTTACTTTGAAATACACATGTGTCTAACACAGTATTACAGATACATGTGTATTATAATAGAGTCACTAATATAATATTACAGATCCATTTAAATTTAATAGAAATAAAAAATACAATCCAATAATCAAAGATAGATGTAATGTTAAATTTGTGTTTCTTCATTTTATATCTGTACACTATTCAGCTTTTTAGAATACTATTTGATGACTCCAGGATAGATTTCCATTAACACAGTGGAGTATAAAATTACCGATAAGATATTCCTACCCCCAGTCTCTCTGAGACAGGTCTTGTCTGAAAACACAGGAGAAATCTATCTTGGAGATGCATTTGTAATAATCAGCTCAATGCAGCCACGACATAACTATAAGAAAATGTTAATGGCTCAGACTTTCAACTACCTGCCTTCGTGTCTTCATTCTTCCGAGTAATTTTTATTTCCTCTTTTTTGTCCCAAGTATATCCATAGTCATAGGAGATTCCTGGGTCAGTAAGAAACCAGAGCTCCCCCTAGGGGTAGAGTCTCAGCCTGAGATACAGGACGTGAGATCAGCACCTGTGCAATGCATTTTAGGCAATTTACAGGCAAAAAAATTGTTCAGGAAATTTTACTTTTTCATTCAGAAAATTTTGAATTAAATATGAAAAATCATGTTTTACTATCTTTTTCTCTACCTTAATATCAAAATAATCACTACTGTGATATCTGAAACTAACAACTAATCAATCTTTGACCCTTTGATTTTCTGTCATGTTTTTACTTTCTTATTAATTTCTTTAAATTGAAAAATACGTGCACGGTAATGTTTTGAAGCATTTATAGTTATGTGATGCTTAGCGATGGGAATACATCATGGAAAGTGTGTCATTCGGTGAGTTCAGTACTGTGTAACCTCACAGAGCGTGTTTACGCGGTGTGCAGGGTGTAGCCCGCCGCACACGGGGCCACATGGCACAGTGGAGTCTATGGCACAACCCGAGCGCGTGTTGCGGCACTGAACGTTGTAGGTGATTGCCACCAACTGGGACGTATTCACTTATCAAATATAGAAAAGGCTCAGTAAAAGTATGATATGAAAAACTCATGGGACCACCTGAACATGCTTTACCTCTTCTGATTCTGTCGAACAAATATTCCAAATGAGATTCCCCAACTTTACTGATACTGCTACAGTTCTAGCCACCATCTTTCAAAAGATGCTGTGATGATTGATTATTTTCTTTTTGGAAGGAATTAAATTTGTCTACTGAAGAGAAAGAATTGTTATGCTTCAATGAAATCTATTCTAGCTGCTTTGAGTAACCAGGGGAAAAAACTACAGAAATATGTAGGAAGATGGTAAAGGTGCAAGAAAGGTCAAAATAAATTTGGATATCTGAAGTACAAATTGGTACTAATGTGAGTGTTGGAGGGATAGTTTTCCTTTGCACATTGGAGATGGGAGTAGAGAAGCCTGGCCAGATTACTATACATGTTAAATAAATTATTAGTAGAGTATAAATGTCTAAGCACAACAGTAAGTTAGGTGAACGCTATGTTAACCAGTTTGATGTAAACATTCCAAATGGTATATTAAATCAGCACATTTACCCCATAAGTGCAGTCATGTACCCAGTTATGATCTAATAAAAAAATTTTTTTAGTTAATACTAACAAACAAAAATTGAAGTAATGTAAATTCAGTGAAGTTGAATTGGGGATAAAATTAAGGCGATCTATTGATAGACTAGTAAACAAAGAAGAAATTGAAGAACTATATTAAGATGTCGCTACCAAAATAATTATTCATGAATCATAAAATTTTTAAGCACAATTTCTTGCTGTCTTACTTATCATCTTATAAAATAATATTCTTACTGATGTAGTAGTTTAATTTGAGAAAACATGTTATTTAATTTTCCTTATATTTGTAGAATTGATCTATAATGCTCTATTGTTTTCTGTGGAATAAAAAAAAATCTCAATCTCTTGGTTAATTTTAATTATTCACTATGTATTTTTAAAAAATTGAGCCACTTTGTTTTACACATATATTTCTTTTTTTAATTAAATCATAGCTGTGTATATTAATACTGTCATGGGGTACAGTGTGCTATTTTTATATACAATTTGAATATAAAAAATCATCAAACTGATTAACATAACTTTCATGTCATTTTCTTAGTTATTGTGTTAAGACATTTATATTCTTCATTTAGAAAGATTCACATGTACCCTTATAAGATGCACTATAGGTGTGATTCCACCAATCACCCTCCCTCCACCCATCCTCCCCCTTCCCTTCCCCTCCCCTGTATTCTTGGGCTATAATTGGGTTATAGCTTTCCTACAAAAGCTCTAAATCAGTTCCATAGTAGGGCTGAGTACATTGAATACTTTTTCTTCCATTCTTGAGATAATTTGCGAAGAAGAATATTTTCCAGCTCCATCCATGTAAACATGAAGGAGGTAAAGTCTCATCCTTAGAAGCCCAAGGGCCCATCGACCCATGAATGGATCAAACTGTGGTATATGTGCATATATATTTCATTTGACAAATAAAAATCACAGAGCAAAGTGCTTTGATTCTGTGAGTCGAGTGTAAGAAATAAAAACAACAAAAGAATACTTGGCATACAAATCTCATGGCCAATCTTGTCAATCCCCAATTCATGCTTTGAGCTACACAGAAAATGCTAGTGAATTGGTTACATATATATTGGCATGTCGTTATCTTTTCTCAGAAATCTCATTACTCATTAGTGTACTGTAGACTCCAATACATCTGAAATCAGGGAACCTGGTCATCTTTCTTAACTCATGTCTGATAAAATAATTTCTCCATATAATCCATAATTTGTCACATCTATTAATATTCTTAAGAAATAATATATTTTATATACATTTTAAAACTCTGAAGTAAAAAGGAATGCCATAAAGTCCATTACACAATAACGCAAGAGATGCAGTATTGTCAGAGGGTAGGAATTAGACCAGCTTGGGAGTGATGATGAAAATAATGTTACAGCCTTATATACTGGAGTATGAGAGCAAAGGACAGATGAATTATAAAACAGTTGATGTTTATAGTAAAAAAAAATTGTAATGAACACTACTCACATGAAAAACCAAAATAAATGCATCAAAATGTTAAAAAAAATACATCGAAGAGAGGTTTGTTCATTAAATACTTCTGTTTCATCGTTAATTTGCAAGTTAGACCTCTGAATAGTTTCAGGCTCTGCCTTTCAAGGGTCAACTACAAAGCTAAATGTAAGCTCTAGGCTTGCGATGCAGAAAAGGGAAGCTGAGAGAAAAACTTAGCATCCTAATGTCTTCAGGCAGTCCCAGAATTAATTTGATATTATTTAATTTCATCAAATTGGGGTATGAGGTGTGAATGGTAACAGAGCTCAAATGTATATTGATAATGTTTATTTTATGGTATAACTATAATTTATAGTTTTCAACATGTTTTAAAAGTCAAACACTGGTCATATTCTAACATTGAGAAATGCTTTTTCAAGTGCTATTTCATTAAGGATAACATATGCTATTTGCTTTGGTTGTTGTCTCCTTAGCTGTACAGAAGCTTTTCAGTTTAATTAAGTCCCATTTGTTTATTTTTGTTGTTGTTGCAATTGCCATAGCAGTCTTCTTCATCAAGTCTTTCCCCAGGCTGGTATCTTCCAGTGCTTTTCCTATGCTTTCTTTGAGGATCTTTGTTGTTTCATACCTTAAATTTAAGTCCTTTATCCATCTTGAATCAATTTTTGTGGGTGGAGAAAGATGTCAGTCCAGTTTCAGTCTTTTACATGTGGATATCCAGTTCTCCCAGTGTATGTAAGTTTCATTTCCTGGTTTTCTATTTTATTCCAAATGTCTATGTCTCTATTTTTGTGCTAGTATCATGCTGTCTTGACCACTATGGCCTGTAGTACAGCCTAAATTCTGGTATGGTGATGCCCCCAGCTTTGTTTTTATTACTAAGAACTGCCTTAGCTATATGGATTTATTTCTGGTTCCATACAAAATGCAGAATCAGTTTTTCCCAAGTCTTGAAAAAAGGATGTATCTTACCCAATGGGAAAGGATGTATCCTATCCAATGGGAAAGGATATTTGTATATTTCTAATCAGATAAAAGCTTAATAACTAGGATCTATAGAGAACTTAAATTGATCCACATGAAAAAAGTCAGCAATCCCATACATCATGGGAAAGAGAGATGAACAAAACCTTCTCTAAAGAAATGGCTAGGAAACATGAAAAAATTCTCATCATCCCTAATAATTAGAGATATGCAAATTAAAACCACTCTGAGATATCATCTAACCCAAATGGCTAGGAAACATATGAAAAAATGCTCACCGTCCCTAATAATTAGAGATATGCAAATTTAAACCACCCTGAGATATCATCTAACCCAAGCGAGAATGGCCAGTATCAGAAAATCTCAAAACTGCAGATGCTAGCACGGATGTGGAGAGAAAGGAACACTTTTACACTGCTGGTGGGACTGCAAACTAATACAACCTTTTTGGAAGGAAGTATGGAGAACCCTCAAAGAACTCAACCCAGACCTTCCATTTGATCCTGCAATTCCATTACTGAACATCTATCCAGAAGGAAAAAAAAAAAAAACTCTTTTATTATAAAGACACTTGTACTAGACTGTTTATCACAGGTCAATTTACAATTACTAAAATGTGGAAACAGCCTAAATGCCCCCAACCCAAGAATGGATCGGCAAGCTGTGGTATATGTATACCATTGAATATTGTTCAACTATTTAAAAAAATGGAGATTTTGCAGCATCTGTATTAACCTGGATGGAGGTGGAACACATTATTCTCAGTGAAGCATCACAGGAATGGAGAAGTATGATCCTATGTATTCAACTTTGATATGAAGACAATTAATGACAATTAATGAGACAGTGGAGAGTGGGGGAAGGTGAGAGGAGACAGAGAGAGAAGGAGGGAGGGAGTGAGGGAAAATAAAAGGAAATAGTGACTAATTCTCAAATAAATTGGATTTAATTTTGACCAAAGTACATTATTTGAACAATAATTTTTAATTCAACTTGTTAGGATATTGCAACCTCATTTATAAGTGAAATATGTTTGTAATTTTCCTTCTAAGAATATATTTTCTCCAATTTTAATATCAGGTATATCCAGATGAAGTAGAATGATTTTGAAGTATTTCTACTTTTTCTTTTGTCTATAAGATTTGGCATGATCTGTTTTTTGAAATTATCTTCTATTTTTATTTATAAATATTAGTTGTCTATTATTTGAGATTTGGGAAAAAAAATAAAGAAGTTAAGTGATGACTCCATACTGAACCTCAGAGTCAAAGCATTATATGATAGACATACTTTTATCTGATAATGTAAATATTACTTTTTTTGAATTACTATTATTATAATTATTGCTCAATATTTCATTGCAAGAAAAAAAGAGGATATCTTATACTGTATTTTCTAAGAAAGATGGACGTGAGAACAGCAGAAAGCCATCAGAGTTCTAAGTTTTCACAGGTGCGGTGTTCCATCTACAACTGTATATTTTCCCAATGCCAATAGTATGTATTTGAAAATATAAATTTATATTTTCCTTAGCTCAAATAGAGTCATTTCTTTTTTAGTTTTTCAAGAAGTATTTTACATCAGGCAGCTCTTTTCAAGTACATAATATCTATCATCTTACGCTAGTCAAGCATATTCTTTTAGGAGACTGTGGAACATCTGGAAAAACTTGTAAAAAATAAATCCATTTGAAAATATTTTAATGAAAATTATTATTTGGATGGTCCTCTGAAGAGTGCTAAAAACAGCCTTCTCTTTTCAGCCTCCTGATTCACTGTCAAGTGACTAATCAGACCTCTTCTTATCCACTTCCACTTCCCCTGTTTGACCTTGTTTTCGACCGTAAAGTGATGAGGGGATTGACGAGCAGAAGCTACCTTCATCAACCACATATTCAAAGTTATTAGTAGAATTCAGCATCTGTCCACAAAAAGATTCAAAGCCTAGAAGACTGAAGGGGCTCTCACAGTCCTTTCTACCTTTCCACTTCTCCCACAACACAAATATTTACATGCAATGAGTGCATACAATTTTCTTTGTTGAACTTAGCCATTATTTCCATTCAAATTTACGTGGATGCTGATGGAGAGGTGACACTGAAGAAGATGTAACATTAGTGACCTTCAAACGGGTAAGTGTCCAATCCTCGTCTTCTGCCCAGACTTTGTTTACATCCTGGAATGTGGAGCAGCCATCTGACTCTTACAACGCCCCAAATAGCTGTTTCCCTGAGTCAAATGTCAAGGGAACTCTCTGAATCACAATGGCAGGCAGTTCCACCTGCCAGTGGGAACTTCTTCTCATTTCATTTTGCCTTTTAGCTTTAATTGACAATTTAATCCCCAGTTACCTTGTTCTTCTGGTTATTATTTCTCCTTCCTCTGCTATCTTACAAATTCAAATAGTTATGCTAGTCTTCCCAAATATTCTTTTCTCATTTATTTATTTAATATGACAAAGTGACAACACAATTTGAAAGCATTAATGAAAGGACTGAATAGGCTGTGGTATCAAAAAACATTTATTCTGAGCTAAGCTTTACAGGCAGCCAAATATTATTTTGTTAATGTCACAAATCATATTAAATCTGTAATTTTTTGGTGCTTATCTTCACGAAAAATTTGTGCAAAACTGTGGCAAGTAAAACACTCTCTGGTTAACTGAAATATTTATATTTTAAATCTCATAAATATAATTCTTTATGTATTGTCAGATATAATGGAAACATATTATTTTTCAGAAATAAAATGATGAAAATGAGAAGCATTTGAGTTTTTATTCCTTTACTTACCAGTCATGTAATTTCATTGAAGATATTTAATCTCTGTGAACATGGAATTTGTTCAGTTATAAAAAGGAACTAATAATATTCACCCTACCCACATTCACAAAGTTCAATTAAATTAAACCCTATGTATGCACTAAATAAACTTTGAGGTGGCATATAACTGTACTCTATCAAAATGTGAACACTTGTGGGAGTGTATTGAGGATCTCGACTGAATTAAGGAGATAATTTTGAGATCACTGAACAGAACAACAAATGGGGTGTAGTGTAGGAAAGCTCAGTCTGGCCACTGGTTAAGAGACTTAGAACTAAATACTTCATAACAACCAAACTGACTTAGCACTCCAGTCACCACCAAGCTGCTAGGCAAGCCTGGATACAGTGCCTTGTGTCATAGCACAATATTTTTTAAAATTTTATTTTATTACAAATTAATATGAGGGTACAGATATTTAAGTTACATTGTTTTCATTCCAAGGTCAAGTCCAGTGGTAGTTGAGTCTTTCTTGGATGGAGTTGAAGCACATTCTTCTTAGTATCACAAGAATGAAAGGGAAAGGAAAAAAAAAAACCTCCAACGTAGTCAACGCTAAAATGAAACCAACATATAAACAACTACACACCCACATGAAAGCAAGCACACTAAAATAGTCAAGCAATGCGGAGGGGAGAGGAGCGAGAGGGAAGGGCGGGAGGAGGGTGATTGTGGGAGCTCATGGAAGGAAAGACAATTGATATTTTATTTTACAATGTTTTTCAGCCTTGTAAAACTGTCCTTAACAAATTTCTAGGATTGTTTACTACATTTATTGGTAAAAAAATTAATAATTCTACCAATTAGTCAAAAATTATGAAAAAAACACACTATTAATTGTCACTATACCCAATCCCATCTTACATTTTTACATTTTCCATCTATAAAAAGGTGACATGGAGAAAGTCTGGTTTGACTGCAGGATTACTGCATTAAATTTTAGAGAGAGAGTAAACCATCGGCAAGCTCTGTGTTCAGAACGTGTCAGCGTCACGCTGCACTACACTGTCGAGACGTCAGATTTTTTGTCCTTTGGCCTGCAGGTGCAGAGTGTCTGAGTCCCATGCCCACTTGCCCCTCAGTGTCCACTAGAACACAACACTCATAGTCAGGAACGATACACATCGTCGATTCATCCTGTATATGCAGTCACCTCATTTTCTGAATTATTAATTGGTTGTGTGCCACTTTTAAAATACTTCTTTGGTGATATATATACTCTTTCATTTTGCTTAAAGTTTGTTCATTTCATCAACTCAAAATGGACCATGAGATAAGCTTATAAGTGTAATAGATTTAAAAGTCCCCATCCAATAAATATGGACTGAAAGAGATCATTTCAATCATACATGTGACGTTGCAAAAAGAATTAAAAAAGGAAAAATCTGTGTACATGAGCAGTAACATAGGTGAATCTTGCTTGGTCATCAAAAATATATTACTTATTAATTGCCTGTGAAGGACTGATTCTAAAAAATGCACAAATTTAACTTAATTTTACCACCCAGTGAACTAACATCATGATTTTTCTTTCAAATAGACAACATTCTGCCCACTATACTACATTCCTAAGTTTTTAGGAGTGTATGAATTTGCTGCCTCGGGGCATCTGAAGAATTCTGGACTCAGCCTGCCGTTGAAGAGCCAGGAGAGCTGAGCAGCACGTCTGGGATTGAGTGTAGCGGCCCCGTGTGCACATCAGCAGGCCCGTGGACAAGCAGACCACAATTCCCACCTACTGTCACCCAAGTACCAGCAACGCCATGTCTGCAAACCAAGCGCCCATCATTCCACGAATGGATTGACAAGCTCTGGAATACGTATGTCACGGAGTACTATTCAGCCATAAGCCAACATGGAGACATTTTTTATGTTTACTTGGATGGAGTGGAAACACATTCTTCTTAGTAAAGTATCTCAAGAATAAAAAATATCCAATGTACCTAATACTAATATGAAAGCCACATATAAACAATGACACACCCACACACGTGATAAAACAGAGATAGAATCTAGCCAGGGGGAGGAGAGAGGAAGGCGGGAGGGACCCTGGAGGGATCTCCCCTAATGTGCAGTGTGAGGGTGCTCAGCACAGTCCCCGGAACGGCTCAACTTGAACTTCACCTTGAAGTGAGAACAATGTAACCTAAAAATGTGTACCCTCATTTTAATTTGGAATAAAGGCTAAATACAATACAATAGAATAAAATAAAATTCATGGTTCAGGAAAAAAAAACCGGAGCATCCTGGACTCGGCGTGGAGGAAAGGTGACGGGGGAGCCTGCTCACCCCCAGCTCACCCCTCAGCACTGGAGTAGCTCGCGAGGGAAAAAAGACACAGGGAGATGAGAGAACAAAAGGAAATAAGAATAATTTAGGTAATCATAACAATTTTCAGCATAGTTTTCTCATTTTGTGTGGATGCAATTGCAATGACGTGGAGGGAATGCTGGCCTTCTTTCAATCCAAGCACAGCAAAGTGTCTGCACGCCTACCTGTGCATTCCTACAGGATTGTCAAGCTTGGTGTGTGGACAGCACATTGCTGGCCGGCGAACAGGACTTCACCAGTAAGACATGAGTCTGCAGAAACGTGGCCTCACCTTCCTGGCTCTTACTCGTGACATGGCCAAACATTAGGATGGGCATTAACTATACTTACCAATCCAAAATCTTGAGAGGGTGCCAGTGAAAAGTTTCTGAAAATACCGAAGTGCCATCCAAATATGACACGTAACCATTATTTCTCCTTTATTTGCAGCAGAATACAAAAAACCGTGAGGACATACAGTCTAAGTTCAGTAGCTGAAACAGGCTTGCTCACTTTTTTAAATTCAGAAAAGACCAATAAAAGGACGTTATCAGAAAACAATGATGAAAGCAATGTTGCTTAGTGCGCTCACCAAGAGAAAGCAGGTTGAAAAATGAGATACTTCACTGGATTATAAAAGCTATGTGGATGCTGAGTGACAGCTCTTTCAAAATGAAAGAAAAGTAAACATATAAAATTAAAAAAAACAAACAGTGATGTTGGGGGTTAACGTTACAAAGGATCCCACTGCTGACAATACAGAATGGAGACTGTGCTCAGCACTGAGCATTAAAATTAGAAAAGTTCCAGTATGTTCAGACATGTCAGTGATGGCCTTGGAAGGAGTACTATTCATATGTGTCAATACACGTTCAGATAAACATGGATTTTTTTTTCTTTGTAGAAAGGCCCAGACTGGAATTTTCTTTAGAGAAACAGGGATGTTTCTGCAGACCTTATTGTGTCTTTAATGAATTGTTTGGAGGCTCAAGACATTGCTAGTCAGAGTTGAGAGGAGACTGCCAATAAAAATTGCAGGCAAAATTAAGTATCAGACTTGTTAGCATCAAATATTTTATTACGGTAAGATCAGTATAAAAACAACTAGGAATTTTATTGAATATCATCTTACAAAGCAACATTTTAGGATGACTGAGATGGGCAGGAAGCTGCGGTAAGCGCTGCGGAATTCAGTTATTTCTTCATAGAGTTCTGCGCGGAGAGGCAGTTCTTTGTTTCTGGGTAGACTAATTCCAGGCTCTCTGTTTCTCCCACAAAGGTGAGTTTTCTCCTCTCACTTTTAGTCTGTAGAATTTAACTTAGCAGTTTTATAAGTAAAGAGAAATATTGGAATTGAACACAAATGAAAAATTCTCTTCAAAGTTATTTCCAACTTGTACTAAGAAACAATTAGAGGAAAACAGGACTGGAGGAAGGAGGATGTGTTTTCCTCCATATGTTTATTTTTTCATGGTGTTGCTTTTGTAGTTGTGTTTTGTTTTATTATTGTGAAATAAAATTTTTAAGCCAATTTTTTCCCATCATAAAAAAGAATAAACTACGGGCATTTATAGTTAAGTAATATTTGTTTTGTGCTTATATTAATGCTACAATCTGGAATCTGGAAACCGTAAAAGATACGACTGTTCTCGATAAAACTTTACAGTCTAACGGTGAGCATAATGTATACACACATTATTTGGTTAAGCAATATCATAAAAGCAAATATAAAATGAATCCAAATATTATGTACTTTGATAGACTATAATATTTAAAGAGATTGGCCATCTTATGAAAACTAATTAGAAGAGAATGTTTAAGAAAAAATAAAATAATTTTCATTTGATTCAAGTTCAATCAGAAACCTAAATGTTAAACTTATAGAAAAAAATGTGGAGGAAAGTACAGGAGACAAGATTTTGGCAATATGTATTTAGGTAAAATGCAAAAAGCATAACATTTGGGGAAAAAGTGGAACTTGATTAAAACATATAAAAAAACACATAAAAAAGAGTGATGTTTGCTTTGGGAAAGATACTGTTAAGAAAATCAAAGGCAATTTATAGCCTAGGATAAAAATGTTTGCAAAACAATTACCAGATAAAGGACCTATATGCAGAATATGTAAAGAAATTTTGAAATTCAACAACAAACAACCAAAAAAACTGTAAAAATTATACACATGATTAGCAAGGAAGATAAACAGATGGAAAATTAGCATATGAAAATTATTTAGCATAATTTGTCATTAGGGGATTAAACGTTAATATAGTGAAATATAACTAAACACAGTTAGAATGGCTAATCTCCTCTTTCCCCCAAACCAATCCAAAATAAAATAAAGATGTCATAGGACCAACTGTTTGCAAAGATGTGAAATAGTGTTGCAAGCAAAATCTTATTAATTGTTGGTTAGAATATAGAATTGTATAGCCGTTTCAAAAACAGTTTGTAATTTTCTTAGAAAGCTAAACAGTATTTTCACATGAACCATCACCCATGCTATTAGGTATTTACCCAAGTGATTTGAAAACTATCTCCACACCAAAACCTACTCATGAGTGATGACAATATGCTTTATTTAAAATTTCCCCAATTAGCAGCAACTAAAATACTCTCTCTGAGATGCATAGAAAACAAGCAGTAGTCCACTAACACAGTGGATTATCATTCAGTGATACAGAGAAATGAACTATCACCCCACAAAAAGGCGTGAATTAATCTTGCATGTATATTTTAAGTGAAGAAAACTTTTTATACTGTATAATTTCATAGTTTTCATATTGCATAATTCCAATTCTGGAAAAGAAAAAACCATAATAACTATAAAAGGTAATTGTCAAAGGTTTGAGGGGTGGAGGGAGGTCGGGTAGGTGAAACACAAGGTTTATTTTTGGGCGGTGAAGATGTTCTGTACGATATGCAAAAGATATAATCTTAATGTACAAAAATTGAAGAACATTTATTTAGGAGGTCAGGTGGCCTCAGAAGGGAATGAGGAATGTTATAAAACTAGCTTCTTTAATGAAACAAGTTTACTCAAAGGGTACAACAGGGTGCTGGCCTAAGTACCTTTGGAAATGAGAGTACGTAGGACAGTGCAAAGTGAACTGCATGTAAGCTCTGTGTTTTGTTTGATAACGCTCCCCCCACCATCAGGATGTGCATTAACCATTCTGAGACATCCAGACATGCATGTTGGAACTGAACTATTGGGTACAGGGGTGGCAGGCGACAGAAGTTAGTCTCTCACTACTGGAATGAGAGGTTTCAGTAAAGTGAGAGAAGAAGTCCGGACACTGTGGTAATGCATTGCGGTTGGAATCCTAGGGTGAACTGAATTTCAGATTCCTTCAGGTTCAAATGATAGCACAGAGAAATAGTTATAAACATGAATGTATATGCCACTTGTTACCTGTTCTTCTGCTCTGCCAGCCGAGAGCGTGAGACAACACCCAGCGTCCTGAGTAGTGAGCGTGCCTCATACCTACATGTTTGCTTTTAATACCAGCAAAATAACCTTTAACTCAGCAGAGAAATTCTAAGACTGAGGCAGGACATGTGCCTGATGGAGTGTTTGGCAGTGTCAGAAAGTAAGAAAGTCTCCAAGTTCTGGGGATGGCCTCTGTCTAGTTTTAATTAAGAAAACATTACATGGAACCCAACTGAGAAATTCTGCAAAATGTCTGTCCATAATCCTAAAAGTAGTGAAGTTATTAAAAATGAGGAAATCTGGAAAACTTCCATAGCCAAGAGAAACCTCAGGAGATGCATTAACTAAATGTAATGTAGTATCTTGGTTACTGCAGCAGAAAAAAAAGATGTCAGGTATAGACTAAACACATATGAATAAATTATGCATTTTAGGTAGTAATAGTGTGTCAATATTGGCTTATTAAATATAACAAGTTTGCTTCACGAATGTGAAGTGAGTAATATGGAAAATCAGTTTCAGTTTACGGTAATGCTCTGTACTAGCTGCAATTTTTCTGCAAATCTAAACCTCTTCTAAAAGTAAGTTGTCTTTACTAAATAGATTTAGGAAGAAAAGCAGATTGTAATATAATGAAGATAACCCAGAGATAGACGGGATAATGAATATTATGTGAGTTACAGCGAAGGTTCCCTAAATAATTATTGTATTTAACCCAAAAATGATAATAATAAACTCAAGTGACATCATTTCATTCTTTTTAATAGCTGAATAGTATCCAATTGTCACATTCTCTTTCCCCATTCATTCAATGATGGACATTTACACTGATTCCAAATCTTTGCTATTGTGAATAGTGGTGCAATGAATGTGTGGGTACAGAAATTTGTCTGATATCATTTTTATTTTGGGTAGATATTCAGTACTGGGATTGCTGGACCACATTGCTGGTAGTTTTATTTTTAGTTCTTTTACACATCTCCATACTCTTTTCTGTAGAGGTTGTATTAATTTACACCCCCACCAATATTTATAAAAGTTCTTTATTCTCTGCATTCTCGTCAACGTCCGTCATTGTTTGGCTTTTTAATAGGAGCCCTTCTGGCTGGTGTGAGACGGCATCTCACTGTGATGTAGTCTGTTTCTCTGGTGCTTAGTGACGCTGAGCATTATTTCATACATCTGTTGTCCATTTGTAGGTCTTACTTTGAAAAATGTTTGTTCATGTCCTTTGAGCACTTCTTAATGTGGTTATTTTTTTGTGTGTGTGGCTGTTGAGTTGCTTGAGTTCCTAGTAAACCCGCACATCTGTCTCCCGTCACACGTACAGTTGATCCCAGTAGCCCGTTTATCCCACTGACTGTTTCTTTTGCTGTGCAGAGACCTTTTAGAGTAGTTAGGCTGCACGTATCAATTTTTGTTTGGTTGCTTGTGCTTTCCAGGTCTTGACAATGACTTCTTTGCCTAGACCAGTGTCTAGAAGAATTTTTCCTATGTCTTTATCATAGCATAAAACATTCTCCAAGACCATAACTTAGGCTAAAAACAAATAAATTTTAAAATACCAAAATTATATCAAGTATCTTCTCAGAACATATTCAAATATAACTAGATATCAATATCAAGAAGAGTTTTCAAACTATTCAAAAACAGATATTAAGTAACACTCTCCTAGGTCATTTTTGGGTCAGGAACAAAATTAAGATAGAAATTTAAAAGTTTCTTAAAATGAATGAACATAGAGACACAACATAGTGAAACCTCTGAGATACAGTAAAAGCAGTTCTAAGTGGTAAATGTGTTGTGTTAAATGTCAGAAAAATAGATCAGAAATTAATAATCCACTATCATACCTGAAGGAACTAGAAAATCAAGATAAACTAACCTCCAAAGTAGCAGAATAAAATAAATGAATGGAAAACCATTCATTACTCCTGTTCTGTCTCTTGTTTTGAATGAATACAAAAAATGTGGGGAAATGAGGTTCTGTGATTCACACACTGAGCTTACAGAGGACACTATGGCTGCCTTTCTGTTCCCTGTCTGGGTCCCTTATTCTGAGAAAAATCAAGATGGTTCCCATGGCGAGATAGAGCCTCCTTCAGTCCTTTCTGGAGAATTAACCATAGACACGTGATCCTAAGGTTACGGACTCACATGTAGAAAGCAAAGCCTACTGGTGAAGTTTGAGATTTTCTACCTTGAATTTAGGCAAATATTTATTATTCTGCAGTCTAAAATTTAGGAGCAGGTAAGGATGTTCACTAGAAACACTGTCATTAAGAAGTATTTGGTTAATGTACATAGCTATTATTTTAATAAAAAAAAAAAAAAAGTAAGGCGGTGTCTGTGGCTCAAAGGAATAGGGCACAGCAAACCCGGCCCCGGGCAAGAACTACAAAAAAAAAAAAAAAAAAAGTAATTGGAACTCCTTGGGTGGTACTAATATTACACTATACGCAGAAATTAGAGGAATAACTTGGAAAAATATTAGAATTATGTACATTGTTTAAAAACTTACTTAGAATCAACTGAAACTTAGTAAAGTTGATGATTAGAAATATGCTTTAAACTGAGTAGATACAGCCAATTAATAACCTATTTAAAAATGAATAGTTTTTCTACACATAATCAAAAAGTATCTTAAAAATTTCTGTTATGAATAACAAGGTGGTATAAGAATAACTAGAATAAAGAAAGGATAACTAGCTAATAAAAAAAAGCTTAAAAAGATCCTACATAAGAAAATGACAATATTTCAGAATAAAAACAATTTCAATAGTCACGGAAATATATCATGCTTTTGTGTGGAATTTCAGTGGATTTAAGATGTTCAGGCTATTTAATTCATAAATCAAAAAAATACAATAAATTTATAACATTTTAACTAAACAAAAATAATTCTGTCATAGATTAGAAAGGATATAAGTAGGAAGTTATGTTTGTTCAAGAAACTAGGCTATAGCTTTATCAGTTAAAAAAATTGTACTTCAAATCTCATAGGACTGTGAGAATAATTTACTTAAATTTTTGGACTTTCTCTCATGGAAACCTCACAAATAAGGGAAATAGAAAAATTTAAAAATAACATATCCAGTATTATAAAGAGAGAGAAATCCCATCCCTGCATTAGGGTTGGGTAGGTCATCAAACACCAGAGAGCGAGAATGGGAGGGCAGAGGAGGCTCTGACTGTCCCAGGAAGGCCAGCGAGGGCAGAGGAGGCTCTGACTGTCCCAGGAAGGCCGGCGAGGGCAGAGCCCACGCTGGGAAGGGCAGACCTCAGGATCAGCCCAGCAAAGTCATTTTCAGAAGCAGAGCTCCATTTGAGAGAGAAGTAATAGCAGCAGACACGAAAAGCAGGATTCATTAAGCATGAGAGAAGAGAGGATTGCAAACTTCTTGACAAGTCTGAGGTAGAAAATTAGTTGGCAGTAGCTATGAGGCTCTAATTCGGGTTTCTCTCTTCTTTTCCACTGATCTCTGCATCTATTTTTATACCAGCATGATGCGGTTTTGGTTACTCTAAACTTTCGGTAATGTGACGCCAATGCTCTGCTCTTTTTGGCTTAGAATTGCTTTGACTATGTGGGCTCTTTTTGGTTCCATGGGAATTTGAGGATTATTTTTTCTAGTTCTGTGAAAAACAATGGGGATATTCTGACAGGGGTTGCTTTGAATTACTGTGGAAATCGGGATTGGTGGCTCACACCTGTAATCCCAGCACTTCTGGGAGGCTGAGATGGGAGAATTGCTTGAGCTCAGGAATTCAAGACCAGACTGAGCAAGAGCAAGACCCCATTTGTACTAGAAATAGAAAAAAAATAATAGCTGGGCATGTGGCAAAGGATTGTAGTCGCAGCTATTTGGGAGGCTGAAGCAGGAGGATTTCTTAAGCCCAGGAATTGGAGGTTGCTATGAGCTATGCTGATGCCAGGGCACCCTAAGCTGACTCAGCAGAGTGAGACTCTGTCTCAAAAAACAAAACAACCAACCAAACAAACAAACAAACAAACAAGAATTGCTTTGGACAATATGATCATTTTAACAGCATTGGTTTTTCTAATCCATCCACATGGGATGTTTTTTATTTATTTATTTTTTGTTTATCATCTACAATATTTTGTCATTGTTTTATAGTTTTCCTTGAAGGAATCTTTTACCCCCTTAGTTAAGTAGATTCCTAGATGTTGTATTTTTTTAGGTGTTATAAATCATGTACATTAGAGACTTAAATATGAGATGTGAAACTATAAAAATAGTAGAAGAAAATCTAGAAAAAACTGTTTTAGACATAGGTCTAAGCAAAGAAGTCATGGCTAAAGTTTCAAGAGCATCTGTAAGAAAAATAAAAATGGATGAATGAGGCCTAATTAAACTAACATGTTTCTGCACAGCCAAAAAAATTATCAACAGCGTAAACAGACAAACGTCAGAGCTGCAGAAAATAGTTTTGAACTCCCTGTTTGATTGGAGCCAATAATCAGAATTTAGCTCAGGAAAAGGCCAGAATTTGAGGTGCAGATTCTGTTGGATGCATATTGCACTCACACCATCATAAGGTGCTTGGTTCACCTTGTTTTTTTCTTATGTGTAACTGCTTCTAAGTTGCTTTGATGACTATAAATTCATTTTTCCATTTCCTACATTAAATATTATTTTGGCATACAAGTGTTTTCTGCATGAGAAAAATGATTGCATTTATGTAAATTTCTGAATCAGAATATTCACTAGTAGGCCAGCTCCATTCTCTGTGACATCTTAATATAAAAAAGTTACTATCTTTAAACAAAAAGTCATTAGTGGAAAATATTTAATACTTGATATATTTTGCATAAATACTTTCTTTGGTCCAAAAACGTTAAATAATGAACTGGGAATATCTTTTATAATCTTATCCCCTTATGCACTTTCTACTGTATAAATTTCACCTGGATCGGCTGCTAATGAATTCTGCGCAGGACGGATGGACTCTGACTGGTGCTGGTTTGACTTAGGATTTTTCAGCTTACGACAGTGCAAGTGCAATACACATCCAGCAGAATCTGCACCTCAAATTCTGGCCTTTTCCTGAGCTAGCCACATATAGTGTGGAGCTCTCTGTAATGCTGGGTGTGACCCCTGGGGGTGGGGCAGTGCAGTTGCAGGGGTGAACGGCCAGTGCTGTGCTTCTGGGTGGACTATACTTCATAAATTATTTGAGCTTTCCAATGCCTTATTATGAAAATAGACTTTGTGTTAGATGATTTTGTTCAACTTTTAGGCTAAAATGTAAGTATTCTGAACACAGCTAAGGTAGCCTAGGCTAAGCCATGATATTTAAGAAGTTAGGTATATTAAACACCTCTTTGAGTTACGATATTTTCAGTTTATGATGGACTTTTTTAGGATATAACCTAACATCACTTTGGGGAATATCTGTTTTTCATGATGCTAAATACGATCTTTCTAATTTGGGTAAACACACAACAGTCACAGAATTTTAAAACTATAATTTTCACTCAATGTACAAAGAGATATTCCTGAAAGGAAATTACATTAAAGCAATAGGAAATATTCACATGTGAGAGAAAGACAGGATATATGCAAGCACACATAATTAATCATTTTCTTCCTGCACCCTTATTCTTTCCAAGTGCACCAGTCCACAAGTGGTACAAGTCCTTCAAGTCCCATTACCTATTTCCATGGAGACCATTAACAATGATATTAGGATTAATTTTCCCTGCTGCAGAGCAAAGCACAGCTGACCACAGGCCTTCAGATGGCGTCAACATCACTTTCAAAGTAGAAACTGTGGCAAACCCTTTGTTCTGAGGAATGGCTGAACAGAGAGAGGAGCTGAGTGGAAGAAGGTTGGAAATCTTCAGGGTTACACTGCTGAGATGTCCATAACTTTTCACGATTCAGTTTTTAATTCCTGTTGCCATAACTAGGAAGTTACCAATTACAGATTGTTGCAAACAGAGACATAACAACAAAAAGCAATTCTTTTTATTTAAAAATTTTCAGAAGAAACATGTCTGGTTTATTTGTAATAGGTTTGTTAAAAATAATTGATACAAAAAAGTAGTGTTAGGGCTTGTTTATTAATGAAATATGGTTGATGTGTGATTGACATCTGATCTAAAGGATGTCCATTTCTGTTGTAATTATCTCATTGATATGGTAACATTCTAACCAAAGGGAAAATGGATATTTCAGATCTTATGGACTGATCATTCCATTAAGAAACATTATCATGTGTGACCAATAAGAATACATAAAAGTTAAATATAAGATTAAGATCATTGCCATGCATTATTTATAAAAACATGATATTATTATCCATTAATAAATTGAATTTTAGATGGTTGACTTTCCAGGGAGACACAGGACCATAACCCATGTGAGAGTGATCATAATTCCCAATATTTATTTGTCTAGCAAGATGATTGTATAAGCAAATAGATTTTGAAACAGAATGAGAATTATTATAAGCTCTAAATTTATTTTGCATGGCATATTACTAAATGAATGTGCTTAAATAATGTATGATAATTAATGAGAATCAACATTGAATGTTCAGACGTGTTCTTGGGGGATAATTATGTATTTTTAATAAATGTAGGGTGTTACTTCTTGAAGCATGCCTCAGAGACCAGTGAGGAAGCCAGGAACCTGAAGAGTCCATGAACTCAAATGTATTCTCTTATTAATCCTAAAGCATCAGCTGCCATTTTATCTCCCATTCCTGCTGAAATTTTAACTGGTATTACATCAAATCTGTAGATCATGTGGGGAGGAACTCATGTCTTAACTGAGTGAGTTTTCAACATATAAGAATATTATCTCTCCATTATTTTGGTCTTTGAATCTTTCATCATGTTTTTTAGTTTTGTTCATATAAATATTATCCATACTTTGTTGGGGTTATCACTGTTTATTTTTTGGTAATATACATTACCACATTTAATAAGGCATTACTATATACTACACAATAATATCTAATATACTTTTAAAATTCAGTGTCCAAGTATTCAAGTCCAGTGTACAGAAATGCAATTGTTTTTTGTAAGTTGATCAATCTTGCTAAACTCCCTTCTTATTTCTATTTGCTTCTCCATGTATGTCTTTAGATATTTTTACATGGACAATTATGTCATTTGTTAGTAGAGATACAAAAATGAACTTTTTCAGTATGAAATGAACTCATTTCTTCTTACTCCTACGATTAAAACCTTTTTAATTCAATAATGAATTGGAATGGTGAGGAAGAACATCCTCACTTTGTTCTGAAACTTCAGAGAAAAATATTCAGTATTGCATCATTAACTAGGGTGTTAAATATCTTATTTTATTTATTTTTTGCAGTTTTTGGCTGAGGCTGGGTTTGAACCCACCACCTCTGGCATATGGGGCTGGTGCCCTACTCCTTTGAGCCACAGGCACCGCACGTCTTATTTTTATTGTTGTACTTTCACAGATTAGGAAATTATATTCCATGCTTGTTTGGGATTTTTTGTTATAATGAAGTGAATTTTCTACATCTATTGAGATGATCCTATTTTTTTTATTAAGTCATATACACATAGATCATGAATACATTCATGCATATGTGGGTTACCATGTGTTGATTTTTTAATACAATTTGGAGATGATCCTATATTTCATCTTTAATGTACCAATATGGTTAATTTCAATGATTGATTCAGATTCTGAATCAGCTCTACATTCCCCAGAGAAACCCTAATTGGTCATGATGCATTGCTGTTTCCATACATGGCTGGATCTGAAATTTCATTTTAGCTATGTTTATGAAAATAATGGTCTGTAGTTTGCTTTTCTTATAATACTTGTTTCTGGCTAATGTATCAGGGTAATATTTGTCTCATAAAATGAGTTGAGAATCATTCCCTTCTCTTCAATTTTCTAAAACAACATAAATATAATTGGCAATATTTATGCAGTGAAGTCATTTGGACCAGAAGTTTTTCCTGCAGAAACTTACTTAATCACAGATTCATTTTTTAACAGATACAGGAAAACCAAGGCTGTTGATATCTGAGTCAGCTGTGTAGTGTGTGACTTTCCAGGAATTGACACATTTCATGTAAATGTTAAATATGTGGGCACAAAAATTGTTCATAATTTTCAAACTGTCCCTCTTTGCTGATGATATGATCCTATACTTAGAGAACCCTAAAGACTCAACCACAAGACTCTTGGAAGTCATTAAAAAATACAGTAATGTTTCAGGATATAAAATCAATGCCCACAAATCAGTTGCTTTTGTGTATGCCAACAACAGCCAAGATGAGAGGTTAATTAAAGGTACAACTCCCTTCACCATACCCCAAAGAAAATGAAATACTTAGGAATATACCTAACGAAAGAGGTGAAGGACCTCTATAAAGAAAATTAGGAAATCTTAAGAAAGGAAATAACAGAGGACTTTAACAAATGGAAGAACATGCCATGCTCATAGCTGGGAAGAATCAACATTAAAATGTCTATACTTTTCAGAGCAATCTACCGATTCAATGCCATCCCTATTAAAATACCAATATCCTATTTTCAAGACTTGGAAAAAATGATTCTGCGTTTTGTATGGAACCAGAATAAAACCTGTATAGCTAAGGCAGGTCTTAGTAATTTCCTTTATTTTTCTTCTTAATCTTCACAAATACTGGTAATTTCTGCCATCTAACTTGTTTCATTGTCAGTCAAAATAGAGGTTATATATTGTATTCATTTTTTGAAAGAACCCAGCTTTTGTTTATATTTATTTTCCTTTTAATTACAATGCTTTATTTATTTAAATTTATGTCATAGTCGATAAGGCAGGATTACACAGAGGGAATCAAACTTGTATACACATTTTAAGAAAAAGGAAAAGCTACATAAAAATTGTAATACTCAATATATATAAAAGACAACAAAGTTATCCTGTATGTAGCCTGTAATGTCCCATAATTGTAGAAGTTAAGTGCAACTTGGGTACTATAATTTCAATACAGTTATGGTGACTTCTAAGATTTCAATTACAATATGATGTACATAAACATATCACAGTTCTTATGCACTAATTTTCTGGCAACTAAGGGATTTAGAAGCGTGCTAGGATCTTCTCTTCACAGGTAACCCAGCAGACGAGCAGTGAGAACTCTGCTGAAAATCCTCCAGGTCTGGGTCCTTGTTAATTCTTTTCTCTGTTGGCAGCAGATTAATTTCTACAGCTGCTGTTTCAGATTTACATCACATCCCTAGATTAGTTCCTGCCCATTATTAAGGTAACAAGTACAGGGACCTCAAGTTCTACACAACCTGAATAATCCATGAGTGATAAATGGTCTAGTTGGAAACAGAATATCAAACTTTTCAGGAATTTTTATAAGGCAGAGTGCCGTGACCCAGTTACATAGGTGAATAGTGCACGAGGAAAGAAAACGTCTTACTTTTAGTTTGGACTCTGCCCTGTGACAGCGGGCAGGCCAGGGGTTCGGCCTTGTGTGCTTTGTTTTGAGAGAGCGTCTCCTTCTTCAGCCTGGGCTAGAGTGTTGTGTCTTCATCAGAGCTCACAGCGACCTCCAATTCCTGGTCTCCAGGAGGCCTCCTGCCTCTATGGGCTTATGCCACAGGCCTGGCTTTTTTTTTTTCTTTTTTCATCTTTTTTTGGGGGGGTAGAGAGGGGGTTTTGCTATATGCCTAGGCTGGTCTTGAACTCCTGGCCTCAAGTGATCCTCCCACATCAGTTTTCCAAAGTACTAAGCTGACAGGTGTGAGTCGCCATATCCCGCCAGTGCTTTTGTTTTCTTAAAGAAGAATTGACAAGATGGACTGTCGGACCTCTGCGTTCCTTCTGTACTTTTCAAGTTAATTGCTTACCTTCTATTTGCTGTTCTTTAAGGTATTTTTACACATGTTGGGAAAATGTGCCCATATCCTCCCCACCTTCTTATTTCCAAATGATTATCTAAAAGAACACGGACATCTCTCTGTTTTCTTAGGCCTAAAATTTGTGGACACACCTGAAGTTGTGCATTTGTTTTCTAATATCTTCTCCACAGGTGCTGGGGGCACATTGCAATCATTTTAAATCAGCTATTTCAAAATCGTGGGTAGAATTTAGGCTGAGACAATCATGAGCAGTGATCATCTCATATATTCAGAAAACAAAGGCCAAAAGTTCGTCTTCCTAAGTTTTGAGACATTGTCTTTACTTTTGTCTGCCTGGAACTAAGTAATTTAAGGTGCCAATTTTATCACTTAGACTGTTTGATCACCTAGAATGTTGGAGGAGCTTTTCTAGCTCCACATGACTTAAAGTTTACATGACCATCAGTTCACAAAGATGCTCTTCATAAGAGAGGTTGACCCAGGAGTGAATGTGTACGAGGCGTAAACGGTTTATGTGGAGATGCAATTTTGTGGATACAGGGAAGCTGCCTGAGTCTTTCCCACTGGTGGGTTTTTAAACTCCTCTTGTAATCGTTCATTCCTTCCGATGGATGAATTCTTGGGCAGGACTCAACTTTCTTGTAATAATTTGAAACATTAAGAAATAATTATATTGTTTCCATGTCTTAATAGTCTAATCCAACATCTTAATACTCTACTCTAATATCTGATTATTTTGCAATTCATTCTGTTTAAATTACTCCACTAGATTTTAAGATCTTTGTAAAGACGGATTACACATGTATTATGGTTAAGAACAATTTCTTTCTTTTTTTTTCATTTTCTGGAGGTTTTAATTTTTCTAAAGGTTTTTTAAAAACCAATTTAACTTTACTGCAAAATTGAGAAGAAAGTACAGAGTGTTCCCACATGCACCTAACCCCACCCCACCCCCCAACGAGTGTTTCCTGTTGTCATCACCCCACTAGAACGGAGCAATCGTTACAATCTATGAACCCATATCGGCATATGGTCTACTGAGGTTCATGCTGACAGTAGGGCTCATTCTTCGTGCTGTACAGTCAATGAATTTGGAAGCATGTGTAATTACAACTTCTAACATTTTATGATTTCTGTCACTTCTACAGGAAAAGAAACTAGTAGAGGAAAGGGTAGCAGAATGAAGAGCTGTGTGCTGTGATGTTGGGGAGTGGAGGGCTGTGCTGTCATGGCTGGGGAGTGGAGCTTGGCCTGCAGGAATGACTGCAGGAATGACTCAGTGCCTCTGTGCTTTAGATCCCACATTTGCCCATGGAGATGACATTATCACTGGCCTCATGAAACCATAGTTAGGATATATAAGTAAAGCACTGAGAACCCCAGGTGGCCCTTAAGAAAGAGTAAGATACCATTCCCTCCCCCATGATCACTAACGTTAATGGAGTTTGAGTGTTCACGGTACACAGCATGCCATTGTATTTTTAAAATTTGTTTTTATGAAAATATGAACCAGAGTTCATTGCACACGTTATTTATGAAGAAACTGAGGAATCAGATGGGAAGCAGTTGCAAGCAGCTCTCAAAGTGCCTGTAAATTGGAGTTAATTGTAAGTGTAGCCATGTTTTGCAAGTCTGTGCCTTTAACTTAGGGCTACATCTAGTAATTTTCCTAGGCCAGGCCCTTGGTATATCTCTAGGAGGGGTTAGTTGAATTAATAAAGAAATATATAACTGAAATGTCTTATTATTCTTATGAATTTACTGAAAATGAAGGCAAAGGCTTGCAAGGCTTGATTCAGCCATTTGTCCCCCAGTTTGTGAAGTCGATTGTAGGGACTGTCAGGGGTGAGAATAACGTTTTAAACATAGAACTAAAGTCTTAACACAGTTTAATTTCTGTCTTTCAGTTTTCAAACTGATAAGAAAGGTGGTTGGTCATCAAACGTGGTTGTTCAAACAACCTGTATGCCCAAGAAGACACAGGGCAAAGCTGCTTGTGATGTTTGTGATGGGTCAGCTTCCTCTATCACTAAACCAAGTTTATTCCCCTGATAAAACCAGATACTCCCAGAGCACAAAGTTGACACCATGATTTATGTTTGCTATGACGTTCCCATTGGCTACATTTGAGAATTTATAAGGATTCTTTCAGTTGTAAGATGCCATAATCAAACGTATGAAACAGTTTCATAGATTGCCTAGGTCGGACTGGTAAAAACAAACAAACAGAAGAGCTCTGATGGAAGTAACCTTGCCTGTGTTTGGGGCTGAGCATCAGTGTATGTCTTGAACTTGCACCTGAACATTTCAACCGATATTCCTTACACTCTGAAGGGACTGATTTCTTTTTTTTTCTTTTGCAGTTTTTGACCAGGGCTGGGTTTGAACCCGCCACCTCTGGCATATGGGGCTGGCACCCTACTCCTTTGAGCCACAGGCACCACCCAGGACTGATTTCTTAACCAAAGATATTTTCAAATCTTATAAAAATAATCAAAGATGGTATCCTATATTTTACTTTAACAGCTCAGATAGGTCCCTGACACTGAATAGTTAATGACGTTGTTGAAAGCTTGCGACGTCTCTGAGGTAAATACAGCGACTCTCATCCTGACCCTGTCATTTGTCCTGAATTGTCTCAGGGATGTGCTGCTTCAGTGCCTGGAAATCTGTGCCGTGGATCTGATTCCACAGCAGAGGGTTGTAAATTCGCGTTTCCACACTCTTTAACTGTATCTTACTTAACATGATGTAATGTTTTGATTTTCAGTCAATTTATAAACATCTAACATCTGACACTGGAAATATTCAAAGCAACCACATTAATGGAGATTTTTGTACAAACACGAACACATTAATGCAGTAAAGAGTGAGGTGTGAGCCAGTTTGTTGCCCAGAAGACATCATTTTCCTGGAAACAAACGGGGTGTTAGGTTCAGCTGTCATCACGGTGACAGCACAAACAACTAAAAGACAGAATTATTGCCAGGAATTTCACTTTGCTTGATAATGATCGAAAGGACGGTCTCAGGAATAACAAGAGGAAATGTGGGTCTTTAGGTTTTTTATTTTCCTAAATGAAACAGCTACATAAATCAGAATTGTTCTTAGTTTTATTTATTTTAAAGGGTTAGAAAAATAAAATTTAACAATTTAAAATTCATTCCTATTTCATTTTATTCATAAGTCTTTCAATTTTGGAAAAAAAATTTCTAAAGATATAAAAGTTCCAATATTTGCAAATTTATTTCTCAGCCACATAACTGCAGAGAGGATAAAAAAAAAAGTTTTTTCTTGGTCATATGCTGTTGTATCTCTATCTCAGATGGAGGTGGAATCTCTAGGGAGAAGACAGAATGTCAAACATTGCTCCGTGGTTTAGCTCCATCAGAGCAGAGATTTTTGTCTGGCTTTTTTCTGGAGATGGTGTTTGATGTTTAGAAGTCAGTAGGTTTATATGGTACCCTTCCATTATTTAAAGTATATTGTTTGACATTAAATGAGTTACAAATTTGGTTTTTGCTATTGTTATTTAAAGGGGAGTATTTCTGAATTTTTTCAAAGTATTTTGTTTCTGGTTTTTATTCTATGGATTCTATATATCAAAATAGAATAAGATGGTTTTTAAAGCACTGCAGTGCGCCTGGAGTGCTTAGAGAAACGGTGCCTTGTACGCATCCAGGGTAAGACACCTGCAGCTGTGCACAGACAGGAGACCAAGTGAAGTAGAGCATCCTGCAGACTTTCCACTGGGCCATGGTTTGGGGGCTGCCACATTAGAAGCTTACAGAGGTTAACTCATACTTCAGATGATACAGATTAACTTTATATTTATTTGAAATCCAAAAGGTGAATCTGGAACAAATACGCTTTTGCCAGTTTTTGGTATATAACTACTGTATATACATATATGTCTGTAGTTATGACTGTCCAGTCATATAATTGTATGTTTTATGTAGATAATTATATGCCCCTAACACTTTCCCATCTATTTCTTTGCTGAGCATAGATTTGCTTTCGTATAAGTGAGGGGTGCAAAGCTTGTTCAGGGAGACTAATACTAAGGTGTATTTCTCAATCTGTCCCTGTCTGCGAGTTTATAGATTAATTGGGGATAGCTCTTCAGGTAAAATAAGCAAATATCAATTTTCAATCCACAGATGTATAGGACAATATATTTTGACAGATAAGTCTCCCGAGAATCTTTCATTTTCAAGTTATTTGATATAGAGGTTATCTGTCTGTCTTGAGCACAATTCTAACTCAGAATACATTATTCAGTATATGACTTCCACAGCTCATGATTTTACTACCATCTCATTCATCAAATGGATAAAACTTTTTCACATTTCAAGGCAAGGATTAGTTATTTAACACTTAATAAGATAAGGATGGCCTGAAATCAACATCAATCAACTCGGGACAGCTGTTCAGGATATGGGCAGGGATGAGCTCTGTGGGAAAATGTGTGGAAAAGGTGGAGCTGCCACTGTGTGGTTCTTTTTTATAATTTCCCCTGGGGAAACTCCTTGGTATTAGTACAATAATCATTTTTTCTAAATTTCTAATCCAAAGGTGTCGAAAACTGCATCTTTCCCCCCAGTTCAGAATGCTTAAAAAAAATATTGAAAATGTTTGTCAAGGTTCTCACTAGACCTGTGGCTACCAGTAATGCAAAGAATCCTTCCTTCCCACATTGCAGAAATATTTACCTTGTTGCAGAACTGGATTGTTTTCATCGATCAGGTGCACAGATAAAAATCCATTAGGATCCGTAATGCTGTTATTACCTGCCAAGGTCTTGTGCTCGATGTCCCAAGAGGTAAGAGAATGCCATCAGTCCATACGAGGCTCAGAAACTTTTATGGTCTGGGTTCTTTTTATCTGCAGTGTTTTAAGTGAGCTAAGTACACGTATTCAGGCAATTTCACTAAATACTATGAATTTTGAACATATTAATATATGGCATCTGGTGTTCAGGCATAAACAGATGGGTGCATTGCAGATGTTCTCAGACATTCAGCTACAGTTCCATTGTAGATCATGAATCATGGTTACACCCGGAGGCTCTTGAGCTAGAGAAGATTGATGTAAAGCTTTCTTGCTAATTGGGGAGTATTTTAATGGTAAATACTACACACACATATAACACATAATGTAAGTATGTATATGTACATCCATATGTAATCTCCGTTTAGATAGCTCATTTCCCCATACCATTTCACAGTAAGAAGGTACGAAGGACATTTGACATTGCCAAATATATTTCTAAACAAGATAATGAGCATATTCATTATACACCTAATAGTTTTTCTTCAAAACTGTCTACTGCCAGCAGGTATATTGGTACAGGCACAGATGTAGTCGAGAGTTCACGCTACTATAAAAAGACAGGTTGTATGATGCTCCTTCCCAGTAAAAAATCCTTCACATTGCATTTGGCACTTGGCATGTTTTATCTCATTCTACGTGACAGTCCCCATAGAGACCAGAACAAAGGACAGCTGGACAACAAAAATGCCCACTGGAGAGACACACAGTGCAGGGGGTGTCTTAAGGTCTACTAACGCCATCAGTTTACAAATAATTCACACCTGATTCATGTAATGGGCATTATTTTCCAAATGTTTTTAGTATTCTCATGATTTTAACATGGATCCTCCCCTTCTATTTCCAATCTGATAAATTCAATTATCTTAATGATATTTTAGGGATCAGGTTACAGCAGATCTTTGACATTCATGAGGTTTATTTCCAAAGCTTTTATGAAAGCAAAGCCAAAAAGAGCCCTCCAGCATTCTTGCAGAAACTGTATTTGCTGGCCATGCTCCATTAGCCTCTCTGCCATTTCTCCAGTTTCATCATGACCATGGGTACTGATACGATCATATACCAGGCACAGTAGAAAAGTTCATGAAGATTTCATTGTAATAGTTATGCTGATTTTCACAGGCTTGTTTTACAGACCTCATGGACAACCTATTCTACACAGTAAACTCTCAGCAAGTTATGCCTGGCGTTACTATTTTTCCAAACTGAAGAGTCACATTTGGTGAAACCATAAATTTGTGGGGCTTGGGAAGAAAAGACCCAAGCATTGGTGGTATAGATTATCTCAGTGGTCCAGATCAAGGTCACAGGTGTGCGTCTTTGAATTCAATAAAAGACAATTTTGGGGATTTTGACAAAAATCTAGATTTATAATTACTAATGACAGATCAAGAGATCTAGACAGATGGGAATGTGTGCTCATGGTTGTAGATGGGTAACAATTCCTCACTTCTGGAATGCACTGTGCTCTCTTGTCATCCATTCCCCTCTTGATTCTACATGTTGTATCTGACCCAGGTCAGTTATTTAAATGAGTTGCTTGTCTCTGTAGGTGCTTAAAAATAGTCACTAACTATATCTCCATTTTCTCACTCCAGAATCAGATGTCTCTTCCTGAGTCTTGCTCCCATAGGTGAAGCATCCCCATTATAAACCACCTTTCTCTGTCCTTCCTCTCTGCAGTTGTCTTATGCTGCACCAGTCTACAAATGATAATCTCACACGCCGCTGTCGCTGCTGCAGTGCATGCCAGGGGCAACCCTAACACATTTCCACAAGCCACAGACAGCCACTGGCTTCTCGGTTTCATTGTTCATATCACTGACAAAGTCCATTAAGGAGGGCCTGACAGAATCCAGAGCACTGTCCTAATAGGTTATTTGCATTTATTTTGCTTTGGTTAATAGAAACTCTTGTTTTTTCCTCAGCAAGAAATCTCAACAGGAGTACGTGGTTTTACTGACAATGAGGATATTAAAAAGGCAGAAATGGAAAAGTAGCATCTAGCTGAATAGTCTGACTCCAAATTATGCAAATTAGGCTGCCCAATAGGGTACTTCCATGGCAGAGAAGGAGTTAATTGATTCATCAACACAATAGGCTGAAAGAAACCCCATTGTGATAATTGGCTTCGCAAATGAGTACCAATGCCTACTCAGTCCCTGCCATATCCTTGTGCCCACAATTTTCACATCTGATAGAAAAGCCAGGAACTTCCTACACAGAGCCATAGGCCACACACCGAGCCACCACTGTCTTCCTTAAGACCTCAAACAAGTAAGTTTTTTCTCACTGTGGGTCTCAAAGGCCAGCTTTCTGAGAACAAAATAATAATAATATTCTAATATAATGTTAGAATATAATACTCTAATATATATTTCTAATTTTCTAATATTTCTAATATTTCTAAGGGAAATTTGATGAACAGATGTCAGATATTCTGTGCTAGAACTTTGTCTCTCTGTTAGAATATCTTCTCGCCACTCAAAGACAATATCTTTAAATAACTAATTTTCATGCTTTTTTCATGCTCCTTTTATTACCTACATGCAATTCCCTGCCAGGCAAAGAAATAATAGAACAAATTGTGAGAAATTCGTTTTTCTTAAATGTTGTTAAATAGTTGGGAAAATGAGTACAGTTGACCCTTATCAGGAGGACCTTTACCTTTCTTATGTTTTAAGGAGGTAATTTATCTAAGTATCTATATATCTGTCATCTGACTTTCTATATCTGTATATATGCATATACATTTACAGTCAAATCTCCATAGCTGACCACCTCCTTAAGGTGACCTAATTTTCATAGACTAGACATGCACCACATGTACATATCAGTACAGTAGGCCTAGTTCTTTATGTTGACCAGTTTGTTACAGTCCTTTGCGTGGCCAACTTACAGAGGTTTCACTGTATATGCATGTATATCCAAACACAGACATACATACACACAAACACAAATTGTGCTGTACCTCTTGGTGAAAAAGACATGCTAGTCTTCAGCAAATGTTTTAAAGAGGTACACAGTCAACCATATTATTTTTCTCCAGAGGAACAGGGCAACCGAAGGAGAACACTGGCTCTGGAGTCAGAAAACCTAGTTCAGCTGTTTACTTAATATATATCTTGGGATGTTTTTATTTTAATGGAGGATTACATTAATAGCACTTAAACATAACTGTAACTTTCAAATGAAAATATACATAAAAAGTCACCAAATATCTATAATAAATAAATGTACAGAAAATAATAATTTATTTAACTAATACCTTGCCATTTGAAACCTTAGATTTTTGTAAAACTTGACCCAGACACACCCATGACCCCTGTTACACTCAGACAGATTCAGGCCATGAGCCTCCCAGAGCACTGTTGCCTTGAAACATGAAAGGTGCTCCTCCCTCAGCCCTTGCTCCTCCCTCAGCTCTTGCTCCTCCCTCAGCCCTTGCTCCTCCCTCAGCCCTTGCTCCTCCCTCAGCCCTTGCTCCTCCCTCAGTTCTTCCTCCTCCCTCAGCCCTTGCTCCTCCCTCAGCTCTTGCTGCACTGGGTGTAGCCCTGTCCTACCAGGGAGGTGAGTCAGTGCTCAGATAATACTGGCTTACTGTTTTATTCTGATAAAAGATAAAAAAAGTAGAATAGATAAGAATATAAAATAATTGTCAGTCAGGGTGCCTGCCCTGTGCCAAAAATGTCATGTATCTATTATCTCTAATCTGTGAGACTGCTCTACCAGGTAAGTTTCATATCTTTGGACAAAAACATGTCAAGTCCAATTGCTCAAGCCAAGCACCAAGGTCAGATTTGTTATTCTTTAACATCTATCTAAGGACTTTCTGATAAACAACTGCCTCTGTAGTTCTGCAGACACAATGATTTAATGTAAAAGAAAATGTTGCAGAAGATTTCATATAAAGTGGCTGTTACCAAAAGGATTTTCTCATGGCACAGAGCTAAATAATGATCAGGGTAGATGATACAAAGGGCTAGGATAACACTTACACTATATCCCAATATGAAAATCATGGAAAATATTTGAAACAATTATTTGAATAATTATAGAAGGAAACAAACACTATCACTTTTTATAGTGGAAAAATTAATGCTAGCTTCCCCAATTACACTATGAATGGTGTGTTTCTTGCTTATATAATGTCTAAAGCAGTTCAGAAGGCCTTTCTTTTTCTTGTAGCTATCCCATTTAGAAATAAAAATTATTCAAATTGAAAAACAGGAAATAAAACTATCTCTGTTTGCCAATAATATGGGTACCGTCTTATACTAGAAAACCCTAAAGATTCATCCAAAATATTCCTAGATCTGACTTAAAAATTCAGTAAAGGGTCAGGTTACAAATTCTACATCTATAAATTAGTTGCATTTTTGTGCAACTAATTACACAAATAACAACCAAGCTGATAAATCAGGAACACAATTTATGATATTCTAAAAAGTATAAAATACCTTGAAATGTACTTAACCATGGAGATGAAAGATCTCTACAAAGAGACCTATAAAATACTGATGAAAGAAATTGTGGATGACACAAAAAAATGAAAAATCATCCCCTCTTCATGTCTCAAGTTTTTATAGATCAATGTTATTTCTATTAACATTTCAAAAAAAAGCATGAATAGTCACCAAGAAATCATAAGCACAAAGAACAAATCTGAGTACATCAAGTTACCCAAATTCAAATTATACTACAAAGCTATAATAACCAATACTGCATGGTAATAGTATAAAAATAGGCACAGAGAACAATAGGAGAGAATAGAAAATGCAGAAACAAAGCCAAACACCTATGGCAAGCTGATCTTTGATAAACATACCAAGCATGCACTGGGGATGGACAACCTTGTCGATAAAAGTTCCTGGGAAAACAGGGTATCCATATGCCGAAGAGGGAACCTGGATCAATCTCTCTCATGGTACACACACAAAAATAATGCAAGATGGATTGATTAAGTGCTTAAACATAAAATGTGATATTATAGAAATATTAGAAGAAAATATAGAAAAACTATTCATAAAAGCTAAACATCTAACAAAGGAATAATATCCAGACTCTATATAAAACTCAAACAAATCAGCAAGAAAATAACAAATAACTCCATTAGAAGGTCTGCAAAGGACATGTACTGACATTTTCCAATGAAGAGAAAGAAAGGGGCAATAAACATGGAAAATGCTCAGTATCTCCAATCTTTGAGGAAAGGTAAATTAAAACCACAATATGATACTTGTTACAACTATCAGAATGGCAATTATTACAGTAAAAAATTAACAGATGTTGGTGAGGTTGTGGAGTAAAGGGAATGATAATACCCTGTTGCCTGGAATGTAAATTAATACAACCCCCTATGGAGATTTCTCAAAGAATTAGAAGTAGAGATAACATTTGATCTGGCAATCTCACTACAGGTTATCATTATCAACTCTAAGAAAAAGACATAATTTTATCAAAAATACACCTGCTATCAGGTGCATTATGTTTATCTCAACAAATTCAATTCATAAAGATACATATCCAACCATATACTCAACAATTGGTGAAGTAATAAAGAAAATGTAATATATATCAAACACGGAGTACTATTCAGCATGAAAAATAATAAAATACTTTATTTTGCAGCAATTTAGAGGGAACGAGATGCTGTTGTCCTAAGTGAAGTAAGCTAGGAGCGAAAGTCCGAGTGCTGCACGTTCTTACTGGTAAGTGGCATCTAAGCAGTGTGAAGTGATGGGCCCTGGAGGCTCAGAAGGCAGCAGATAGAAGGGCACATGGGGCCAATAAACTACTACTGAGCACTACGCACACTTTCAGGTAATGGGCACTCTAAAACCATGACCTTCACCCTGCCATTCATCTGCTGTAACAAAAACATTTATACCCCTTCAATCTATTAAAATAAAAATTGTTAAAAGTACCCTTCACATAATCTGTAGCAAAATTTGCAGTAATAATCTGGTTTAAAACATAGTTATTTTCCATTTGTATTTTCTTATATATTTATTATTCAATGACTATAATTTTTTTCAAAGAAAAAGCAAAACAGATAAAAGAAAAATAAGTTATATTTTTGTAGGTAATTGAATTCCAGTTATAAACTCTTATTTTGAGAATGAATTTTGGAGTATTTATACTCCAAATAATTGATAGAATGTCTATCAGTAGCAGCAATATATGATACTTTTCCAGTTACCAAAACTCCAAGTCAGATTTTCATGCCTTTTAAGACATGTCTAATATCAGTGAACTCATATTTAAAATTTAAATTAATAAAATGATTAACGTGACCCTTTGTGTACAGAGTGTGTTTTGCACTATGTAATTTTGCAGATGCAAACTCATTGAGTAGTTTTGCTAGCAAAAGAAAAAAATCACAAAATCATAGTGCTACATATATCCTCAAATGTAAAGTTGTTCAATTTGGACATTGGTTTTTTGTTTGTTTGCTGGCTTGTTCATTTGTATTTTTGTAGTTATTGTTGCTGTCATTGCAGTTTTTTGGCCAGGGTGAGGTTTGAACCCACCACCCTGGGTATATGGGACCAGTGCTCCACTCCCTGAGCCACAGGTGCTGCCTTTCGTTTGTTTTTTTTATACAGCTTGTTTCTTCTGGGAATATTATATAACTCATGAATGTGATGTTTGAAGCTGTTTCATATATTTCTTTCCTCCATTCCTTCCTTTCTCTGCTTGTGACATTCTTTTGGGGAGGAGAGAGGGGAGATTGAAAGTTCTGAACTGCTGTAGTGGGTTTATGTGATCATAAAGCTATCAGTAAGGGAAGAAATAATATTAGGGAGATGGAATATAGTAAGATTACGGGATCAGAATTTAATTAACATGATCGAAAACATATTCCAGAGGAAAGGAGTATCTGTAAATTTGAAAATTGATCTTGAAGGAATTTATTTAATATGACAACCAAGCAAAAGTAAAAATTCATGGTTTATTTGTGTACAGGTTTTCCATTTTGCCTAATTTTAAGGTTAAATGCCTCTCTAGAAAATTAGAATAAATAACATTTATCAAAACCTACAAAAGCTCTCCTGTAAATGTATAATATCTGAAAAACTTACAAAGGCAAAGGACTTCAGAAGTCATCTGTTAAACGCAAACTATAGTTGAAACAAAAATGAAGTCAATCATTTTGAATATTCATAAAGCAGCTAATTGTTTCATAGACAAAATGTAATGTACTGGCTGTGGTATCAATGTGAAACCATGAGATCACTCAGACATGGTGCATCTCATAGTATAAACTGAGACAAGGAAACATTTCGGTGCCCACTGTGACACCCCATCACTGTGGGAATAAAAACAGCTGGTACACGGATTGAAGGTACACACCTGCAAGAGGTGGGCTTCCCTTCTGTTTTCCGAGAGCCCTGAGAAACCTCTCTTGGCCTTTTATTGAAGCCTCAAACTACAGAAGTGTGGGCCCATGTGCTAGGATCACATGTTTAATGGTTGCTAAGTGCTCTTCCTCTCAGGCGGGACTCCCATCCTGTTGCCCTACCAATGTTACAAAGTATAACACCTGCTTGCTAACAAGCTACTCATCTTATCTCATTAACACGTGCAGCTGCTTGAGGGCTTGTCTCCAGGCTGCAAAACATCTCCATGCCAGCTAGGAGATTGTCTCTCTCCCAGCGCCTTCTTCAAGAGCCTGTGGCTGCTTCTATAAGTCTGGTGCTTGGTCTCCTACAGAAACAAAACCACAATGAAGTGAATTTCCATGATCAGAGTGTACATGGTGATGACCAGATAATAATAGGAACAGGAAGTACTAAAGTATTCAATGGGAGGACAGATACATGTGCATTTGGGTCAACTTTGTTAGGGATGCTGAATTCCAGGCTTATTTGGGAAATTTAAGAGTTGCTCTAGTTTTGTTTATAATAAAAGATAAGATATAAACGTTTTAGGCAATAAAGAGCATTATTAAGTTTTAATGTATAGTATAAAATAGAGAATTACGTGACTAACAACACCATCAGCACACGTGCAGGCTCTTAAGAAAGGAAAAGTGGGGATATCCTCCCCTATTATTTAGTCCCTCCTCACAAAACAAACTTATTAAAATAATAGTTCTTCAACCTTGTATGTCCTTTTTCTGTGTCATTGCTCTCATCTGAAAACATTTCTATCTCAAAAAAATCTAGAAAGTTTAGGGTTTGTCACTGTTTTTCTGTGACAACTATGTGCTACAGTGATATACATCATGCATTAGGCTGGTTCAAGGTCAATTACACATAAACGATTACACCTTAATATTATTACACATGTGGCAAATTATTTGTATAAGATGTATATTAATTTTTATTGTATTAATTTTGGAAAAATTCTTCACCCATGATAATTCCATTTCTTTATCATTTAAGTTGAAATTTTTTTGTTTACTCATTTTTATTAGGTATTTAAGAATAGAATATACCACTAGACAAAAAATGTACTTCCATATAGCAAACTAACATGTTTTTATATGGACTAGACATTGATAATTCTCCCTGTCACTTAAAACACTGTATTTTGGATAAATATTAAGTGCTTAATAAATATCTGTATATCCCGCCTTTAAAAATCAGCAAGGACATGAAAAAAAATAAGTTGTTCCCTTATAGTTTCTTCTTATTTATCTGTTGAATACTCCACAAATATCCCAACCAATCTTTCCACCTGGGCACCAATGCAAAGTAAAAGAGTTTTACAAAATATATTAAGAGATATATAATGGAGTTTATAATTTGAGGCTTACATATGCTAAGGCAGTGGTTCTCAACCTTCCGAATATAGTTCCTCATTTTGTGGTGACTCCTAACTATAAAATTATTTTTTTTGCTACTTCATAACTATACTTTTGCTACTGTTATGAATCGTAATGTAAATATCTGATATTAGGTGACCCCTGTGAAAGGGTCATTTGACCCCCAAAGGTTTGCAATCCATAGGTTGAGAACTGCTGTGCTAAGGGGAACTGTCATGGATCTTTGATTGTACATTTTCATTTCTTTCAGTTTTATAATATTATCAGAGATCCTAGTTTTCATTTCCAATCTCTCCCTTGCTTCCATTTACTGGAAGAATTCAGTGGAAGGATCACCACATTTCACCTTGAAGCTAAATGTAACTGAGCTTTAAAACCTGAAATCTAGGGCAGGCTAGATCTTGAATATTGTCACAACTCTCAAAAAATAAAAAATACTTGAACGTATAAATTTCATATTTACTGTATGTTCTGGGTATGGAAAAAGTCAATGAGCTATTTCAAATCATCTGTATTAGCCCTGCTGTAGCGGTGCCACCCAGTACCATGTACAGCTGATATCTTTATTGTTTTCTTTTTATACTGTGATCAATAACAGTAGTAGGAAAATTTCTACCAGTGCCCAGGGCATCTTGTAGCCCTATGGGATGATGGAGAAAACTCAAGAAGATTTGTATTTGAAACATTCTATAGGATTGTAGTCTTTACAGACTGAACTAATACAGTATTCTGGACTTACTAATGAGATAAAACCACTGGAAGAATTATAGCAAATATGCATTCAGAGTGTAATTCCAGAGCCTTTCTGGCTCATCATTTTGTTACTGACTTGGATTGAAAAAATAAATAGCCCTTGAGTCCATATCAGCAATTCTATAGCTACTCAAAATACATATTATCATGCTAATAATTTTATTTTAGATCATAATCTTTTTGAGATTCTGAAATAAACTTGAGGTCACCCCACTGTCAATCATTCAAAGTAGCTGAATCTCCTCTGAAGAACTAGAAGCATGAAGGTCAAATCTTAGAGCATGCAAACAGGTGAGTGTTTCCTGGGACAGTCATAATTTACTACCGTGAAAAGTATCATATTTTATTATGAAAGTTATGGTTAAAGATTTGGGAATCATACTGCAGGTGATGTAAAAAAAAAAAAAAGGTGGGCATTATTAGATGGTCGGAGAGGCAGGTACCTTTTAGAATACAAGTAAAGGAGTGAGCCATGCATTAAGACCACCTAAATCTAACTGGAAATCAATCAGAGATGTTACATGAACTTTCTCTCTGATTTCTTGGCTTTTTTCTTTCTAAATAGTCTCATTACATGCTGACTTTCCTGCTTCGTGGTGATCTTAGCAGAAGTTTCACCACATTGCACCTTAGTTTATGCTACCATAGTCCCTTATAGAGACTAACTGGCTGGCTCTGAACCCACCTTTCAAATGTGACAGTGATCAGTCCTCTGTTAGAAATACACTCACCTTTACAAAGTCATCAGGTTCAACTCATCTTAAGACTCTTATTTAGTGTTTCTGCTTTCATGATCAAAGTTTCTATATTTTGATTCATGTAATTTTAACTTACTGAAATAATTATGAAGCAAATGTGACATAAACATTTGAATTGGTTCTATTTTGAATAATGTATGTATTTAATGCTTCTTATTTATTTGTACAGTAATTCCTACATTTTATACATATATATTTGTGAATATACATTTACAAAAATATGTAAGTAAAATGTATTAAATGCATGATTTTTACCATATAAATAATCCTTGTGCTAGGAACTGGTTTATAAAAATAAAAAGTCACCTTGAGCTTGTTTGGTGAGAATTTGAGACTATTATTCTCTTCAGAAACATTGCATTGAAATAACCTTTGTTGACAGGACATTTATTTGTTACTTTGACTGCTATGATACTAAGAAGACATTTATTCCTAAATATACATCTGTAGTTTTGAATATATACATAGCTATTGCACCACTGGCACAATTCCTATCACTTTAAAATGTTGTGTAACTCGTACTTTTGGAGTCCCAAGTTTGCGTACATCTCAGAGAAGAATGTTAGGCATTCTTTTCTTAATCCAGAAACTCTGCCAAATAATTATATTTGTTTAATAATTATGACAAAAGAAGCTATGAATAACAGCTGTAAAATTAATTGAAGAAAGATTGGAGAAGATTGTAACTGATTGATGTATTAGCCCTTGCTAATTAAAACACTAGTTTGTTTCATATAAGCATGAATACAGGAAAAATCAATATTCGAGCTCTTTCACAATGAAAATGCAAATCATGTTATTGTAGGCATTTCAGTTATTGTGAAGAATATGGATGTTTAGCTCAGAATTTTTCTGTCATACAGTCCTTGTACAGTATAGAATGTAGCCTTTGTCAACAAGCATTGGGATAATACGTAGCCAGTTTTTGTTCATTTAAATGACTATCAAACAAAAATGGGGGTCAAGGATTTTACTTTAGATGAAACTTTCTCTAGTGTTAAGGAAGGAGAGGTGACAGAAGTAAAAAATGTGTGGAGCATAACAGGCTGAGACTTGCACCCTGAGATAGAATCCATACCATAATTAAATTGAGAAATGAGGATATTAATGCTTTAGCCCCAACTTGAACATTTTTGTTTAGCTAATTTGATAATTCAAAAAATTTGACTAGAATATAGCTTCATTTATTTCCCAAACAACACAATGTATTTTCTGAGAAAAAAATTATAATCTTTACAACATGGTAATTTATCTGTTTATGAATGTGTTAGGTCACATTCTTGACATTTTTGTTTAGCTAATTTGATAATTCAAAAAATTTGACTAGAATATAGCTTCATTTATTTCCCAAACAACACAATGTATTTTCTGAGAAAAAAATTATAATCTTTACAACATGGCAATTTATCTGTTTATGAATGTGTTAGGTCACATTCTTGAGTGCTTTCCCCCGTTTTAATACTCTGATCCGCTACACACTCAGGAGCTCGGAGTAAGGTCTGACGTGTATGTCTTTGATGATTATTTAGACTCCAATCATTTTGATTTTTGCCTTGAGTATCTTCTTAACCTGCGTAGTGATAACTAAACACCTTAGATTGGGCGCCTAAACAGAATAAATTTGTTTTCTCACAGTTTTGGAGGCTGGAAACTGCAAGGTCCGATTTTTCCTAACTGCGCAGCTCAGTTCTGGAGGCCACTCTCTTCCCAATTTGCAGGTAGTAAGCCACCTTCTTGCTGTGTCTTCACTGAGAAACAGAGAAAGATCTCTGGTCTCTTTCTCTTTTTCAAGAACAGGACTCTATCTTTATGACCTCATTTACCCTTAATCATTTCCTTAACATTCCCTATCTCCAATATAGGGAGATGTTTATATCCTGAAGTGGTTTGGGGCTTCAGCGTATGAATTTAAAGAGAACAGAATTCAGTACATTGTATTAGGACCCCTGTCCTTATATCCTTATAAAATGCAAAATACATTCATTTCATTCCAGCAGCCTCAAAGGTCTTCATTTATTCCAGAATCTAAAGTCCAAAATCCAAAGTTTCATCTGAGTATCACCTGAATCAGATACGGGTGAGGCTTCAAGAATGATTCATCTTGAGCTCATATTTCTCCTCAGTTGTAAACCTGTGAAGTTAAATAAGTTCTGAGCTTCTAAAATACATGTACATGGAGTAAAAACATAGGGCAGATACTTATTCCAAAGTGGAATGAAAATGTCTATTCTCATTTCTAAGGAGGAAAGAAGGGAGGGAGAAAGTCTGAGGATAGCAAGGCACATCCCCAGATATAATCATGCCAAGGAGTAATCCTCTTTTCCACTGGGACACCGGGCCAATTCCTGTGACCTTCCAGGTCTCTTGGGTGGCATCTCACCAACCGCTAAGTCTCTGCCGGACATCTCTTCCTTTACATCTTGACTTGGAGCAATAATGCCCCGTTGAAACTAGGGTAACGGTCCCATACTTTGAAACCTAGAGCCAGCCCAGATGACATCTAAATAAACTTCAAATTCATTATTCTCTCTTTTTGAATGTTCAAGTTCATAGTCGGATGACTTTTCAGTCTAAATCCAAGAAGTCTGACAGCTTTCCCTTTTTTCCATCATTCATTCTACTTTGTCTTCCCCTGTTAGCTAAAACAGGTAGTGTCTTTGCTGGTATAATCCAGTCTCTATTTCTGACTTCTGCAGAGACGGCTGATTAAGTGCATGAATTGCACCTGTCATGTCTTTATCAAATAATTGTTCATTCAAGCAAGCTTTTTTCATTTTGAGCAACATAGCTAGGCTAAGAATAAATCTGTAATTTCCAGGGTTTTTTTTTTCCTTTAGTTAACTTTTCTTTCTTCAGTTCATCTCTCTTCTTTAGCTTTTTACTATTTGCTGTCAGAAGAAACCAAGCTTTGCTTAGCAATCTCCTCAGCTATCTAATTTCTTTCCTCACAAGTTCTGCTTTCTACAAAATACCAGAACAAAGTTCACCAAAGTTCTTTAGCACTTTATAACAAGAGTGATTGTTCTTTCAGTTTCAAATAAATTGTTCTTCATTTCCACCTGTAATAACAAGCACTGCTCAACTTGACTTATATTCATCTTTTTTTACGTGTATATATTGAGCATTACAATTTTAATGCAGTTTTTTTTCCTTTCTGAAAATGTGTATACATTTTGGCATCCTCCGTATCTAATACACACACATTTACATACAAAAATGCATACATATTTATATAACTAGATAGAGAAAGTGGGAATACATTTTAAACATTTGTACCTGTGACTGCTGGGACTTTGGGGATGGCAGGAGGAAGACCCTGGGAAGAGTTACAGTTTCCTTTATTTCATCTATTTATTTATTTATTTTTGGCTGGGGCTGGGTTTGAATTTACCACCTGCAGCATATGGGGCTGGAGCCCTATTTCTTTGAGACACAGGCACTGCCCTAGTTTGAACCCAAAAGTAACCTATGGTAGAATTCCTTCTTAATAAGAGAGGCCAGTCTTTTTGTTACTAAAGCATTCAACTGCTTGAATAAGATCCTCTCACATTATGGAGAGTAATCTGCTTTACTCAAAGTCTGCTGATTTAAATCATAATCTCATCTAAGAAAATGTCTTCACATAAACATGTGGATTATGTTTGACCAAATATATGTGTGTTCTGGCCTAACCAAGTAGTAGGTAACATAAAATAAGCCATCACATATACAATGAAATATTATCCAACCATAAAATGTAATAAAGTAGTGATTTATAACACAAAATACATGGGACCTGAAAACATTTTTCTCAGTGAAAGAAGCCAGTAGGAAAGGTGATATATTGTGTAATTACATTTATATTAAATATACAGAATAGATAAATCCATAGGACAGAAAACAGATTGGTGGTTGACAATAGCTGGAGAGGAAGAGGTATGGGGAATAACTGTAATAGCTATGTAATTTCTTTTGGGGGTGATGAAAATGTTTAGAATTAGATGTGATGTGATGGTTATATACTAGTGTAAATCTACTAAATGCCAGTGAATTGTGCATTCGTTCAGACCATGGACATTGATTGATAGAACTGATATGTGCAATGCTGTTCTGTTCATTATGTTGGGCAGGGCCTTTCCCTGCTTTATTTAGCCTCTTATACTATTGTTTTATATGAGCTCTGAGCTTCAGTTTCTAGTTGGTTTTACACTGGTGGATGTCTACTGTGCTGATTTACATAAAATATAGTTATAAGTATTTCCTTCAGGGAAGGTCTTATCTTGGTAAATTCCCTTAGAGTTTCCTTTTCTGGAAAAATCTTTATTTCTTCCTCATATATGAAAGCTTATTTTTATAGGATACAAAATTCTAGACTGGAAGCCATTTGTGTAAAAAGACTGAAGATAGGGCCCCAATCCCTGCTGGCTCATAAGGTCTCAGTTGAGAAGTCTGCAGTTGGCCTGATGGGTTTATGGGTCTCCCTTTGTATGTGACTTGATTTTTCTACCTCATGACTTGCGGGAGCTCCTTCTTCATGTTGACTTTGGTCAGTCTGATTACTATTTCCCTTGTCTTTGCTCTTGCAACCAATCTCCCAGGTGTTTGTTGAAATTTTTGTATCTGTATATTCAAATACTGAGGAAGATCAGGGAGGTTTTCCTCTATTATTCCCTCAGCTAGATGTTTGAGCCCTTGTGCATTTTCTCCTTCACCCACCCTCATGGATGCTTATGATCCTTGTGATACAGGATTTCTAACACTGGATTTCCAGGCTCTTAGTCTCAATGATTTGATGAATGAGTCGTTGGACCATAGAATGAACAGTAAGTGAGGTTTTATTTACAGCTCATACAAAGAACCAAACCTCCTTGCAGGGCAGGATGCAAGTGTTACAACTCTTATGAAAACAACTCTTACAAAGAGCTGAGCCTCCTTGTAGAGCAGGATCAGCAGTAGAAGTGCTACAGCTCTTACAAAGGACCAAGCCTCTTTGCAGGGCAGGACCAGCAGCAGAAGTGCTACAGCTCTTACAAAGGACCAAGCCTCTTTGCAGGGCAGGATCAGCAGTAGAAGTGCTACAGCTCTTACAAAGGACCAAGCCTCTTTGCAGAGGACGGTCAACAATAGAAGTGCCACAGCTCTCGCTCCTTCTTCCTCGGAAGTCTGCAACAGCCTGCTGAAGTCTGGTTCTTCTGCTCTATCTTCCTGGACGGTCTGAGATGATCTGCCCCCAGGCTCTCTGCTCAGGGGTTTTATATAGGGGTAATCGGCCTGAGAGCTTAGCTGTGATTGGTCTATAAAATAGACTAATCAGGAGCAGGATTAAAAATGGACCAATCAGGGATGGGCTGGAGGAGTTGACAGTGTTTTCACTTGATTGGCAGGTCCACTAGCACCGCTCTACTGGAGCCTCTGGGGGAGGAAAGCTCCCCTGCTTGCTCCAGCCTGCCAGTTCCTTTGCCAGGTGCTGCCACCAAGTCAAGGTGGCAGGTCCCCTCCCCAGGCCCTGCTTGGCTGAGCTGGCTGGGGCGTCACTTTTCTGATATCACTTATATTTGTCTATTTGATATAATCTCATATTTCTTGTAGGCTTTATTCATTGCTCTTAATTTTTTTAAATTCTTTTTTGAAAAATTTTTAACAGGGTTAATTCAAAAGTGTGATATTCAAGCTCTGAAATTATTCTGCATGGCTCAATCTATTCATAAAGTATTCTATTGTGTTTTGCATTTCCTAAAATTAATTTTTCATTTCCAGAACATCCTTTTGTTTTGTTTTGTTTTATAATATGTGTATCTGTTTAGGAAATTGTCCATTTCTAAATTATCTTTCTGATTTCTTTGAGTTGGATTTTCATTTTCTTTTGGATGTCATTGAGCTTTATAACAATCTATATTTGTAATTATTTATCTGTCATTTTAATATTTTTATTTTGGTTGGGATTCATTGCTAAAGTGCTGGTGTTCCCCTTTAGGGGGTTGTTTTCCCTGGATATTTTATACTTTCAGAGTTCTTTCACTGATTTCTCCTGATCTGGAACAGCTGTTGATACTTATTATTGGATTTTCTTTTGTATAGATGGGGTGCTCCTCCCCAGTTACTTGTTAGGTTTGGTCTGTATTGTATGTTGGGTAAGAACCTTTGGCTTTACTTGTGGGTGCTTTGATGGTGATCTAGGTCCATGATAGATGCTGTCATTATAGATGCCCTGAGTGTGGGGTTTTCTCAGCTGCTGGTTGTTTGGTGAGCTGTGGGTAAGCAGATTCTCTATCTCTTGTTGATGAGAGAGGATAGAGGTCTTTGAAATTATCTTTATATAGTCTTGTGGTCTTCTTTACAGTGTGAATTATATTGGCACACCCAGTTTAATTTCTGAGACAGAAGGTGGTGCTTTTTGGAAAGAATTAACCACTCCTGTATGACTGAGTCAGTAAATGTTGTAAGGGGCTGTGAAAATTGACTTACCTTCCAGTAGGTGGGACTTGACAAAGGGAATTGGCTACAATGTTGTTTCTGGAACCCGTGGCAGCTCTAGCCCCCAGGAGGAGCACTCTAGTGCCCCAGGTGGTGGGCAGGTCCAGGATCTTGCAGTGGAGTCCTATTCTCTATCACAGCAGGCTGGGTGAGAGAAGGAGGCTGGGCAGGGCCTGTGTGGTGAGCCTGCCCTTTGGCTCCATGAAGCTAGGGAGGAAGCGACCTTGTCAGGGTTGAAGATTCCTCCCAGACTGCCGGGAAAACCACAGGGAGGGACTGGAGAGGCCCCACCCAGGTGGAAACTGCTTGGGCTGCTGGCTTGAGACTCACAGACTGGTGCCAGGAGCTGGTTTCACTCTTCCCTCCCCTGCTCCATGACCTCTCTGGCACCTGCCAGCAGTTAGGAGCTCACACTAGACAAGCTCTACCAGGTACTGCTGTGGCCTGGGGGCTCCCCACAACCTGCCCTGTGCTTTGACCCACCTGCCCATGCCAGCTGCTGTTCTAAGAGCTACCTACAAGGCTCCCTTGCCTCCCACACTTAGGTCATAAATATTCCCTCCATTTACCAGCCACAGGGCAGGCAGCACTGGGGTGAGGGCAGGCGGGAGCTTGGATTCTGAACACCTCAGCCTCTAGAGTTTGAACCTCTGAGCCCAGGGAGTCTGACACTCGTTAGCCCAGGAGTCTGAACCTCTCTGCCCACGGCGTCTGAACCCCTCAGCCCACTGCAGGCCTTTACTGGCGGTCTGAGCCCACTGTCTCAGGAGCCTAGTGTTGTGGACACACCACTGGGAAGCAGCGGCTTCTGAGAACCTGGCTCAATTGTCCTCCACAGCTGTGGATGGAGGAGACACCGGGGATGCAGAGTCTGGGTGGAAGGGCACTGGCACACTGCTGGTCTCTCTCTGGAGCACAGCCCACCCACATACCCACAATGTCCAGGCTCGGGGGTCATGCAGATCCCGGCGTCCCACCCGCCGCTGTGCCTCCTGCAGGCTGGGCTGGTGCTGAGAACTATTAGTGTGGGAACCAGAGAGAGGAAACCTGAGGAGCTGAAGCTTCTTGGTTAGGACGAGGGCACATGGTGGGTGGAGAGGCTCTGTGTTGTCTGCATCTCACGGCTCAGGTCTGTGGTGATGGAAAGTGACACCGAGGTTCTAGGCGTCCCTGCACTTTGTCCCCAGTAACTCTCGGTTCATTGGTGGCAGCAGCTTTGGGAGCCTGAGGGTAGAAAGGTGCTCCAGCAGGTCAGGACCCTGGTGACTGCCAGAGATGAGGGGCAGGGAGGAACAGGCCCCCTTCTCACCCAGCTCTGAATCTCTTCTGGGCTGACCTCTGCTGAGGACAGCTTGTTCCTTCCTGTTCTGCTCCTCAGCTTCTTCCTGCAGAGTCTCTGGGAGGTTCTGTTCCATTAGAATTACACCTGATCCATTATTATTATTATTATTATTATCATTGCTTTTTTTCATCTAAAACATTTTCTTCTTTCTGAAATGACCTGGAAGCTGTTGTCTCTGGACATCCATTTTGCCTCATTCCTCCAGTTTCTGTGCAGTTTTAGGTAAATACCTGGGATGGAAATATGGGTTATGTAATAAACAAAGGGTTTAGCTTTATTAAAAATTGTCAGTTTATGAGGAGGCTTTGCAAATTATACTCACAAATGCAATGTGTGAGAGTCGTGGTGCACTACATCCTTCTCACTCTTGTTAATATAATAACATAAAATTAGTGTAGTTTAATTTACATTTGTGTTGTAGCTAATATAACTATGGATTTTTATCTAAAGTTTATTGTCCAAGTATATATATATACTTTGTTAATATATGAAATGTTTGTTCAAATTGTTTGACCATGTTTGAAACAAATACACTTGTATTTTGCTTTGTATATGTAAGTTTGCTTTATACACTCCTCATCCAAGTTCATTGTATCATAAATACATAGACACACACACACATTTAAATAGAGTGTCAAAAATGTAGATATGTTTTAAGAAAGGAAAAACTGTAATAAAATTGTAATACTCAACATATACCAATAACAACAGGTGAATATGAGTCATGCATTTCTTGTAATTGCAGAAGTCAAATGTGACTTGAGTATTACAAATTTAGTACAGTTTGTTTTTTCTTTCTTAAAATGTACGTATATTTTAGGCACCCTCTGTATGTAATATGTGTGTATGTAAGTACTACATATGGCTTAACTTGATTAGATTAATGTTATCTTTTAATGTTATGTAGTTCTTTACATTAATAAAATCTAATTTATCTTTTTTCTATATGACTGATATGGTTAAAATCTTGTAAAAAACTTCACCTAACCCAAGTTCACAAATACATCACATAATTTTCGGAGGCTTTATGATTTTCAGTGTTAAAACAGATCTGTGTTCTATTCTTCCTCATTGTCTGTGTGTGTGTGTGACTTCAGTACGAGTCAAAGTCCATTCTTATGATAAGATTGCCCAATCCTTCCAGGAGCATTTTTCAAAAAATCTACCTTTCCCCATAAATTTGCATTGGTAGCTTTGTTTAAAGTCAATTGAATACATGCATTGAACTATTTTGAACTTTCTCTGGAGTTTTAAAAATTTATATATCTATTCCTTCACTTGTTGTTAACTGTTTTTTTACAGCATCATAAAAGATCTTCAAATCTGTTAATGTGATTCAACCTAATAGTCAGACCCTCCACTTGTATGAAAGCCATAGGTGTGGGGAAACATCCACCTGTGCATAATTGCCTTCATCTAACTTTTCTCTCTTTATAATATATTTGAGGACAATCCTTGGATTGTAACAGGATCAGTATATACTGAAATATATTAATGTGTATTTATTGGTTGCATTTCTTTTAGATGAATATTTTTCTGTAAACTAATCTGCTTATCTTCTTGAAGTGTTGTGCTGGTGTTATTTTAATTGGTATAGCAGCAATTTAAAATGAGAGAAAAGTCAAGTTTTGAATTTAATTGCAAATAATATATATTTGGAGATATTTGAAGAGTCTTAAAAGTAATATTTAGTAAGGAGGAATAATTTATAAATGCTTTATACTACATATCATTTCATGAACTGTGACTGAAAGTATAAAAGAGAGAATCATGTTATGGTAAATTTAGGATCGTGGCTTTAAAACTGAAGCTTAATTCTTCTTCACTTAAATACGGGCCAGCTTTTGTGACCTTGCACAAATAAATAAAATTAACAAAAGAGAATATACCTTTTGAGGGTAGGGGAGAAAGGCATGATTCTTTCTCTTGAGATTGTTTATCTTGGTGAACTAGTTAGTCATCTTGTTATGAGTTCCCCAAACCACATGGTGACATCGTGTGGCATCAAATCCAACAGCACTGTCTTAGGTAACCACTGACAGGCAGGATCGGTCAGGAGCTATGTAACTGAAACACCCTTCACATATTTCAAACATCCACCATCCCCTTGTGATGCAGAATGAAGTAGAGGTAAGAACTACTCTCCAAACCCATCTCCAATACCAGATGCATGAGCAAAAACTGTGGTTTGGCTGGATACACCAACTATTGCACTCGTTTGTTTTAAAGCAATACATATCTAGAATAGACTTGGGTGCCAGAAGTGGTGCTACTATTTATTCTACAAAAATGCCTCAAAGAGACTGTTGGTAGAATCTTGGGAGCACTTTGATAGGATGTTGATGAGAGATGGAATAAACATGAGAAAAAATTATCAATAAGTAGAATTTTTAATGATGCTCTCACCTTTCTTAACATGAAAAATAAAAGAAATGGACTTAAAGATCTGTTTGAAAATATTCTAGACAGGGTGTTAAAGTTGCCATCTGGCTTCTTTTAGTTTCTTGTATTAATATGCAAAAGAAATGAGTCAAGATAGAGAAAAAAATTATTTATTTAGCATAAAAGACAGAACTTTCTGGGTTATGTATATTTATTTATTGCCAAATAGAAGGTCAAAATAAAGTCATTTTTTAGCCTCAGCCTCTAAAGTTAGTAAATGATACTCAAAATTAAAAGTGTTTTCTAAGAAGAGGAAAAATTCAGTGTTTTGTCAGAAAAAATATAGTTGAAAGGAGGCAGTAAGGGTATGGATAGTTCACCTTCTGCTAAGACCACAGAAATATTTATGTGGCATTTCAAACAGAAAGAAGAAGCTTTCCAAGTACTGGAAAGGCCTCCGTGGCTTCCTTCATTAAATAACGGAGCCTCTAAAAATCCTGGACTTTCTCCTCAGCCAGAGAGAAAGGTTTATCTTCATGAGATTTGTGAGTGTCGCTTTTGTATAATGGAAAGAATGTTATTAAAATTCATGGAAACCCTGCAAAAATTTTAGGAGAATATATTGGCAGAAACTCTTCTGGCCAAGACTAATAGGGACAGAGGAGAAACAAAATCAGCTGTAAATACAGGTCATTTCTAATGAAAAATAAATGATAGAATCAAGGACCTCAAAGGTGGCTCAAGGGCCATGCAAATCACCCTTAGAACAGCAGGTAGCAGGACTGAGCCCTAATGAAGAGGCTGCACATAACGTTTGCTGGATTTCAAATTTCTATAACATGAGTTTTGTATGCAGCTCCCGGCCCCCATCTCGGAGTGGAGGAGTCTCTGGCAGTCACTGTAGGCTAAACTCCCTGTTGTGTAGTTGTGTGTTACTTGTGTGTGAAGTACAGTGTGTGTGCACAAAATCTGTCTTCGTAGTACACGGGTCTTCAGATACATAGGAATTGTCCTCCAGGAGCCGTGTTGGAGCAGCGGCCCCTGAAATGACTCATCCATATTTAACCTAATTTAGGGAATGAGAAGTTGACCATCAAGCTTAGCTTGGTCCTCAATAAATAAGATTTATCAGAGGCTGGTGAAACGTGTGAGTGTGTTTTGAAATGTTGGAAGAACATAAACTGATGCAGATAATGGTGAATTTAAAACATGCCTGCAAATGTGACACTTCTCCCATCAAAAAGTAGGTTCTAATTTCCTTCCTTTTGAATATGACCTGCTTTAATGACTCGCTTTTAATTAATCGAATGTCCTGGAAATGGGGAGGTGTTGATTTTTAAGCTGTCTCTGACAAGGCAAAGCAGTGCTCCTGTCTGATCTCTCCCTTGTAGGACCCTCAAACTTTGTTTTCAGCTGTAGTGTTTTAAGGAAGCTAAGGCAGCATGCAGAGGCCAGGTACCACCGGGGTTGTGACTGTGGGCCTCTTTATTTAAGTTCCCAGGCAACAAGCACCCAGTAACCATCACAAATCAAGTGATTCCCTGAGGAAAGAGAAGAAGGGAACCTTCTGACAGATTGACTATAGTTATCTAAAAAACTTACTTACAGTGGAAAACAACAATTCAATCAAAAGGCTATTTAAAATGGCAAAGACATGTTTCTCTACTGCAGAGATCTGTGATGGCTTACAAGAAATCAGATTTTCCCTGGAGAAAGAGATTTTTTCATATATCTGAGTTCATTTCAGTAGTGTTGCAATCTCATGGCAGTTTTTGAACCCCTAGCTTGAATTTTCAATAAAGATTCACAAATATATTTTGCAAAAATTCGACTATACTTTATGTCATTTGAGATTTTTATGGTTCTCTAAACCATAACTTAAAATTGAAACTGTGCTATAATTATGCAACATGAAGATTAAAGTTATGCTTTTAGTTAAACACATGTGTTCCATATTACACAATAAGCAATCAAAGGCTGAAGCCATTTATTGATCTGAAAAGTACAGATAAGAACTTAGGGACTATGTGTTAGCATGGGAAATAGTATATATATATATTTATATTCTAATTAATTCAGGGAACTATCCAGAAGGATATGAGACCATTTACACACAGAACTAAAAGTACCAAAAAGGGCTTCTTGGAAACCATTAAATAGCATGCAAGCTTTCTGATGGAAGAATTAACAAGGCAGCATGGAACATTTTTCTACTTTGTATATATATTCAATTGCTAGGTAGTTTCCTGTTCAGTGGAAATATGGACGTTGCCATCTACATGGTCTTCCATGTTTAATATCTGCGTTTGTCTCCTCTGCCTTTTATCTCACTTTTGGCCACTCATGTTGTTGTTTTAAGATTTTTTTGGAGTGTAGCAAAATATACAGTAATAATCCAAGTGATTTTCACAGGCAACTTACTTAGGAAGTCATAAACTCCTAATGCCTTTCATTTCTGGTAAATTTTCATCGGTAGTTATTAGTTGTTAAAAAAGGTGATGGGTTTCAAGGGTGTGTAAGCAGTTGACCCCATTATTTAAATAGAACAACTGTGTCTGGAGTAAGGAAGCTTCACTGCCTTTTACAAAGGCCCCTTGGATCTCAGAATTTGAGGAGAATCCCAGCACCATGCTGAAGTTAAAAAATGTCCCTGCCCTCAAGTCTGCAAGGGCCCCCACCCGGCCCCACCTCGGTGTTCTGGAAGCATCAGGCGTCCTGCAAGCTTTGTTCACCTTCCTCCCCTGTGTGTGGAGCTTTCATTAATTTGAGGAATGCCATGAGGATGGATTTATTTGCTGTTTTTTATTTTCCACAGCTCTTTGGATGCAATGTATTTCAGTTTCAAACAATTTTAAAGAAGAAAAGAATAATCAAGAAAACTGTGAAACTTTAAAGCGAAAAAAATAAAAAAGAGAGAGAGAGAATAACCAAACAGTGAAAAATGAGTTTGTTTACTTGAGACCCTTGATTTCTTCCTGTTGTTCTGCAGCTTCCCTGCACTGATTTCATACCCATCATATTTCATTTCTCTGAAATCAGCGTATGCACTTAATGGTCCAGACTGGGCAATCAATGTACATTGAAATCAACTTCAAATTGCTGCAAGAGGTCTACTGCTGATCTGAGAGCCAGCTGTGTAGATCTCAAAGAAAGATAACTGTCAGCTTTAAAATATGTATATACGCAGACACACACGTACACATATACATATCTGCGTTTTCTTCTGCTTACTGCTATTACAACGACTCAGTAGACACTTATGTCTAGAAAATGAATCCCTGGGTAAATCACCAAATGCTAGATCTTCAAATCCCACCATTCTGAGATAATGTTTTACAAACGAATTTATCCATGGCTTATTAGCCTTTTAGAAATGATTTAATTTCTTGTTAACTTCTTAGAAATTATTTTGATAGATACCAGGACAAGTTTTTGGTGCTTGCTGAGAATGTGCTGTTCCAAGGTAAACTCAGTGGGGACCATGTATTTTGTCTTGCTATGTTCTCAAAACCTTCCAAACTAATATATATGTAATTTTAACTTGATGCTGGTTTTAAAAAAAGAAGAAAAGAAGGCTCACAGCCCTGAACAACAAGATTGTTTCATTTCTCTCCCACTAGGACATCAAAGTTTGAAACTGGGGAAGTTGCATTGCCAGCCCGTTCACTTGTTTCCCCTTAAGAACTTTAAACCACCCTCACTTTCCAGGAGACGCCTTCGTTGCTTGCTTTGTGTGGTTTCTCCTGCTCACTTGCCTTCAGTCCTCTGTGAAATCCCCACACACACACACACAGTGAGGGAAACACTATCTAAAATACGACAGGTACCTGCCTCTGTAGTTTAATGTCAGAAACCTTATTTTGGCTTTATGTAGCATTTGTAAATAGATTTTGTTTTTTGCAGCAATTTTTGGTTCACAGCAGAATTGCCAGGAGAGGACAGGATTTCCCATATGCTCACGGTTCCTACCTACACGCAGACTTCTCCGCTATCCCAGTCCCCTGGAGTTACATGTTTTTGCAGTCAATAAAACTGCATTAACACATCACTCTCACTCGAAGTCCACAGTGTGCCTTAGGGCTTACTCTTGTTTGCACAGAAGTGTAATGACATACGTCTGCCATTCTAGTGTCACACCCAGTAGTTCACTGCCCTATAATCCTTCCCCATCTGTCTCTTCCTTCCTCCCTCTTTCTGACCCCTGGCAATCGCTGATCTTCTTATTGTTTCCACAGTTCTGCCTTTTACAGAACATGCATAGTTGGAAGCATCCTTGTGTCCTTACTGATGTCCATACTAATGTTCATGCTAATGCATCTCAGGTTGGTGTCATTCACTTCGTAACACGTGGTCTGATAATTAAGTTTGTGAACTCATCCTAGAAAACACGCTGCATACACCTCTGCACACCCTCCCCTTCAAAGTGCTCCCTGTGGTGCTCCCAATGCCAGCACCTTGTCCATGCTTCAAACAGTTTCAGAATTATTGTTCTGAAGTGACCATCAGAACTGCTGTTGCATTGCCCTTGATGTCCTGAATGTCATTAAAATGTCCTTCTTTTAAGATTTCCTTTATCTTTGAGTAAAGAAAAAAGTTACTGGGCTCAGAACCTGTAGCTAAGTGATTAGGGCACTGACCACATACACCTGTACTGGTGGTTTGAACCTGGTCTGGGCTTGGTTCAGGCTTAAACAACAATGACAACTATAAAAAAGAAAGAAAGAAAGAAAGAAAGAAAGAAAGAAAGAAAGAAAGAAAGAAAGAAAGAAAGAAAGAAAGAAAGAAAGAAAGAAAGGAGGAAGGAAAAGAAAGAAAGAAAGAAAGAAAGAAAGAAAGAAAGAGAAAGAGAGAGAGAGAGAGAGAGAAAGAAAGAAAGAAAGAGAGAGAGAGAAGGAAAGAAAGAAAGAAAGAAAGAGAGAGAGAGAGAGAGAGAGAGAGAAAGAAAGAAAGAAAGAAAGAAAGAAAGAAAGAAAGAAAGAGAAAAAAATATATTGGGGGCCAGTCCAGGTGAGCAGGAAGGGTGTTGCAGCACAGTTAATTATTTACTGGCTCAGAGCCCCTCACAGGCAGTGCTGGTGCATTGTCGTGATCCAAGAACCGTGAGTTGTTGGCCACTATTTTCAGTTAAGATTTCCTGTTTTTCTATCAATGTTTACTTGGTTTTCTCTGTTTCTCACAGTCAGATGACAATTTTGCCACACAATTCAACAATTTTTCACAATGTTTTTATCAATTGTCCTTGTTCCTGGCTGCCCTGACCTCTGTTCATCAGTGATACTTTCTTTCCCATCAGAAAACATTTAATCCATTTGTACAGGGCCATTTTCTTCACAGCATTATCTCTATAGACTTGGACCAACAGGTTCCTGACTTCACTTCCACTCTTTCCACGTTTAACAAGAAACTTGAGGTTATTTGTTGCTCTCATTCAAACTCCGACATTCTTATGACAGCACACAAAAACATACAATAATAAGGAACACCGCTCATCAAGACACCACCACACATCAACACAAACACAGCTGCGAGACACAGACACAGAAAGGTTACGAAACCTTGCCAAGCTGTGTGTGCAATGCTACCAGTGTAAGCACCTGACGGCAGGGTGGCAGACTTAGCCCTGTGTGCAATGCTGCCAGTATAAGCACCTGACGGCAGGGTGGCAGACTTAGCCCTGAATAATCTCATATTGTCCAAATGTACCAAAGCCCGTCTATTCCTTCACATACTGGTTGCTTCCAAGTTTGGGCAATTATCACTAAAGCTGCTACAAACATTCATGTGTGAGTTGTTGTCAAGGCACCGTTTCAATGCATTTGCCAAGTACTAAGGAGCACAATTATTGTGTTATACGGCAAAACCATGTTTAGTTTTATAAAAAACAAACAAAAAGACACACACACACACAAAAAAAAAAAAACCTTCCACACTATCTTCCAAAGTGGCTGTAGCCTTTTGCATTCTACCACCAAGGACTGACAGTTGATGTTTTGAATTCTGGCCACTCTTATGTGCATGTAATGGCATGTCCTTGTTTTTATTTGCAACTTTCTAATAACATATGATCCTGAGCACCTTTTTATATGTTTGTTTGTCATCTGCATATCTTCTTTGATCAGGTGTCTACTTAGATCTTTAGTAAAATTTTTTAACTTTGTTGCTTGTGTTTTTGTAATTGATTTATAAGTGTTCTTCGTATATTTTGCATAATAGTCCTTTATCAGAAATTCCTTTCTCAGATATTATGTCTCCTTCTTTTACTTGTCTTCTCATTATTTAGACGGTACCTTTTGCAGATCAAAATTTTTAATTTTAATGAAGTACAGTTCATTAGTTATTTCATTCATGGATCACACCTTTAATATTGTACTAAAAAGTCATTGGAATACTTATATTCATCCAGGTCAGCACCTATGTCATTTCCTAGGAGTTTTATTATTTCTTGTTTTACATTTAGGTAGATAACGTATTTTGAGCATGAATATGGAACCCATGTCTAATTTTTTCCAGCATATGGATATTCTGTTGTTCTGGCACCATTTTCTGAAAGACTGTCTTTGTTCTATTGTTTTACTTTTATTCCTTTGTCAAAGGAATATATTTGTGTGACAAGGACAGGCCCAGAAAATATTTTATAGCCCCAATTAGATTATATCCTGATTATCACCCCAACACACGTCTTCCACGAAGACATCTTGAATAAATAAAAAAAAAAATTGGCTTTCTGCCAATGTCTGATTATATGTTTTAAATTTTTATACTTCTTTATTATGTATTATCATTTATTTAAAAAGTTTCATTTGTATGATCCTGTGGGTTTTATAAGAACTTTCATATATGTTTACTGATGCATTTCTCACAATAATTCTACAGTTTGTTTGAATTGCTCCTTCAGTACGTGAAAAGACGGGGGATCTGGAAGGTAAACTAAATAGGACATCTGCCGTGTGACGGTCTGGCCTCTGTGGATGCATCTTCCTGCGTCTTCTTCATGACGTAAACACTGGGGCATATTTTTTGTTCTGTTAGATAGATGGATATTTCCAGGTAACATAAGAAAAAATCCTTGAAAAGCCTCTGGCTCTTTAAGTATATTCTACCATCTGGAGCTCATTCTATCATTGAGAAATATACAATTTAATAAATTATTTGTTTTCTCCAGAATCCCTCGTTAAATCACGTTGAGGAGATTTCTCATCAACACAATTGCTGTATCTAGTTGACCTTCACTGGTTATTAATTTAGCTCTATTTGAGAGGCGTGGCTACAAGAGGTGTGTGGGAGAGGGAAGGGACGTTAGACTGGGTTTTGCGGACACCCCTGTCAGTGGCTCAGCAAAGTGAAGTGTGTTAAAGCAGCACCTGCAGAATGCCAAGTCTTGGTTGGTGGGAGAAAAATACAGTAAAGTCGTGGGAAAGGATGCTGAGGATAGAATAAGCTGATGTTAAAGTTTTAGTGAAATGAACTTCGGAATAGCACACACGCACAAACACACACTACACATTAAAACATTAGGCTTTAATTAAGCATATAACATATTACAAATAAGTGACATACAGTTAATGAGTACATTTGGTATACATTTATATGTGACTATATATTATGTTTTATATATTGTATGAGAATTAATGGGACAATATTTAGTCCCTGATAGCATTTTTAATATAAGCAAATAGTTTTGAAATTAGTAAAAAAAAAAAAAATGATACAAAAAAAGAAGCTGGAATAAACTACAACAGGTTTACTTATTCTCATCTTTTCCCAGAGAAAGACATAGGTCTCTGAATAAAGTAACTTTTTCAAGGAGAGAGAGAGACGGGGATTCTTTGCTATCACTTACACTCTCTGTGCCAGCCACGTGGAGGTCCTCGCAGTTAACTGCACACCTCATCCTTTTCACATTTCGTTGCCTTTACACCTGCCTCACCTTCTGCTGCGTGGTGTTCATGTGACTGAGATTGATCTTTTAGTGTTTACCGTAAGTTTCACCTGCAGAAGCCTTCCTCAGCCCTGTCACCTCTATTTGAATTCATGAAGATCCATCCAACTTCTTTTGGTGACATGTACCATCATATTCTCTCTCTCTCCACCTCTTCTCCCTTTCTCTGGATCCTTCTCTCTCCACCTCTCTTTCTCTATAATCCATGTATCTATATCATCTGCCTTCTATATCTATCTTCTGTCTATATCGATAGTTGATTTTTGTTTTTCTACCCTTTCTAATCTACTTGAGTTCTATGAGAAGTGGAACTGCATCCTGGTAATTTTTGCCTCCTATTGCCTCCCTCAGGGGGTAGGTCGTTCATAGTGGATTCATTCATTTAGAGTCAGGGATATAAAATATATGAAGTGTTTGGATGTATCTTTTATATACAAATATAAACAAATATATATTCTCTTTGGTCTAGACAACATTATGAGTATCCTTTGTATCCTTAAATCAGGGGTCCAATTTTAGCTTGTTGAAATCAGAATTGCTGGGTGTAAATGAGGACTGCCTGGGCACATTGCACTAGAGGGTCATAGTTCTTAGGAGTGTGTCTTGGATTAGAACATTTATGGGTAACACAGGAATATTTTAAACATTAAATTTGAAAGTCTGTAGTTGCCAGGATAAAGAGTGGGTCAAATAGACAACACGACAGTAAAGGCAACTACAAACACGGGATGAGGAAAGTCTTGAAGAGTTGGCAGTGATGCAGAGATCAATTAAAAACCAGAAAAGGAACCTCCTACAGGTGCAAAATCCTGGTCTATCCAGCGGCTTTTCAGCACTGTCTTCTGTAGTGTGAACCAACTTAGCAGGAATGCAGCCTTCACTGGCCGAGTATCCTTACTGGAGCACAGCACATGCAAATTCTGTTCAGGACCTTGGACAGAGGACAGAAGGACAGAAAGTTAAACTAGGCAGTAATCTGAGGTGTGCAAGGGAGGCAGTCAATGGGAGGGCAGGGAAATCTGAGTATTGCTGAATGCACAAATGTATCTGTTTATATTTCTATTTTTACCTCTATCTCTAATTGTGTTTCTATTGTCAATATGACATGGTAGGAGGCAGACAGATTGAGGAGAGAGAGAGGCAAGTGGGAAGAGGGACTCAATGCTCTTTGTGTGGCTGACATGTGTAATTCCCTCAGTGAGGCTCTGCAGTTGCGAATAATAATTTGAGTTGTGAAAATTGTTTCCAGTATCATGTTACCTAATAAAAATAACAATAGCACTTTCTCTGCTCTATTAAACTCTAATGCAAGCTCTACCCTTGTTCATCCTAGGTTTATTGGGTTTTTTAAGACCCAAATTTTCTAATCAATTGAGCAATAGAGAAAGTAAACATAATAGAAGTAAGATGGGTCCTGCCAGCAGCAGATGGCTGCACGGAGCTCCCTACACCCAGGGAAGCAGCATTAGCGATAGTGTTGGTCTACGTGCTTTCACCGTGTGGTTTCTTTTCTTTTCTTTTAAGCTGGAATGTGTTTGCCTTACACTCTTGTGCTGTTATCTGTGTTTGGCTAATAGAGCCAGACAATGACTCTGTCACACAAGAAAAATGAAAAAATATTAAAAAAAAAAAGAAGAAGAAGAAGAAGAAAGCCCCTTATGCAGGTCAGCTGACTTTTCAAGTTGGCCTTCAATTATTGTAGGGCAGGAACCTTGGAACAAATCAGATGTAACTACTTGATATGGCACTCCAAACAATTTTCTAAGCCTTAATTTGTTAATAGCATCACATTGAGGTAAATTACTTCACGAAAACTTAAATTATTTAATGTATGTTAAAATAAACATATTGCTATAAAAACCTACTTGTTTACATAGAACTGAACAGTGACCTGCCTTCTAAGACTTGTGTTATACAATTAAGAAACAAATGTGAAAGTGAAAGTATAAAGTTTAATTGTCAACTTCATATTTTAATGCATAATATCACACGTTTTTTTGTTATCCAAGTATGCTTAAGGAAGTAAAGAAAAATGTGGAATAACAACATTTATCAAAACTGCCTGAATTTCTTAGAATTTGAGCACCGAACATGTTGATCCATATGATGTTTGGAAAATGATTCAGAAATAAAATTAATGTAGAATACCATTGCTATTTAAGTTATCTTACTTGCAACTGAAAACTGCAACCAACAAATTATATCCCACATTTCCTATGCTGATTAGTTTTTAAGGAAAAATTAAACTAGATAGCTGACAAATATAAGTTTTCAGGTTCAACATTATTACATAAATAAAATGAGAAAACATACACAACGGATTTTACTTTAATCTTGGGGGAAACGGTAACTAGGTGGCTACGAACTAACATGTCTCATTAAATTACTGGTTTACCTAATTCTTATGTCTGCAGACTGCAGCTCACAAAGCTTTATGCTGTTTCACATTCATCACAGGACCACCTTGTGAATGTTGGGTTATTTTTCTTTATAAGTATCTTATAAATCACTTGGTAGTGAGAAAGCTTAACCTGCTTTCCCAAGGATAAAAACATCTTCAAATCACTGGTTTAACATTATAATCCTGAAAATAATCTCTGCTAGAGCCTAGATGTTATCCTTGGACTTCAGTAACTAATTTATTAGTTATCTAGGGCCACTGTGATGAAGTAACACAGACCATGTCTTCAATAATGGAAATTTAATATTGATTTCACCTCATTTACTTAATTATTGTGTTAAGACATTTATGTTCTATACTTTTGATACATTTAACTCATACCCTTGCAATATACTCCATAGGTGTGGCCCCACATTAATTAGTTTGATGTAAGCACTCCAAATTGTATAAAAAAATCAACACATTGTACCCCACAAATACATAAATGTATTCATGATCTATGTGTGTATGACTTAATAAAAGAAAAAAATGGAAATTTACAGACTTTTTTTTTACTGTATAGAGGCTAGAAGTTCAAGATTCAGGGCGCTGGAAGGGTTGACTTTTGCTGGAGCATCTTCTGGTTTGGAAACAGCTATGTGCTTGCAGTGTGCTCAGATGGCCTTGGCTCAAAGTGAGTGCACGGAAGAAGAAAGCTGGAGATTACTGGTGACTCTTCTTCCCAGAACACTAATCACATTGGGTCAGAATTTCACACCTTATGGCCTTGTTTAACCACAGTCCTATGTCCAGTATAGTCTCAGGGGTGGGGTGGGGGTATGGCTTCGACTCAGGAATTGTGAGGGACACAATTCAATTCATAGCACTACGTCCCTGACCCTCCCAAACTCATAAGTCATAGGCAAAATATATTTACTCTATCCTAACAGTCCTAAAGATTTTCACTCAGCACAGCATCAACTAGAAAATCTAAAGTTCAAAGTCTCATCCACACACCATCGAAATCAGGTAAGGGTAAGACTCAAGCTGTGATTCATCCTGATGCAAACTTTCCTTCCATCTGTGAAACTACAAAAACAGAAATGTTATGTGCCTCCAAAACACAGTGGTAGGACAGGCATAGGGTAAACATTCCCTTTCCAAAAGAAAGGCAAGGAAGAGGGAAGAAAGGTTTCAAGCAAGCCCCAAACCTGACAAGGCAGATTCCAATAGACCTTATAGCCTTAATGATCTTCTGGTTACTGTTCCACCTTCCAGGCCCTGGGGTAACAGCTATGGCTCTGTAGGGCAGCCCCTTGTCTTCATCCTTGTGTGAGGACCCTTCCTATGTGGCTGTCTGCAAGGGCACCTCCATTCCTGGACACTGGATTTTGTCCTCCCAGCCCCCAGAAACAGGATGGGTAATCCCACCCTTGGAAATGGAGAAGGGAATGGCCTGTGGTGGGTTGGGTAGTTCTCACGGTTTGTGAATAACTCTTGGGATCCCTCTTCCTTTTTTGAAGAACAGTTCAGAAAACAGCTGCATGGCCGGTGTGGTAGGTTTCAAAGTCTGACAGCGTGCCTTCCTTCTGCCCCACTTGGTCTCCTGTAGTCCAGACTGGTGGTGCCTTTGCTGGTATAAGCCCATCTCTATTCCCGGCTTCTGCTGAGATGGCTGATTCGTCCACAGTTACACCCATGACTTCTTCATATGACCATGAACTACACCTCAGGCTTCTCTCTTCAGAGCTACGTTCTCATTTTGAAAGTTATAGATAGACTAAAAGTCTTTCACGTCTTCAGGTTCTGGTTCTTTTATAAATAGTAATTCTCCCTTCAATTCATCTTTTCCCCTTTGCATTTCACTTTTCACAGTCAGGAGGAACAAAGCTGCTTCATCAGCACTTCCCTGAGACTTGTCCATAGTCGGCGTTCAGTGTCACTGTGGGCTGGTCCTACCACGCAGAGAACAGCACCACACAGTTCAGCCACGTTCTTTGCCACTGTGTAACGGGGTCACCTTTCCTCTAGTTTCCCATAACCTGTTCCTCATTTCTGTCTAGACCTCACCAAAATCTTTAGCATCCATATCCCTAGCAGGTACTTCACAGATCTGTGAGCCTTGACTGTGACCCGGTTCAAAAGCTGCCCCACATATTGAGTTATTTTTCTTACAGCAGTACCCCACTCTCAGTACCCAAATCTATCTTGGTTAGCTCAGAACACCATCCCAAGATTCCATGGACTCTGTGGTTTGAACAGCAGGAGTGTATTTTCTTACATCTGAAGGCTGCAAGTTCCAGGTCATCAAATTGGCCTAGTCACGTTCTCTTCCTGGCTTGTGGATAGCTGCACTCACGTTCACCTATGCAGAGAAATAACAAGCTCTTCTTTTCTTTCATGAGAAATAATGATGTTGTCATCATTTCAGATGTCATCTCTTTAACCTCTGTCACCTTTAAAAGGCCCTGTCTTTAATGCAACCAGTCGCATGAGGGGTTAAAACTTCAACATATGAATTTGGGGGGAATGAACTTCTGTCCATAGTTGGCAATCATGTTATTATGTATCTTGTTATGGTCAATATCACTGAGAAATAATCCCGAGTGTCCCCTTGTAGTGGTGCAGTAAAGCCTTTTAATTAGACAAATAGTGGCTGCTATTGTGTTACAGACCAGGTATAAGAGAGCAAAGGAGAGCTAATGGTTGCCCACTTATATCTGGTATAATAAATACTAATAAAGAAAAATCCCCTGCTATTAAAAAGTATGAGGTTAGGAAAAGGTTCTCTGAGAAAATTTCAGGTAAATGGGAAGAGTTCAAGGAAGGAACATCCCTGTTGTAAATGGCATGTACGAGGGTGAGAAGGGGAGAAGGACCTGAGAGAAGCTTCAAGTGTGGAGAGAGGGGGCTGGAGGGGGAGGGGAAGAGGGAGAGGGAGAGAGAGAGGGAGAGAGGGAGAGAGAGAGAGGGAGAGAGAGAGGGAGAGAGGGAGGGAGAGAGGGAGGGAGAGAGCGGAAGAGAGGGGGGAAGGAGACAGACGGAGAAAGAGAGGGAGAGAGAGGGAAAGAGAGAGAGGGAGAGAGGGAGAGAGAGAGAGGGAG
>NW_003852425.1:16612252-16618683 GCF_000181295.1 Otolemur garnettii | reverse complement strand
AGAGAGGGAGAGAGAGGGAGAGAGAGAGAAGGAAGGAGAGAGAGGGAGAGAGGGAGGGAGAGAGAGGAAGAGAGAGAGGGAAGGAGACAGAGGGAGAAAGAGAGGGAGAGAGAGGGAGAGAGAGAGAGAGAGAGGAGAGGGAGAGAGAGAGGGAGGGGGGAGAGAGAGAGGGAGAGAGAGAGATGGTCACCATATATACTAGATTACTATATTTTATTCATTAGCAAATATTGGAAAATGAGAATGAATATCACAAAATGGTTGTCACATGCATCATAAAAAAAGGTATGTGAAAATAAAATAGTTTTTGAAGTTTTTTGTGATAGTCATAGAAAAAAAGTGATGTTTGAATATTAAACCTAACCATTTATTATCATTTATTAACTTATGATAAAAAGTCTAACAGAAGTAAATCCTTCAGGTGACTACAATCAGAACATTTATGTCTTCTTTTTCCTCCAATTATTTTACTTCTCTGAGTTGTATGTTAAGCTCATAACCATGCTGGCTTCACTTGTGTTCAGAACTAAGTATTAGTAATAGTCAGAAATATAAGCTTCTCATACACCTTTAGTGAGAATATATTTTTCCCATAGTTATTGAATAAATTCTTCAGCTTAACATTGATTGAACTAATATAAACAATACAATAAGCTAGAATTATGATGCCATGATTGGTTTATACCTAGATTACTGCCATCTATAGCAAATTGCTAAAGCACCCACAAGCCATGGCACTCTTCTAGATTTAGAGGTGAGATCAGAGAGGAGAAAGTAAAACAAACAAAACAACAAACAGACCAAACCAAAGCCCAGCAGTGGAGTCCAGACACCTTCACACAACTCCTGTTCATATGACTGTAGCCCCAGAGCAAGGTCAGCTCAGTTAGTCCAGGAGAGAGACCAAGGCAACACTGATCAGAATAAAGCTGAAATGCCTATGCTATTATGGACTTCAAAGCACTTACTAGGGTGAAGCCAGATCATTTCATGGCAAAAGGTCAACTTATCCAGAGAATTCAATTCTAAACACTTTTTAATTGACAAATTATAAATGTATATGTTCACAGCATACAAACTGGTGTTATGATTTCTGAATATAATATGAAATGGTCAAATCAAGTGAACTAACATTCAATTATGTAGAGGAATGGACACCGTGCTTGCAAGGGCAGTTACTGATTCTTATCACATTAAAAGGGAACGCTGAGAACAGGACAGTCTCCTGGCAAGCCTAGAGATGTTTTGTGATTTGGGGGCAAACCCCCAAGTAACTCAGTGTTCCAGAATGAGATAAGATCGGTCCCTTGTTAGTAAGCAGGTGTTAAACATTGATGCTGGGGGCTCCTTCATGGGGGTTGTGGAGAAAGAACACGTGAGGAAAGAGCATTCCGCATGCAGCTCTCGTATGTCATTACCGTAACTCTCCACACCTGTGTGTATGTCATTACCATAACTCTCTACACCTGTGTGTATGTGTGTCATTACCGTAACTCTCCACATCTGTGTGTATGTCATTACCCTAACTCTCCACACCTGTGTGTATGTCATTACCGTAACTCTCCACACCTGTGTGTATGTCATTACCGTAACTCTCCACACCTGTGTGTATGTCATTACCGTAACTCTCCACACCTGCTGTGTGTAACCTTAATAAATAGCCATTGTGGAAGGGACTCTGTGCTACCCTGCACTCAAGGTTAGCCCTCTTCCTGCAAGCTTGTACTTCTAATCCGTGTCACGCTGTTTCCTTTGTGTAGTGACCGAGACCAGAACCATAGGGGTCACACACAGCACAATTACCTTGAATGTCTAACATTTTTGTGATAAGAACATCTGAAATTTATTCTATTGGTGAAACTTAACGTGTAGCACTCAGATATCAGGTATATTCACAATACTTTGTAATTGTTTTTTAAAAAGTCAAACGTTTTTTCCTGTGTAAAATGAGGCTTTGTACCCTTTGACCGTCATCTCCACACTCCCCAACTCCCAGCCCCTACTGTGTCCTTTGTTGCCTTGAGTTCAATTGTTCTTTATTTCACAGTTAAGGGAGAACACTTACCTTTCTGTGTTTGGCTTATTTTAGTTAGCAAAATGCTCTCTAATTCCATCCTTCACCTTCCTCCTCTGTGACTCTATCCCACATTTCTTCTAAACACTTATGCTTCAAAATACCTGAACTAAAAACTGGAAGAAGGGAAAAACACAAACAGATCCACAGCTATAGCCTAAAATTTCAATGTTTTCTAGATAAAATAGATCAAAATTTTTGAAGTTTGAGAGAGTTATCACTTTTTTATCAAAATAAAACAGTCACAGAAAGCCTCAAAAGACTTTGAGACGTCTTTGGGGATGTATAAGTTTATGGGATCAGTGGTTGAACCCATTATTTTGGCTTGAAGCTGAGAGCTTTATTCACAAATAGAACTGACTGTACAGTTATTTTAAAACTACAATACACATACCCCAAAGCAAAAGAAATGCAGAAAAATGTGACATAGAAATCCAGAACATCAGATCTAGTGATCAAATGAACAGTGTTAGAAATCACTTAGAAAAAAGACCTGCCTGTTACAGCTTATTGTGACGTGTCCTAAAAATGTAAAATATAATAGTTTAAATTGGGGAAGAGATTCTTTGTCATTTGACTCTTATTTTAGCGTGTTTCTCCAAAAAGGCTTATAGTTGTATTTTGAAAGACATTTGAAAGTCATTTATTTGTGACTTGAATAGACTTCTTGAGTGCCACAATAAAAATATGATGCCTGTTCTCTCCGTAAGACACCCAATTTTCAGTTTAAGTCATCCTCGTGCCTTGTGACAATTTCCTTCAAATATCTCAAAGCTGACAAAGGGAGTCAGAAATTTTAGGTTCTAACTGACCTAATCAACATTCCTCATTAGAATTTTGGAGATAAAAGACATGTATACATATAGACATCTCATTGACAAGCAGGTCTTAAAAATTCTTGTGTATTGCAATGAAAATTTGCACTGATGTTACAAAAAATTCTATTGTTTATAAATAGCATTTTAATTATATTTCTTCTCAGTTTGAAAATTACACATGATACTGTTAACAGTCCACCTGTGCCTGAGAGTAGATAGTGAATGGAAGAAAGAGAGGAAATGTTTGTTCCAAGATCAACAGGCTGATGCCCAAACTGGACCTGGACCCGGCCGTGCTCTGTGTCTGTGACTTCACCTGGGAGGATGTTAACATGGAAAACACCTTTAAACTTTATAAATACCTATAAATACCATGAACCTCTGGTGCAGACTTTATAAATATCTGTAATTTTTTACCCCAGTATACAATTATATTTGTGATAAAAGTTACATAAATTCACACGTTTATCTAAATATTTACTTCAAAATTAATGTTTGTGGGTTTTTCTCTTGCCTTGAGCATTCAACAAGGGCGAAGTAGTTTCAAAGAGAATTCGTTTTCCACATTAACAAACTAAAACTTTGAAGATTTACTGAAGTCCTCTGAGGGACTCTCGAACTTCCCTCGTCTGGGATCTCTCCTGTTTGCTCACGAGTGTTGAATTGTAAAGTGCTCGGGATTTTTGCTCCTGACCTCGGTCCTGTCGCAGGCCTTGGGTCAGCTTACTAGATGCAGGTCACTGTCAGAAAGTTGACTCTGTTAGATATTTGGTCATTCATATAGTCATAGGTGCTCAAGTTATTAAGAACTGATTCCAGGTAATTCAATCTCAAAAAGTAATAATGTAAAATTAACAAAAAGGAACGCCCACGTTGCACTGTGGTGAAAGCAACCACATTTTCTCAGGAGCTCTTGTCTCAAGTCTATGTTCTCTAGACTAGTCATAGACACTCAGCTCAGAATAAATCTCTTTAAAATAAAAGTTTACAAAGTAAATAAAATAAGAAAGCAAATAAATATAAGCAATGGGCGTGTGTTTTTTTCCAATGAATGACCAAGTCATTCTCTCTTCATAGGACGATTTCTGTTGGCTCTGCCTGATTGACAAACATTTGTCGCTTTATTTCTGTGAAACCTGCATACATTTGCTTTTCATACCAATGCCGTGCATTCGGGGAACACACTACCATTTCTTAGTCATTATAAGAATCATCCGTCTCATTCTGCAGATCCAGGGGTGAACACTTACCCCGGGCGTGGACGATACCATTTCACATTTTCCATTCCTTATACAATGTCATGGACAGTCTGCAAGGTGCCCGGCAGGGCTCTGGGATGTGGAGGGGACAGTGGTGAAATAAGCAGGGAAGGCCTTTGATCTCGTGAGGATTGCGAAGCATCATGTTGTAACTCTCCCTTGCCTGCTCCTAGAGCGAGCTACAGGTTTGGGGATGACATGTGATCCACACTCAGCTAATGGATGAAGCCCTGGGACTTTGGAAGTAGAGGAGCGTTGGATGACCTCAGTCATTCCCTTCGTTGTTTAGGTGAAAGAAGGTGCCGAGTGCTCCTTCTGCCAAGTAGTCAGAGGCCGTCTGCCTGGAGCCCCTCAGGGGACAGCCAGTCGGGTTGGGCTCACCTGAAGCTTCCTAATTAAGCTTTTCTGTTATCTGAGACTTTACTGGCAGCTGAAAAATGTGATGAAGACAAAATCAGAGGAAACAAATTTAGCAGGGTGATGTCAAGGTGGGTGGCACCAAGCTCCTGCAACTAGACTGCCCAATGGTGTCTTGCTGCGAAGGACTGGTGGTGGCCTCTCCTCTGCACAGTCCTAAAGGTCGTATTTCCCTCTCCGACTCTGTCCTAGGCTCCTTTCCATCACCAAACTCTTTCAATTTCCTAGTAACATAATCTTTACTTAGCTATATAAGTCATTTCATATTAAAATGATTTACTATGGGTACATAATAGGTGTATAATTACATACAATATTTTAAAATTCGTTCCTTCAAGCGTTAGACTCTGCTGTGACTTGGTGCTGTGTGCTCCAGCCCATGTGTCTTCACCCCACAGTGTCACTCTCCTAAAGTCAGGCTGCTGGATATGTGTTTGTTTCCAGAGTTTGCTGCGTGTAAGTCCTTCCAAAGGATGACTTTCACCCTTTATTTCCAGCTTTGATGTAGGATTGGCAAATAAAAAACACACTATTTAAGGTGTGGTGTCTGATACATGTGTGCATTGTGAAATGATGACTGCTATTCAGGTGACACAAAGAGCTTGCTCTGCTTTTGATTCAACTCAGAAATCTCAGTTTAAGGGAAATTGAGCAGCAATTCACACAAAGATACCAGCAGGGATCAAGAGAAATTCCTGATTATCTTCACATTAAATCTGAACATAAGAATGACTAATGAAAGAATCTTGAGAGACCTCCAGTTATAGGAGGAAAACAGGAGAAAAACACCAAGGCCTCGTCATTTCATCCACGGCACATAACGGAGGATTTTTTTTTCTCCGCTTGGTCATTGAGGTGTATGTTCTCAAAAAGCAGATGGCAATATAGATATTTCTGGAGATATTCAATTTAGTTTGGCAGATTTGTGAAACAATAATATTGATATCCCAAATAAATAATTTTCCCTGTTTAGATGGAGTGGCCATATTCACTGATCTGGGGCAAAATGTTTTACATAGTGAACTGTAAAGTGATTTTACTCTATAGAGTGCAGAATTTAATTATAGTGAAAATAGAGGTAATTCACTTAAGTATCGGATTCTTATTACTGACTTTAATTAAAATGTGAAAATTGAAATAATATATCATTTGTGGAAAAAAACAGACCAGAACTGTTAAAATGTATTTCTCCAATGAATACAGAGGTTTCCCCAGGACAGTGAACTCTGGTTTCCTGTCTGTCTTAACAGTAACCGGGCCAGTAAACATGGGTCCAAGGCGCTCTTTCCCTTGAATGTGCAAAACTGATTCTTGGGAGGCCCATATCAAGCTTGTAGGTATAAAATCAGGATTAAAATATTCATGTAAGAAAATTTCTTTAAAAATATGTCAATGATAGTATTTTAAAAATCTACTGAGAATTTTAAAAAATTAGGTTTTTATGGGCAGATTTCCTTCCTGACTGTGATTTAGAAATACTTGAAAGCAAGTATATAAATAGTTCTGTGCATCCTTCCATCCCACAGAGATTTCAGCACTTCTTCTCAGTATTGCTCTAAAGACAAAAAAAAAAAAAAAAAAAAAAAACAACTCTCATCACATTTATAAATAAAGAGCACTATTTTGTCTTTCTTTAGAATCGTCCTTATGACGGGTAATTTCCTCTTAAGTGTAACCTGGGTCAATGAGGCATCTCCAGTGCCCCATGAAGTGTGTGGTAAGTGTCTCTGCTTATAAGAATAATATTTTGGCTCGGCGCCTATAGCTCAACCGGCTAAGGCGCCAGCAACGTACACCTAAGGTGGCAGGTTCGAATCCCCAGCCCGGACCCGCCAAAGAACAATGATGGCTGCAACCAAAAAA
>NW_003852425.1:16611857-16612131 GCF_000181295.1 Otolemur garnettii | reverse complement strand
AAAAAAAAAAAAAAGAATAATATTTTCTGCTTATAATTAGGTTCAAGTGAACTTGTTTTTTCTAAATGTAATTGATCCCTATCACTTTTCATTATTTTACCTTTTGTAAAGCTATTTTCCTGCCGAATTTCTCCTGTTGTTCTATATTTTTCTTCATAACATTTGGGTTGAAACTTCAACCCCATTTGAAATATTTACACTCAGTCCTTTCCACTGTCACCTAAGATTTTCTCCAGTACTTTTGTAAGGAGGACAAAATAAGGAAATAAATAAC
>NW_003852425.1:16513985-16611558 GCF_000181295.1 Otolemur garnettii | reverse complement strand
AAACATGGGGCCTTGAGGGGCAACTCACCTGCAAACATGGGGCCTTGTCTTCAGAAACAGGACTTCTCTCTTCTGAGAGATCAGAGCTGGGCCTCTTCACGGAAAATTCTCTGACAGTGGAACTGGCCTGAGTCAAAACAAACAAACAACAATAACAGCAGAAAAACCCCAAACTAAAGCTTTTCAAAATCCTGAGCTCAATTGTTCCATGAAACTGCCATCTGCATGGAGATCCTTTGCTGTCCTCACTGACTCAGCACTGTAGTCCAGGGATCCAGAGAGGAGATTACTGGCGTTTAAGTTCCCTGGCATTCAGTCAAAGGCATCTGCACCTTAGGAGTTGTATTTGTACACCGGGACTTGGTTTATGTCATTTCATAGGCTTCTTCTTCTTTGCTTTTATTAAATCATCACTGTGTACATTAATGCAGTCATGGGGTAGAGTGGGCTGGTTCTATATACAATCTGAAATATTTTCATCAAACTTGTTAACATAGCCTTCATGTCATTTTCTTATTGTGTTAAGACATTTATATTCTACATTTAGAAAGATTCACATGTACCCTGGTAAGATGAACCATAGGCATGGTCCCACCAATCACCCTCCCTCCACCCTCCCTCCCGCCTCCCCTCTCCTCCCTCTCCCCTTTCTCCATATTGTTGGGCTATAATTGGGTTACAGTTTTCCTATGAAAGCTATAAATTAGTTTCTGAGTGAATGTCACAGTGGGATGGTTCGGAGGGATATTGGAAAGAAAGTGGATGAAACATGAAATGTTGGGGGCTGTATCTCAGCCTGTAATGCACTCAGTTTGCTGGCCCCTGAGGAAGGGCGTCTCCTAGACCCCACACAATAGTACCCCATCACCTCGAATATGCGACTTGTCTAACCAAGGGCGAATAGTGTGGACAGCACCATGCATGTCTCCAAAATCAGTCTTAAGAAAGATACTCTAGTGTAGCTTCTGCTTTTGCTTAGTAGGGAATCCACCCAATATGTAATAAATTTAATCATTCTGAGAGCAGTATACTACAAGGAGCATGGCTTTATCCACACTGCTAGGCCTTGTATAAAAGATCTATGGCCCAGAACAAGCCTCTGGTAACACAGCAAGAGATAACCAGATTGCTATTTTAAAACATTTTTCTGTCTTTATGTGCATTTATGTATTTGGTTGCTAAGAAAGAATATTTTAGACAAAATATTTCTCAATGAAGTGTCAGAAACAATTGGTATATGTCCTATCTCCTGTCACTCATTCATGACTGATAGAGTCATCCTCCTCTGCCACGCACCTGTGCCCCCCCCCACACACTCACTGTGCAGGTAAACATGTGCATATGTATTTTGACAATAGCATATCTGACACTTTAAAAAATAAAATTAATTCTTTGTTTATTCAGCAGCAAATAAGTACAGATACAGTTAGAGTCCTAGGATGTGTTTTTTAATGAAATAAGAAATGGCATTCAAAAAAATATACAGTGACAAATATAATCACTTTTGCTATTTAAAAGTCAACACTCGCATTTATGCCTAGTGGTTTGTTGGGAATAATTTGTCACCAGTATTTTCCAAAGTACAGCATCACATTACAGATTCATAGAGTTGACAGAGGTCTTTGAAAATCCTCATACATATCTTTGCTTTTTAAAAGAACTATATATAACCTCTTCACCCTCTGCCAACCCAGGCAATTAAAATGCTTCAATAATGGCATTATGTAGAAGCTTACTGAATATTAATTTAAAATGATTGTGTAGGTTATTAATGGGGGCTTTGGTATATCTTTATCATATGTAATGAAAATTATGCAAATATTTGTGAGTTTTGCACGATATTAATACATTTTATGGCAAGATACTGGAACAAGGAATTTAATTCTGTATAATCTTTTATCCTTTCTTTCCCAATTCCTAATAAGATGTTTTATTATTAATCATTATTGGATTTTTTACGATTATTAGGTTGGGAAATCATAGAATCACTCAACTAAATTGAAAACTTGTGGTGAGTCTTAGTTGAAAATATCATTGGAGAATAAGATTAAATAAAACAAATACGCATCCTGTAAACCGACCCATCTTAGGATGAGGCCTCGTTTAAACTGCAGCTTTAGGTATCTGAAAGGCAAGGATGTTTCAGCAAGTCTCTGACGATATCAGTTTGCAAATGTGCTATCTGGTATTTTTCTTTACATACAAGAACATACACATCTTACAGACATATAATTTGCCAAACTTTCAAAGACAGAGAACACACCTCTAGAGTCACTGCTGGAAATAAGAACAAGAATACGGGCCAATAAACACCTACTTTGCCCTTTTCTATGTATGACCCAACCACACAGATCCCAAGAGAAATCACCACCCTAATTTCTTCATTTTTTAAAATTAAACAAACTGGTATATTTATAGCATGGGATTGTACTCCTCAATGAAAAGAAATGAACGGCTGTATGAGCACAATTGGGATGTATCCCAAGGGAACCTTCCCAAGGTGAAGTTATACCAGTGATGTAAGGAAATTATATTGATAGATCAAAAAGTAACAACAGAAACATGAACCAACTTTATATATAATAAAGCAATGGGCTGTGTCCTGTATTGGTTCATTTTATATAACATCCTTGACATAACAACATTGCATGAACAAAGATCAGACTCACAGTAGTCCAGGGTGAGGGACTGAGGGACTGGGGATGCCAGACAGGTTGTGTGTGGGTTTGTGTGGAGACGCCTGTGGGGACGGAATAGTTCTCGATTGTGTGGTAGTTACAACACGCTACCCCTGTGATGAAATGACTCTGTGGAGACACTTCCTAATTTATAACACCATGTGGGCTGTGTAGCAAAGCGGAATATCGAGGATTTATTACTTTCTCTTTTGCTTCTTTTACTAGACATTATGTTTGAAAGATTCATCCATATTATTTTATTTGGTTGTTTTATTCTTTTCATTAGCACATGACATTACATTTTATTAATATATCACAATATATTTTTCCTTTTTATTGTTGACAAATATTGAATAACTTAAGGGTTTTGCATTTATTAGTGGTGCTGCTCTTAGTTATTTGATAAATCAATATCGGTTATAAATGTTTTGTGCTTGGACATATAGTAGGGAGTGAAATGATTCTGAAACAGACATTTTTATACTACAGTTTTCTTTATAGTAGGTTTTGGAATTTGGTGGTATGAGTATTGGAATACCATTGTCTTTCCTCGAAATTGTCCTGTCCATTTTTACCTGTCCCGTTTCCAAATGCCATTTAAATCAGTTTCTCAATGCATATGAAAAAAATCTGGGGTCTAGACTGGAATTGCATTAGATGTGAAGATCAACTGTGAGAGAGTTAATACCGTTATAATAGCAAACATTCAAATTTATAGACTGGAGGTGTTGCCACATTTGTGTGGTTCTCCGATTTTCCTCAGTGATACTTGGTGGTTCTCGGTGTAAAGACCTTGCACACATTTGAACGCAGGGGAATGTAATGTTTGAAAAAGCGTGATTGCATCTGGTATGTCTTTCATTCTTCTTATACAGAAATAAATTGATTTTTAAATTTACCAAAGTTGCTAAATTAATACTTAATTTTAATACTATATATACATATTCAAAATCATACTAAAGGAGAATTTTTTCCTTCATCAAAATCATATTGTCTTTATTTGTATACATAAATAAGATGTAATCTCAGCGTGCATTGCTTTATTGTTATATATAAAGTTGGTTCATGTTTCTGTTGTTGCTCTTTGATATATCAAGATAATTTCCTTATATCACTGGAATAATTTTTACATTAAGCATTTTTTTTTTAGTTTAAATCTAGCATCTTTTTATTATTATTTCAGGTTCATTGAGGGTACAGAGAATTAGGCTACACTGTTCGCATTTCTTAGGTAAAGTCCCTGTTATAATTTTTTCCTGCCCTCAGGAGATGTGCCCTAGTCTGCAACCCCAGCCTCCCGGTTCTCTCCCTCCTCTGCCGCCCACCTTGAATTCACTTGAGTTTTTTCCTCATGTGGGTATGTATTAGATCCTCTACTGGACAGAGTTGGAACACAGTCTTCTTAGTAAGGTATCACAAGATTGGAGAAGCAGCAATCCAAAGTATGCAGTTCTAATATAAATCTAACATATTTTTAAACTCTAAACATTTCTATTGGCATATTATATACACAGAGATAAGTTAAATAGTAAAAAAAAAAAGAAAAAAAATGGATAGTCTGTTGGGTGTTCACAAAGACTCACATAACCAAGATCCGGGTGGGGAAACTGCATTGTCACCCACGGAAGCCCCCTCAGGCCTGTCCCCCGACTGCCGGCCTTGCCTTGACCTGAACCCCAACACCGTTATTACTTCTGTTGTTCTGTGTTATATAGAAGGAACCATCCAGAAAGTGCTTCTCGTGTGCAGCTTCTTTTATTTATGATGTTTTCTACAGGTATCTGTGGTTGTTATTCTCACTGCTGCACAGATTTGGTTGTCTGGCTGTCTGATTCCTTCACCCATCGTTTAGTAATGAAGTTCCCCGAGAATGATGCTTCTGTGAGAGCCACTGTATGCGCCTTTTGGTAAAGATGAATATATTTGTGGGGAAGAGGTGTTTCATATGCTAACGTATTGACTTTTAGCAGATATCCCCAAACAGTTTTCCTAAATGCTGTTACGTTTACAACCCTGTAGGCCGTGTGCAAGGCTGTGAGCTGTTCCATCCTGGGTATGGCTTATCTTTTTCATTCTAGACTATCCAGTAGGTATCTGTTCATTTTTATTGTGGCTTTATTTTGCAATTTCTTGATGAATAATGAAGGCAAATCTTGTTTTTCTTGGCTTAATTACAATTTGTTGCCTTCGATGGTGAAATTTATTAGTCTTTTGTCCATTTTCCTCCTGCGTCTTTCCTCCTCTTACTGGTTTGCAGCGACGTCTGAGCATGGTGGACCCCAGTCTGCTGGACTGTACACTAATACAGGCACTGCAAATACTTCCTTTGACTCTGTTTTTTTTTTTCTTTATTCTTTGAAGTTAGTCTTTTGTAAATCATAATGTAGGCTACTATAGCAGTCTTTTTTACTCTTCCTCATGGTAAATTTCCTGATAATTTCAATGAAGATATTCTCTAAAGTTTCTCTTAGATTTATTACCTCAATTTTAATGTTGAGAACTATAATCCATGTACAACTGACTTTTGAAAATAGTTTGACACGTACCAGTATTCTCCTCACATACGAATGTCCATTTGGCACAGAATAATTTATTGAAAGGCTGTGTTTACTCCTGAATTTTAATGATACCATCATCCTAAATCAGGGCATCGTAAATATGTGGTCCACTTCTGAATTTCACATTTTGTTTCATTCATCATTTTTCTGTCTTTATTAATTACAATAGATTATATCTTCACTTGCATTTCTTCATTCTTAACTTTATCCTCTCTGAATCATGATCATTGTATCTATTCTCTGTCAATAATTTATTTCTATGTCTTGACAAGGTTCTCACCTACAGAAAAATACTTCTTCAGAACATGAGGATAGCAAGAATATTTGCTGGGTGCCCAACCTGAGAGGAAAGTTTTTCAGTAATTTATTATTTTACTCAACACCTACTAAAAAGTAGATGCTCAGTAAATACAGAGACACAAATCTTCGCACGGGAATAGTACTGAGTAAACATGAAGAATGGTCTGAATCACAGAATATGTGAGTATAAATCCTGCATCTATAATGTCTCGTGTAATAATCAGTTACCTATTTCTTAGAGCCTGTTCTATAAACTAAATAATTAACAAATTCAAATCCTTAGCTTAGTACTTGGCTAGAGTAAACATTTGTACAATTAGTTTAAATATATTTGTTTTTCCTTTTATGTTTAAGTATGTAAGGATTATAGATTAAGTATATACACATGGTAAACATTTCAAAAATTCAATATTTGATTATGAAATCCTTCCCTTATAAATATATATTAGGGGTATAAATAAAACAAACAAAAACAACAACAAACCCAACAAAAAGTGCATTTGAGAAGTGAGAACCCGTCCACACTTCACATTTAAACCAACTTGCCACATTTTTTGAGGTAATCTTACATCTTGTCTCATTGTGCCAAACTTCCTCCTAATTTTCTTGCTCTTAGAGAACCAGATTACTCACTGTTTCTTAAAACGTGTCCTCCTCTGAATCTACTCCCTTTACCCAGAGTGCCCTCCTTTCTTTTGCTTCTTCATACCTTACACACACTGTGGACCCTCGTGAGGTGACCACCAAAGGGGCCGTAACAACCTGGCAGACATGAGAGGAGGTCACCACGAGGGACTAGGGGCTGTAACAACCTGGCAGACATGAGAGGAGGTCGCCACGAGGGACTAGGGGCCATAACAACCTGGCTGACATGCAGAGGAGGTCGCCATGAGGGACTAGGCCTGCTGGACTGATACGTACATATGGTGCATGTCTGGGCTATGGATATTAAGTCAACTTATGGAGGTGGTCAGTGTAGGAAGGTGGTCAGTGTGGGAGGTGGTCAGTTATGGAGGTTCTACTGTAGGTTTTTGCTTCATGATAACCTTTTCCATATCTAATATCATGTTAGCACAACTTCTGGTTGAAATTTTCTATTAGTGAGATCTCCAAAGACAACCCACTTCTTTTCCATTATTGTCACTGTTAGCATGATTAATCTGCTTTACCCTGATTTTTTGTCCCACAGAACTTATTTCCTTCTGACACACTCTCATGTTTGTGTATCTATGTTTTTAAATAGGTTTTTATTTGGTTTACTTTTTTTTTTTAAATCTGGGTCCTTCCTCTAGATTACAAGCTGTTCTCAGCAAACATTTTGTCTATTTTCTCCACTGATGATTCTTCAGCTCCCAAAGCAGTTCATGACACACAGTTAGTGTGCAATAAATATTTGTAAAATGAATGAACAGGAGAAGATGCATCATTCACCTTTTTTCTTATAAATGTTTGAAAGGACCTGATAATAAGGATCCTGTCTATTTCTTCACTTTCACATCATTAAAATGGGTCCTTCTTAACAGAAATATTATTGAGGGTAGTCACCATTAGGAAAAGTGACATGGTCTCCAAAATCTGAAAATATGCTGGGACAGAAAGCTGATGTTCAGTGGTCACATGCAGAGAAAATCAGAAATGAGGCAGAGGAAAGGAGCTGAGAAGGGGCTGAGAGTATAGCAAGCAGCCCAGCCCTTCCAAGGTTGGCTTCAGGGTTATTGTGCTCATGTCATGGTTTAGTGTTTTCTGCAAAAAGAATACCAAAATGAAAGCCAAGAAAATGTTTCTTTATTTATAGACAGGGTCCTCACTCTGTTGCCCCAGGGTAGAGTTCCCTGGTATGTAGCTCACAGCAGCCTCAAACTCGTGGGCTCAAAGGATTCTCTTGTTTAGCCTCTGGCATAGCTAGGACTATAGGAACCCACCACAAGTTTTTCTAGGCCCAGTTAGCTTTTCTATTTTCAGTAGAGACGTGTCTCACTCTTGCTCAGGCTGGTCTCAAACTCCTGAGCTTAAGGGTTCCTCCTGCCTCAGCCTCCTCAGGAGCTGGGACCACCTGCCCCCATGCCCAGCTAATTTTTCTATTTATTTTATTTTCAGTAGAGATGGGGTCTGGAACTGCTAAGAGGTCCCACTGCTCTTCAGCCAGTGAAAGGAGAGCTCTGGTTGAGGCGCTTGTCACCTGCATGGGGCTCACACGTGCATTAAAAGAGCCGCATGTCCTGGGAAGACAGAGGGTGACAACACGCAGTGGGAACAGTCACAAGTTCATGGACGTTGTACTTTTTTTTTTTTTTTTTTTTAACAAATAAAACAATCTTTCTGCTTACCCTGGAGGGCTGTCCTGGGGTGGTACAAAGGAGAATCATAAAAGTTGGCTTGACATGAATTCTTCACATCTGTTCTTTGTATTAAATAATATGTGAAACTTTTAAAGATAAATCTAGAGCAATTTATGAATATTTTCTTTGGAAAAAAGTATGAGAATATCCAATGTTCCCTTTGACTGTTAATTTTAGTAAGAGCAAGTTAATGATCTGTTTATTCTATAAAGCTTAAATTACTCCTTAATCAGAGGAATATTTCAAATAAAGTGAACTATGTATATTTCTTATTACAAAGGTAATATGTGTTCATTGTTGTGGAAGAAAAATGAATAAAGAATAATAAAAATGGAACAAACATAATCATACTATCTGGTGTCAGCAACTATTAATAGGTTAATGTGCTCCTTCCTATGTTATCAGCCTTACCAACAATCACACTGTGACACCCTCCATTTTCATGTAGTTTTATAATATAAACACATATGACTTTTCAGGGCAACGTGACATCTCTTTCTGAGCATGCGCTGTCACTTTCTGAACATTCTAATGCAGGAATCCACCTTTGTTCCTACTGTGAACAAAGCTGTCAGTCTGACAGAAGTCTTAATTTTTGAGCAATAGACATATAATTCAAATGAGCTCAGACAAATATCAGAAAAAATGATTTATTTAAAAAATACTAGTGTATTTCATGTCATTGAAGGATGATCTGAACAACAAAAGCATAGGATTAGGGTGAACTATCTTTGGGAGATGGATTAGATTGTGTGCTCGCAGTGCGTGGGACTTCCCTGTTCCCAATACGCGGCTTAGTGAAAAACAAACAAGTCAGAAGGTGAAGCGTCAGAAAGTCAGATCTGGCTTCTCCATGAGTTAGGTGAATTTATGTGGAAAATAGTATTTATCAAATCTAATCTCTGTAAGAAGTACTTTTGCATTATCTAGTCTCCAGTTTTCTTTGTACAAAGACAACGCAATACTGAGAGATGAGCCGTGGACCAGTGCACTTACCAGTCGTCTGTACAGTTCACAGGGGGAGCTGTTTCTGCACTTTCCAGAAATCTGCACCCACTCTGTAGCCCTAGATCACAGCACGGTGCCTGCCCTCTGTTCACCCTCCTTTCTGTAATATTGAATCTGCCGTGCAGGCATCCCTTCCTCCCATATCTGCCTCTTACTGCTTGCTGGCAATGACATGTCTCGTGATAATTTAACAGAACAGGTGTAGATGTTCCACGGGTTTCCAGGAGGCAGAAACCTTCATTAAGAAGAGAACTTTTTGCTCTAGCTACTAGTTAGAAATGTGAGAATCATGAAACATAAAAGGCAAAAAAATATGTAAAATAGTTAGGTTTTATTTAATTTGGTGACATGTTGAACATTAGGCCAGATCATGAGATATTTTAATGACAGATTTTTTAATTGATGTATAAAACCTTTTGAGAGTTGCCCCCTTGAGGTCATTGAGCAACACCCCTGGATACTGCATGGGGCATTGTCTGTCCCTGCAATATAATCTTTATGCATTGGATAAATACATTCCTTATTGTAACCTGGGGACATAAATGCACTTGGAAAGAACTCTCCTGACATAAGATGCACATAGAGCTCATATTTCAAAAAGTTAGGACACTGCAACTGAACGTAAAATGAAATCTTAGAACAAGTGAAAAACATTAAAAAGAAAACGGGTCCATGTAGCTCCTATAGAATAATTAGATTTGGACGTGACTAAAGCATCCTTTGTTCACTACATCGTAAATATACATTCCCTTTGAATGAATTACTTTGCTGGCAATTAGCATAAATATGCAAAGGATGGTATATCTATGGTGCTATTTTAAAAGCGAGAGGGTATTCTCATTAGCTATCTCTCTGTGCATAGACTAATCAGACTTCACTTGTTAATAATGTCAAATTATCTTTGTGAAAAATAGATCAAAGAGCTACCTTTCATAACCCTTTCAGTTAACATCCCTTAGAATTTTGAACACCATCTAGTGATATGAGTAAGAAAAATTTAACACGGCAATAATAATTCTTAAGCAAGAGGGAACTATATCAGCCAGGCATTCAACTTGGATCAGGCCACAAGAAGATCATTGGGTTTTGTAGAGAAACCACAAATTCTTTAGTTAATTTTATAATTTCCAGTAAATTGACATCACCAGACTAAAGGTCTCTGGTTTGTTTTACTTTATCTGGAAATGTATTTTCTTCCATAAAACAAGGGGAATCTTTTAAGGCACACTATTCATTCACTTTTGTAATTCATATTATTTCACTTAGGTTACATTAAGAATCCAATTATAACAAAAGCAAACCACAAAACCAGAATTAGTAGTCTACCAAGGGCTGCCTAAAAGTGCTAATAATTATATTTAATTTGCTCCCTGGATTGCTGAACTGCAGGGAACCAGACACTCTTTTGTACCTCTGAATCTACAATAACAGGATTCTCTTAATACTGTTTGTGGATGACTGTAAATAACAGGAATTTTTAAGGATTCCTTATATTTATTTGTCTTTCAATCAATCAATCTGGAAAGCCAGAGACTGGTTTTAGAGACCTATGCCAGGTGAACGGCAACAAGGAAGAACGTGCTCTGACCAGTGGTGCCTCCATGATCTGACCAGCTGCCCCTCGGTGCTCTGACCAGCTGCACCTCAGTGAAGCCAGCCTCTGACCAGCTGCCCCTCAGTGCACTGACCAGCGGCGCCTCCATGAAGCCGGCCTCTGACCTGCGGTGACACCACTGCAGATTTCTCCTGACGTTCTCACTTAAATGAACACTTTCCACATTTGGCTCCTGCTTACTCAACTCTCTCATCTCTTTGTACCAGAAATTAACTTCTGAAAATCCTAGTGCATTGTACACCTGATAAGAATATCCCAGCAAACTTTCCACCAATGTCATTTTCTTGCACTTTCACAAATGGTATGTTTATTTTGTAAAGAATAACAGGAGGAATGAAAAATAGTCAAATTCACATTTATTGAGTGTCTCTGTGTTCTGATCATCAAGGGATGGTGAGACAGTGCCATTGAGTCATTTTAATGGTGCCTGTTAGTAGATTAGAGAAGAGCTGTGGACAAAGGAAATCTGTCCAAATCAAATTTACTCTGGCAATAAATCATCCTGATTCCTAGACTACTATTTAACGTAGGTGGTCTGAAAGATTTATTGTACTTTCCAAAGTTATTCAGTGTACTATGTAAGAATAATTTATAAATGGAGAGAAAGATTTCTTAAATTTTAAGGAACCACAGAAGAGATCTATCTAAGTTTGTATTCAGAAAATTATAACCACATCTATAATTATATGCATCAGCTTTGGATATTTTTTATTACAAAGTAAGGCACATTATTTGAATCTCTTGTATAATCAGAAATAAGCCCTGTGGGAGGCCGAGGCAGGTGGATTGCTTGAGCTCACAAGTCCAAGACCACCCTGGGCAAAAGGTGAGACCCTGTCTCTACTAAAAAATAGAAAAACTGAGGCAAGAGGATCACTGGAGCCCAAGTTGGAGGTTGCCATGAGCTATGATGCCATGACAGCTTGAGACTCTGCCTCAAAAAAAAAAAAAAGACAAGGTATTCCTCTGTCACCCTGGCTAGATTCATGGCATCATTATAGCTCACAGAAGCCTCAATTTCCTGAGCCAAAGCCATGCTCATCCTCAGCCTCCAGAGTAGCTGTGCACCACCATGCTCGACTATCTTTTCTAATTTTTGCAGAGACAGGGTCTTTTTCTTGCTCAGGCTGGTCTTGAACTCCTGACCTCAAGTGATCCTCCTGGCCTAGCCTCCCGCAGTACTGGGATTGCAGGCCTGAGCCAGTGCACTTGGACCCGATAATACATCTTCTTTTTGCTGTAATTTCTTAGCCTTGGCTTCTTTTAGAGCTATTATGTAGGTTTCATGGGTGTAGATTTTAGAGAAATAGTTAAATGTAAAAATCCTCTATTAATGCAGTAAATCCTGCCTATAAAAGGTAGAAAATAATATAACAATTTTATTGTTAAATAAGCATTCAACCAGACTGTGGTGCATATCACAGGGAATTTGCTAGAGATCACAAAGACAACGAAAGTGCCGCTTTCTTTTTTCTATAGTCAGCAGACATGTTAGATTGTGTATGTGTTAATTATTGTTATCCAAAGGAAAAGTAAAATTTCTTGTACTGTTATGACAAGCAGCAGGTTATGACTCAGGGTGGCATCTAAGCTAAACTCCTACAGAGATAATGAAACAAGGTGTCACTTTCCTTGATTTTCAAATTTAAAGAGATGATTCCAGGTTCCCCAAGAAGGACTATCTGGTATGCAAAATGAACCCAGGTCTTACTTACCTTTTAGCGAGATTTATATACATCTTAAAGAGGCAGGGAAAAGATTTACAACATCAAGTTCTTGGTAGCAAATACTAAAATAAAATGAAAGAGAGTCTTCTTTCATTTTTGACAGTAGAAAAAATTAAATTATTATGATTTTTTTTTATTTGCATGTTCCCTTACAGGATTCCCTCACTGTTCTAGGTTATACAACATCACTGGGGACAAAACAGCTATGCTGAGAGAAGTTTCCTCAAAACTGTTTGTAAAATGATCTCAGTTAGTTCAACTGTCTAAATTTGGGGAGTCAAATTAAGATCACTATGAAGAAAATAGTAAAGAGACTCACTTCTGCGTCCTCCCTCCCTTCTCTGAATGAAATCCTCACCAGCCTTTCCTGTGATAGCAAGCTCCCCTGTGGGACAAGGCATTGGGGTACACTGGGGGGCCCTGATCACAGTCCCAAGTCTACCAGCCAAATGTGCTCCCAGTCTGTCAAAGGTAGAATAAGAGCTGTTATTACAGACATGATTTTAGTCCTTTTACAAAATAAAATAATACATACTACCATTACTAAAAATGTGATTTCCTATTTAATATTAGTTTGTGTGTGTACCAAAAGATTAAAGTAGAATTTGGGTAAGTTGACTACCAAATGGACTATAACAAACTGGTCAACATACAGAAGTGGTCAGCATAAGGAGCCAGGTCTACAGTACTTATAGGTATGTGTACTTTGGTTTCTTGCACAGCTTTTGTTAGAGAATATCTTACAAAATCATACATAATCAAAACACAGTATCATTCAAAATCAAAGCATTGACTGTGTTCTCAGGGTTCAATCATTCATTCTGAAAAAAAGAGTCAGTCTTGGTGTATTCCTTATTCATATTATAAACATGAGTGGAGAAAGTACTCTCAACGTTGGCCACACCACTCAACACACCTGGGAGTTGCAGCAAACGCCTCCAACTGCATTATCAGATGCCTGGCATCCTCCTCCTCTGGACGGTCTTCAGTTTCTGTGTCTCCCTCACTTGCTGCGTCCCCTGCATCAGCTGCTTCATGCACTTTTATGACAGTCTGTACTTCAGTCAATATCGCTTAGAAAATTGCTCCTGGGTCAGGGTCATTGCAGGTTGCCACCTCATCACCTATTGCAACAAAACCTTCAAAGTCTATTCCTTCAAGTTCTGCCCTGGGACATGGATTGCCTGATGGGGCCAAAACACTGTACTCTTGGGTTGTGACAAATCCAACTTTCTCGAAACATATCTGTATCATTTCTGGCTGAATTCTATTCCAAGCAGAGCTGACCCCCAGGGCAGATCCCAGAGTGTGAACTGACGCAGCAGATGAAGATGCTTCCACAGGCAGCCACAGGTGTGTGTTTTAGCAGTGACCCACTGCAGAAGCTGGGTCCTTTGGTGAGTTTTAAATGTTTTGATGATGTCTTGGTCAAGGTTTGGACTTTTGAGGTCATGTTTGGAGGCAGAAATATCACTGTCACCCGTGTGAGATAATTCACCTGTGCATGGCCGGGGCAGTTGTCTGCTGTCAGTAGGATGGACCATTCATTCTTCTTCATCTCTCAGTTGGTACCTCTCACCCGCTCCTCAAACAGGGCCCTGTCATCCATGCACTTCTATTTGATCTCCAGGTCATGCTTATGTCTTTGGGCTTTAAGTTTACACATGGCTTTGCCAATTCACCAATCACCAAGAGCTTGAGTTTCTCTCCAATAGAGCTAGTGTAAAGCAGAACTGTGAAACAATGTTCCTCAGAAAATTTTCCACTCTTACATTTTTCACCCTTGATGACAATGCTTCTAACAGGCATAGCCATAAGCCAGTGTTAAAGATGTCATCCTCCGTGAAGTCTCTAGTGAAGTTTGGAAACTTTCTGATAAACTCTCTACAACTTCCACTGGGACATTGTTGGGTTCACCACAAGACTTTCTGGGAGAGCTTGTGTTGTAGATTTATTCCTCAAACTAACCATCTGATGCTTGGAAATCCACCACCTTATTTTCTGTGCAAAATTTTAGCAACTTCTTGGATCATTAGCCTGGAGATTCAGGTGTTAACTGAAAGAACAAGACCGACGTCATCTTAAGCTTAAGTTTCAGTTTCCCTGAAGTTAAGTTTCAGGTTCTCAGAAGTCAGGACACAGGCACATGACGCCACCTCAGTGGCCCCTACCAATCAGAAAGGTGCACGACCTCACGTAGAGATCACTCCCTTCCCCTCGCCCATAAAAACCACCCTGTCCCTTAGAACAGGGCCTTCAGCCTGATCTTGCTGAGCCAAGATACTGGAGGCCCAGGTTTGCGAGCTTGAGTAAAACTCTCCTGCTTTTGCATCGGACCCTGGCTCCCTGGTGGTTCTTGGGGACGTCGTGATCTGGGCACAACATTAATGTCCCTCACTTCTTTGAACCAAGTTAAAGTGGCTTCAGTAACTTCATCAAGGGAAGGTTTCTCCTTTCCCTCTGTAGGTCTCCACTTTCCTTACCCCGTCTCTCCAGTGATCGTGTTTAGATGTTGCTAACTGTGGTTCTACTAACACACAATGTGCCACCACCTTTCTTTGGCTGTTGCTTTCCAGAACATGTAGAAGATCAACTTTTTACTTCAATGTCAGCTCTTTGAGTTCTTTCCTTTGGACCATCAAGTCTGGATTAACTGTAAGATTTTCAGTAATTGTGGGAGGTTCCTCCATTTCAGACTAGTCCTTCACGTTAAAAAATCTGTAACACATGATAAATAATGGGACACTAGACCTCATCTGAAACATAGTAATAGTACATGAAAAAAGTACTTATCCTAAAATAATAATAATAACAATACACCTAAGGGATAGCACTCACGCCCGCCACGTGGTGTAGAATGGACTCAACTGCTTTAGTTACAAAGATTAAATTAATATTGTGTGTTGCAGTCCAAAAAGTGACCAAGATGCAACTTGCAGAGTGCTCAGTATGTAGAGGTCAGTATCCCACTGAGTGCACGTTGTTCACATTTGGTCTACAAAAATTAGGTCAACTTAAAGAGGTGTCACCACAGACAGGTGGCCAAGGAGGAATGTCCTACTGAACACCACATTCATTAAAAATGTGTAAATTTCTTATCCCATTCCTGATTCTGAATTCCTCGCAAGTCAACCATTGGTCTTATGTCTCCAATTCTCCTTTAAGTTAAAACAATCAGTGACTCTATTTCATGCTATATCAAATTATGTATACAAATATATGTCATATCCTCAGGGTGCTTAGAAACAAGCAACATTGATCTTAATTGCTAACAAGTTATACATGTAAAATTGTAGAACATAAGCTGCTCAGACTAAAGTTTTCAAAAATGATCTTACTTATCTAGACTAAGAATAGTACTGGCAACCTCAAAGCCAATATTTTCCTTTAATAATTTAGACCTATGCTGTCAAATAAGGCATTATTAAGCATAGGTGGACATTGAGAATATGGTTAATACAAGTAGATAATTACATTTTTATTTTTAAGACATTTAATTAAAATTTTAACCAGTACAAAAAATTACATCAAATGCAATTTTATTGTGTTGTTAGAATGGTATTTTACATAAACTTTTGTGTTACTCAAGATATTGTTACACCTCACTCCACAGACGCAGAGTGTCAGCCCATCCAGGAACAGCAAACACACACGTCATCTATTTGTTGTCAGCAGGTTGATTAATTTTTTAGTTAAAATATATGGATTTTTCTTTATATTTAAGAGGAATACTTCTGATGCAGAATTTGGTAGAATTCAGAAGCTAGAAATGTCATATACATTTAAAAAAATTAAAAAGTATTGGGTAAAATTGTTTTCCCCATCTAAAATAAATTGCAGTTGCAATTTTCTGAGAAGTCAAGCAAAACAAATCTGTCTCTTTAATGTGTAAAATTTGTTTAAAAAAGATAAAGTAAATATCATTAACATTATATTTTTAGGAAACACACTGCAAATCTGAAGAGAAGTTTACTTCCAGTAGTCAAAAAAGAAGGCATAAAGTGAGTTGCTTAGAATTAAAAGTCTGGGAAAAAATTAAATACTATTTAACAGGTTGTTACAAAAATGACTTGAATTCTTACACATGGAAATAATAGGCAGGTGGGTTTCAAATTCTGAATTCTTTGCATGTATAGTGAGATTTGAAAAGTTAGTTCTCATCAGCATGAAAGGTGTTTTAGTATATTTTGAAAAATTCTGGTTTATTGAAATGTTAACACTAGAGACTGATGGATTTTCTTTTTACTGTGTAATATTTACCAGAAATGTTTGTTCCCAGCTTTTTAAGGTAATCTTTTTGCAAAGCTTCATGGATACAGTTGTTAAACTGTTTACTGTATGCATGCACACACTGTGAACCCTTGGCAGTTGATGAAAATGTTGAAAAACAAATCACAGCACATTCACTGATCTTGTGAATTTTTCCAATGCTTGTATAAGTATGGAGGGTTTCACATGTTTTACTCCAATTCAAATTCTTTTAAACCCACAGAAAAATGCTTGCACAATATTGTAAAAACAGTGAAAAAATGGTAGTTTTTAAAAAGTCAAAGCCATGATAAGAACAAAAGAGATTAATTTAAAATTCCATGAGAAGTAAAAAATGTATTTGGAACCTAGTTAAAGCAAGTCTGAGAATTCATTTTGAAAACTAAAATGTTTTATACTGATCAATAATACTAACTTTATACATTCTTCTAACATATTTTAATTGTAATTAACAACACCATGTTTTCTGGCTGTGAAATGACATAAGTTTCGCTGATATCAATAACAACTTGTACAGTATGTCTGTGAATCTGATGTGAATAATTCTGAGCAGACCCAAGAGACAGTGAGGACGTTCTTTCTCTTGCTACTTTTTCCTTATGTGAGGGTTATCTTGTGAAACAAATGAAGAATTAGTAGCAACTTTTCTAGGCTTCACCCCTAGAGAAGACAAGCAAAATTGTGGAAGATGCACGTGATCTTGGCGGTTGAGCCTCTTGGAAAGACTGTCTTGAAGCCTGATAAATTTCTCCATCCATTTAAGGCACAGAGCAGTGTCAAGGGGGCCTGAAGACAGCGAGCCCATGTGGAGACTGCCTGAAATCAACATGGGAAATACACTTTGCATATAAATCAACACACATTTTAGCCTAGAAGTTCTCCTTGACACTTCTCTCCAGAGCACCACTGCCTTCCACTTGTAAATAGCAGTGTTTCAAGGAAAAGAGCCAATTCCAAAATATAAAATCAGGATTATTTTGTTAAAACAGTATTTTCTTTCAAGATAGTATAAGCAAAATCTATTGCAAAATCTAATACTCTGTTTCATGAAACAATGAGGTTGGTGTTTCATTTCCTGCCCTGCCCTCATTCTTCTGTGATGTTTCTTAACTTTTTTTTTCTTTTTTCCCAGTAGCTGTACGGTCAAATTTATTTTTAGCAAGATATTGCTGTCTTTCCTTAAATCCTTATGCCTTCTCCATTGTTCTCCTATTTGGTCATTTATAAAATATATCTTTTATTTTATTTATTTATTTATAGAGACAGAATCTCACTTTATCACCCCGGGTAGATAAAGCTGTGTGTGGTGTCACAGCTCACAGCAACCTCCAACTCCTGGGCTTAGGCAATTCTCTTGCCTCAGCCACCGGAGCAGCTGGGACTATAGGCACCCACCACAACACCTGGCTATTTTTTTGTTGCATTTTGGCCAGGGCCAGGTTTGAACCTGCCAACCTTGGTATATGGGGCTGGCGCCCTACTCACTGAGCCACAGGCGCCACCCCAACCATATCTTTTAAATATTCTCTTCCAAATACGTCTCTTTGATCAGCTGTGTTTTCTGCTGGCTTTCAGCCTAAACAAGGCCTTACCATATTGCTGCTGACGCTGCCCTGGACTGGCAAATTTATGTTTCCCTTTCCATATCCCATGTCCTAGAGTCATCTTTTGTTATTTTTTTCAATAGCTTAAGTAAAGAAAAGTACACATGTGATTGTCACCCTGGGATATCTGCTCTGCCAAGAGGGAAACATTGCAGTTGAAATTTACAAAAGGACGAGTTTCTGGGCAAGGCCACCAGAACAGGACCAAGCATCCTGTATCCATTGCTTGGATTCTGCTTCTCAAGACCCTGTTCTCCTTCAGTGATCCTGCATCAGGAAATGTAGCGTCAGGCTTCTGTATACAGAAAGGTAGCTACGCCACTTGGCTCTCAGTGTGATTGCTGCCTCCAGAAAAGGTGAGGCGCATTCCCAGACTGAAGATGCAAGTATCTCAAGGAATAATCATTAGTAAACTTAGGAAGCATAATAAATTGCAGCGTATTAAATAGATTTTAACATTTTTAATTCTTCTGGAGTTTATTAAAAATTGAAATTAGACACATTACATGAAAGGACATTATTCAGGATAATTTCTTCCTAAGAACAGATGATATTTTTACGAACAAAGAAAGGAAACTAAATCTATTTACCTCTCTTGGGACATCACAGAGAAAGATTTAATAAAGAAACTTTGGAGCTGCAGAGAAACTGAATGATTAATAATAGATCTGATATCTTCACCTGTACATAAAAAAAGCACACCCCCGAGTTATTAATGGTTAGTTATAAATTTTGATCCTTTGGAATACTCTCAAGTAATTCAGAGTGTGCATTTAAAATTTAATTGACAGACTAGATAAGTAACGTTACAATTTGAATTGTTTTGTTTCATTTAATGAATATGACATTGAGAGATTAAAACTGAGAAACAGCTTCTTACAAACCTAAAACAATGACACAGACTTTGATGATGAAAATTTGAAGTTACTTGACCACAGAAAATGGAAATTTTGCCACAAATATTTATCGTTTTACTTTAAATAGACATAACACATGTAGTTTGGTTCAAGCTTTTCAATATTTTCTTTAATTTGAGTAAATACATGTCTAACAAAAGATTTGTGTGCAAATATGGAGTTTAAATTCACATTGTAGCACTCAGTTGACTTTGAGTGTTCTTGTCATTACCTGCTTAGAAATTTCTGGTTAATTCATTTGAGAGTTTTTGACCTCTGAAACTTATTAAAGAAATTTTGGGCCATGCGGCCCAAAGTGGCAGATTTAATTAATGTTCTTATAATGATTATTGAGTTCATTACCATTTATAATTTGGGAAGTCTTGCAATCAGTTTTTTAAAAGGTGCTTAGAAATAGAAATAGTTGCCTGGGCATAGTGGCTCACGCCAGGGAGGCTGAGGCAAGTATATTGTCTGAGCCCAGGAGTTCCAGGAGTTGGAGACCAGCCTGAGAACCAGTGAGAGCCCATTTCCACTGAAAATAGAAAAAGTAGCCAGGTATAGTGGTGCACATATATACTCCAGCTACTCAGGAGGCTGAGGCAGGAGAATCACTTGAACCCAAAGAGTTTGAGATTGCTGGGAGCTGAGACCAAGACACTCTACCTGGGTGACAGGGTGAGACTCTGCCCACCCCCCTCCCTGAAAAAGAAAAGAAAAATAAATAGAAATAGTGATTCATGAGGTGTTTGACCCGTAATCTTAAGCTAATGTTTCCTTTTCTTTTGTTCTTAAGTTTCCACTAACTATTCGGGATATTTTGCAAAATCAAAGGCGAAAATCATTTCAAAGGTAAAAATGGGAAATAAATGTATTTTTAATAAACATATTCATGTTTTCTGTCAGCTAAATTTATCCACCATGAATGTTAATGAATAAGCAAATTTTCACATATATAAAAGTTGATACGTAATGTAAAAACTAAATATATATAAAATATTAATGTCATCCAGGGCCAGACACTCTATTAGGTAATAGATGCCTGTAATGATTATTCTTACAACAACTCTGCAAAGCTAATGAGAAATTTCTCGTTGCACGTGAGAAAACCGGGTGTGGTTAAAGACAACTTGTTTGTGACCACACAGCCGGCATGGAGAAGCCGCCCGTCGGAGCACAGCCAGGTGCTTCTGGTCCCAAATCCAGTTCAACGTGTCAACTTTGTCAGGTCTCTGTGAGGGAAGGAAGACTTCCCACCATCCAAACTCCTGATCAGCGAGGCTGTACCTGGTTACAGTCACGACCAGGTGCTGTGAGTAGAACATAATAGGTTTCTTTTAAATACTGCTCAGATTTTAACTGTTGAAGGAGAGGCACCACAGAAGGAGCTGGTACCTGTGCAGATCAGGCCTTTAACACACATTAAAATTCAGAAAGTAAATGTTTCCTTGATTAGAGCACTTTAGAATAAAGGAAGTTCAGCAATTTGAAAATTTGTATTTATTTGGTGGGCTGTAAACTTTTAAAAATGTCTTTATCATTTCAACAATAAGTTCCTCAGAACATGATACTATGAGAAGATATTATGACTTAAAGTTAAAGTCATTAAATTTGGGACCATGATCCAGAATTTAGAATCTTTAGACAAAACACTGGATGCGGAATTCCTGGAAGTCAGCACCACTGGGGAAGGGACAGCTCCCGCAGTCGGGGCGAATGTCCAGCCGGGATGTAACGCTTGCTGGGACTCAGCCAGTTTGGTCTATTTATTCACTGTCATATACATGGTGACCAACAACTTAATGCTGCGTTGTTTTCAGAGAATTCATATAGACAAACATTTTGAATCATTCAGTAAAATGGAGTTAACATATTAACCTAATTCCCAAGACTGGTTCTTTTATGTGGTCAAATCTTCCACAAAACACTCAGAAAAGCACAAGCGTATGAAAATTGTCGATAGTGTTAATTCTTTTTGATGAAAGAAATACTAAAGTGTAGCAAACTTTTAGAGCATAAAAATAACATGAACTCTCTAGTTCATTGGCTATCCTAGATTCAGCAAATTATTTGGTAGTAACTGCTTTAGGAAAAAAAATAGCACTCTGAAAATTATTTTATTTCCTTTTAGTTCTGCTTCAAAGACAGACTGCTTACAAAGACACAGTGCTTGCCCCCAAAACAAGGTGGTTAATTACTAGTATTACTTTGCTCTGAGATAACATTTTATCTGAAATAAAAAGCAAGATCAATAGCTACTTCATTTGCCCAGTTTTAAACCTACATCAACAGAAGGTTTTGTGAGTATTAAATGGATTGTGACTTCACTGTTTTCTCTAATTATTTTGTTTACTTGAGAAAGAAAGATAATAGTCATAAAACTAAATGTCTAATCACATTTGCTAACCTGAAGCATCACTACTGAACTATTTTGTATATTAAAACAATTTTAAGTATGCACTATGACAATAAAATCTGTCTTCACTATGTCTCGCAAATGTCAATGCCATTTTAAAGCCAAAGAAGGTTGTCTTATGGGCTTTTTAAAAAAAGAAATACAATATGATTGTAGGTAGCAAATTTTAAGATGTTCACCAGGGCTTGTGAGACAACCCATCCTGGGGCGTGACAATTTCTCTCACCTGACTGGAAGCAACATAAGGCACTAAGAAAAAGCTTAGAATTTCAGGATATTTTCCTTATGACATACAGCAGGCAATCCTATGGAGAAATCAATCTCACATTATGTAACGGCAGGATTCCCTCTCAAATTTGGACTTGTAAAATAGAGCAAACCAACACTTCCACGCCATGACAAAGCTTCTCACCACAGCTTAGGTTACACAGTTCTAATTATTTTACTACAGTTTACTATTTATCACAATTGTTCACTTATTTATATACACTTTCTCTATTTAGTTTGGAAAATTATGTGAAATAGTTGCTCCTTTGTTTACCTTCATAACACCACGATCGCTGACATCATGTCAGTAGCCAGAAATTGTCCTTGGGGTAGTATTTCAATCACGAAACCTCCCTAACAGGTGCAGTTATTATAACAATATTCAGGTGATGGGCACATTTATAGCCTTGACAAAAGTATTATAAAAGCAATCCACAGAACAAAAACATTTGTACTTCCTTAGAAATTGGAAATACAAATCAGGCTATCCAATAAGTGGTGTTAAGAAAAACCAAATATTTATTTTAAAAAGGTAGAAATTTTCATCATACCATATAAAATATCATAAATTCCAGGTAATACATGCCAGAAAAATTATATTTTCAATGAATTAAAAGACATTAAAACACAGTACTTCTAAAAATTTAGGATTAAAAGAGACATTTAAACTTCAAAATCTTTAAATCAAATGAAATGCCATCAAAAGAAGGACGGTGGAATAAAAGGAGGATGGCACAGATGTTGTTTAATACTGAAAGAGAGAAGTGTATTCTATGCACACTGACTGACACAGAAGAAATCCAAGTCATATTGTCATCAAGCTCAGTTTACAAAAAGTTATATATGATTTAATTTGTGTAATAAAAAAACACAGAACTACAAAAAGTATGTTATATGTGTGTGCATGCATATGTGTGCGGTATTTGTGATGTATTTTAAGGTCAGGACATGCATCAAATAATCTCTATTAATGGTTATTTCTAGGGAAGAAAATAGGATTGTATGAAGATACAATAGCACTTTGAATTTATCAAAAAAGATTGACATTTTTTCTACCATATTATATGGTCTTTGAGTAATTATGAAAACATCTGAAGCAAAGCCATGTGTTTTTAAAATGCCATTTTTTCTATTGTAATTGCATGTATCTAGGATTGAAGTAGTTCAGGAAAGGTATAAAAAGGTTCTGGGTTGATATGAAAGTTCAAAAGGAGAAATACAACACTGCTAATAGAGTTTCCCGGAGGCACAGATGCCACAGTCAACCTGTTCTGGTGGTTTCTTAGATAGATATTTAAGAGACTGTACAAAATTGTCTTAGAAGACTGCAATTCTAGGTGACCACATGAATAGTTTACCAATTGGAAATCTTGCACCCTCCATCAATCTATCATATATTATCAATATAATTTCAACTTTCCTTGATATAAAAGGGGACCCGAGAGTCAAGAGAAACACATTCATCTTAACCTAACAAATACGCCTTTAAAGAAGTGTGATTTTAACTCTCACTGTTGTGACAACTTCGGTTTCAGGGAGTTTTGAGTATGTAAAGCCTGTCCCACTATGTTTGACCTCAATGTATGACAAGGGTTTGATTTTTCCTTTCATCTGGCTGTGTAATAACTATCCCTGAAGGCCATAAAGTGCATCTAATTTTAGTGTATGAAATATCAGTCATAAACTCATTATTAAAACTGAGAGAGATAAATATTGAAACTCAAAGAGATAACTTTCTATATGAATTATTATAATACAAAAGGGAAATGCTTCCACCACCTGGTGGGAAGATAACCTCTGCGTTTGGGAGCAGGGTTGGCAGGTCTGCAGGGTTGGAGGGTCTGCAGGGTTGGAGGGTCTGCAGGGTTGAAGTGTCTGCAGGGTTGGTAAGGCCTGCAGGGTTGGCAAGTTTGTAGGGTTGGAGGGTCTGCAGGGTTGAAGTGTCTGCAGGGTTGGTGGGTCTGCAGGGTTGGAGGATCTGCAGGGTTGGCAGGTTTGTAGGGTTGGCACATCTGCAGGGTTGGCGCATCTGTAGGGTTGGAGGGTCTGCAGGGTTGGTGAGGCCTGCAGGGTTGTCAGGTTTGTAGGGTTGGCACATCTGCAGGGTTGGCGCATCTGTAGGGTTGGTGAGGTCTGCAGGGTTGGAGGATCTGCAGGGTTGGCAGGTTTGTAGGGTTGGCGCATCTGTAGGGTTGGTGAGGTCTGCAGGGTTGGAGGGTCTGCAGGGTTGGTGGGTCTGCAGCCCCGACATCGCACATTGCCTGCACTCAGAGGAACTGCTGGGGCAGCCTCGGGAGAGGAGATGAGGTGGGTGCTGCATTTATGCATTGAAGAAAATGCCTAATTTAAATATTTCGATGTGTTCTCTCCAATTAATAAATCAGCAGTAGCTTTACATTTTCTTTTTTTTCTTATGTTTCCATCCTGCCACCTGCCTGTTTCCTAGGAGAAGTAAATCTTAGAAGATAGTTTAAGGAAAGAAATCACCGAAAGTTCATAGAGTGTCTGCTCAAGAAGGGATCCGAGAGCCTACTTTCCTCACCGTCTCATTTTACCTGATTTGAAAGTAAACAATCCTTTTCTGCAAAGAGAAGTAATTTCTTGTTTCTACGTAACAGTTATGCAGAAAGCCTGGGCTCACTGCAAACGGAGAAGTCATTTCCTTGGTTATGCGCAGGTGACTCACCCACAGGAGGATTTCAGCAGCCTGTGAACACGGAGACCATAACTCAGCGCAGAGTGTGGCTCTTCCTCTCCCTGGAGCAGCTTTCAGAGGATCCAGATCATAGAAACAGCGGTAGAGAAACGGTTTCTACAAATCACCCTTAACAAAGAGCCCTCTTTGGTGTTCACTCAGGGGAATGGGTGTTACTGTGGAACACGGACGGTATTCTATGTGGTTTTGAATATTATGAGCATTTTTTTAGTGATTTTTAAGCAGTTGCATCAGATATTCTTAGCTCCTTCGTATGGCAGCAGATATTTATGTTTAAGAATTTCATTTGAAAAAATAATGGGATAAATGAAGATCTTTTCAGGTGACGCTAGCAATTCTGAACTATTGCACACGGCTGGCTGGAGAAACTTCAAAAGATGATGAGCAAGCTGACCAGCACTGAGATCCCCAGAAAGCCGTCCTTATCAGGCAAAGCCCTGCCCTGCCGCGTCGAAGTTGGCATGATGGATGGATTAGATAAGGGAAAGGAGCTGAGTACCTTGCCACAACCTCCTACACAAAGTGCAGTCACACCCCGTAAGCCGCAGGAAAAATGTAAGTCAGAGACAGGCTGACGTGTAGTATGAAAGGAAAATCTTTCCTAAAATTGAGCATAATGGAACCTTGTGTTGTTGTCAAGGTAACCCCCCCTCCCCAGTATGAAGTAGGAAAGATCTAATTACACTGTGCACTCTGACTTCTTGCTAACTTAAGATGTGGTTCCCAAGGAGGAGACTCAATTCCAATTTTAGTCAAAGGGCAAACGTACAATTAAGCTCACACAAATGCCTCAACCAAATATTCAGGAGAATTCTCCTGTCCCTGGACTTCCTAACCTACCACGGTTTAATAAGAAGTTCCGGCCATACCAAATTGCTGTTTGTCAGGCTGAAAAGAGCGCAGCCCCTGCCCTGCTGGACGTGTCACCACCTGGGCCTGGAGCAAATGTAAACGCAGAATAGAGCGGAGCTGCAGAGATGCTGGAATTGAAGCCAACTTTTTTTTTTTGTTGTTCTCTCATGGAAAATGCCTCATTTATTTCTAATCCAAAAAATGTCTCTGCCGGCTGCTGCTGGAACACGCACATGTACCGAGACCTTTAAAATTTGTTTAAATTTGAAAATAAAATACATGAAATTGCAAGTTTTACTGAAAAAAAGAAAGTTTATAATTATGGGAATTCTCATGCCAGCAACACCCGTGGCCTGAGCCCCTCGTGTATTAACAACCAAACACATTTCCAGGGGGGAGTTGCTGGTGAGTAGGGGGCACTGGCTGCACAGCTTGACCCCCGTGAACCAGGGGCGCCATCCTGCAGCTGGGGTGCGTCTGCGGCTGCTGAACGTCCTTAGCGCCTTTCTTTCTCCTGCAGGTAGCACTTTAGAAAAGGGAGGTGAGGAGTGAGCTTTGGAAACAAAGCAGATCTGAGAAAAACACATGGCCCTGGTAAATGGATGTTCTGCCCGCTCTGGAACAATTTCCATTTCAATTCAGATTCACCAAATATGCTTTTCCAATTTTTTACTTCAAAGCTGATGTCATCAATATTTAAGGGAATTCAGAAGAAAGTGAAACATCGAATCAATGCTCACATTTGAAGTTTACTAGTAAAAATTAGAAATTCACATATATCTCTCAAAGAAGAATATAAAACCTGTGAGTTGGCACAAATAAAATATTGAGGGATATGATAAAAAGAGATTAAACCCACCCAAATCATGCAGAACTGCCTCAAATTAATTGAGCATCTGAGGAAAATCAAATCCTTCATCAAAGCCCTGTGATGTGTGCAGGGCCTGTGGCTCAAAGGAGTAGGACATCGGCCCCATATACCAGAAGTGGTGGGTTCAAACCAAGCCCTAGCCAAAAAAAAAAAAAAAAAAAAAAAAGAAAGAAAGAAAACAATGTGATGTCACTTGCTTAAAATTTATCGCAACAATCTAAAATTCTTCTAAGAGCATAAATGTCAAATGTAGCCCTGGAATTGCATTCATCTATCAGAGACATATTCTTTCTTTGTTTTTGAAAATTTCAGATTATTATGAGGGTATGAACAATTAGTTTACAATGCATGTGCTTGGCAGGCAAGAGCCCCGTGGCAGTTGTGCCCCTCACCCAAGGAGTGTGCCATGTGCCCTCACATTGTGCCCACTAGGTGACAGCTCACCAATCCCACACCCCACTCCCTTCACACCTCCCTCCTCCCCTCCTATCCCCAGCTTGGGTTAAATTGAGCTTTTCCCTTGTGTGGGTGTGTACTAGTTCATCTACTGGCTTCATATTAGTATTGAATACATTGGAAACTTGCTTTTCCATTCTTGTGATACTTTACTACGGAGAATGCTCTCCAACGCTACCCAGGTTACTACAAAAAATGGAAAGTCTCCATTTATGGCTGAATAATATTCCATGATATACATATACCACAGTTTATTATATTAATCCATTCATGGGTTGATGGGTATTTGGGTTGATTCCAAATCTTGGTGATTGTAAATTGAGCTGTGATAATCAATCTAGTGAGAATATCCTTGTGATAAAATTATTTTTATTTTTCTGGGTAAGTGCCTAGCTGCAGGTGGACATGTTGGTACTTAAGGGAAGAGTCATATCTGGATGTGCCTGCATTACTAGAAGTAATGATTTAATAAGCTTAAAACCAATTTTCAATTGTTATTATAAGTAGTTTAGAAATTAGACTGAGAAAATGATGGCAGATGGTGGGCAAAAGGGAACAGAGACCCGAGAGAAGTGGATCAGAGAAACCCAGAATCTTTTGTGAAGTGACAGCCAGAAGCCAGGCATTCTTCACCCATCCCCGCAGCATAACTCAGCTCAGAGGTCACTGAGTGCTGAGAGACAAGCCTCCCCTCAGTGGGACTGTCCTCTCAGGGAGAGTAGTGCATTTGGGGACTCAGTGAGGGAATGCTGAACTCCAGGATAGAGAGCGCCTAAACCTCGTTAAGAGAGAAAAAGTCTCTCAGGAAGATAAGGAGGGAGGTATCTCTTTTCTTCTGTCATCTCTGGACAAAAGGGTCCAGAGACAGGGGAGACGTCGATCAGAGTAAAGCAGATACACGTTCAGACTGCAGGAACAATTCCAGGAAACCTAGGATCTGTTGCAAAGTAACACAACCTGAAGCCTGACTTATTCCAAACAGAGAAACTGTCTTCCTGGAGTTTCACCCCTCCCCTGTGTGACCCGGCTCAGAGGTCGCTGAGCACTGAGGGAGAAGACTCACTGCCCTCTCAGGAGAGTTAAGTGCATTGCAGAGTTAGGAGAATAGCGAGGGGGTGCTGAGCTTGCTGAAGACAGGGCGGGTGCCCAAACCTCATGAAGAGAGAAAAAGTCTCTCAGGAAGATAATGGGGAAATATCTGCTTTCTTCTGTCATCTCCGTATGGGCAGAAGTGCCAGCTCATCTGAGCACAGGCTTCCTGGGGGTTTAATCACCACTCCTGAGATTTGCATGTGTGGTCCGACAGGGCTCCAATGGCATGCTCCTGGACTGTGTGCCCTGTCCCATGCACTGTGTTAAGATCATAAATAACTTACAGTAAGATGTACATCAGTCTAATTAATATAGTTAGTTAAAGAAACAGATTGGTTAGAGAATGCAAGCCCAGGAAGAACCATGATGTAAGGGTTTAGCCTTCCCCTGTGAGATGGATGATTAAAGCAGTGATGTGTGTAATGAAAACAGAGCTAGCCCAGAGCTAGGGCTACCACCCGTCCTTAGTCTTGGACCTGGAAAGTACCCTGGCCAGCTTCTTATAAAACTTTCTTCTGTGTCTTCAAATCTTCATTTTTCCCCCATCTTCCCATCTTTGCCAGTCACTGGGAAGGAACTCGCAGTGTAGTTTTGGGCTGGTCCCCAAAACCTAGTAATGGGATTTCAAGATCAAATGAAAGGTCTATTTTGAGTTGGTTATTATTTATTTTGTTGTTGTTGTTTTTAAATGAAGCATTACAATCATTACTATTTGTAGATAATATGATCATTTACTTAGAAAATCTAAACACTAGTGAAGATCGCTGACTATTAGAATTTGTGAGTTCAACAAGCTGAGGGTATAAATCATCACTGTCTATATTGGTGATAGACTTACAAATTGGGAAAAAATTCTGGTTACACAGGCAAATTATTTGGGGTTAACTTATGAGCATATTACACCATGGAGATTACTTAATACTCGACTATTTACCAAGCGCTTACTGAATGTTTATTTTGAGTTGATGCGTTACCAGGACAGAGTATTCAAATACAGAAATTAGTCACTAACGAACGCTAAGCCCATGGCTTGCAGCCATGATGCCTAGAAACATGCCCTGACTAAATCCAAGTGCCATCCAGACCACATCTACTTTGCCTTTCCTTTATGTTCTGAATTCCTGCTAAACACTGGTCTGCACAAGAACAGTTTCTTTTTTCTTTTTGGCAGAACCATCCTACTAATCACAGCATTACTCTTAAACTCTGCTGTGTGTTCAGACTTCACCTTCATAATTACTCTTTTTCTTTTTCTTATTTCAGAAAGTGAAGAGGTACACTGGTTTGTTTACAACACTGATTTTGTACTGATTCAATCAAAGCTGTAAGTGTGCCCTTCACCCAGACAGGGTGCACGGAGCCCAACAGGTGTGAATTCACCCAAACTCCTCTCTCTCCCCAGCTTCATTTCCCTTGAGATTTATTTCCATGCATTTCAGTGTTGATTGAACCATCTGTTTGGTGCTGAGCTCATGTTTGTTTCTCTACCTCATGATGCTTCACTTAGAAGAATGGTTTCCAGTTCCGTCCACGTTGTAAAGATGCTAGATCTCCATTATTTTTTACGGCTGTGTGCACTCCATAGTATGTGAATGCACATTTTATTAATCTGTTCATGGACTGGTGGGCACTTGTGCTGTCACTGTGAATTGTGCTGCTATAGACATTAGTGTGCACACATCCTTCTTATAAAATGGCCTTTTTCCTTTGGGTGCACACCCAGGAGTGACTCTGATGGGTCAAATGCGGGTCTGCTTTGTTCTCTGAGGCACCTGCTTTATGTTCTCTGAGGCACCTGTGTACAATTTACCATGGAGGCTGCACTAGTTTGCAGTCTCCCCAACACTCTATGAGAACTCCTTTCTCTCCACATCACACCAGCATTGCTTGTTCTGGGACTTTTTAGTATGAGCCATTCTCATTAGATTTAGGTGATTTCTTTTTCTTTTTTTTTAAGAACAGTTTAAGACTTACATAATTTTTTTTTTTTTAAGAGAATGAGTCTCACTTTTTCACCCTCAGTAGAGTGTCCTGGCGGCACAGCTCACAGCAACCTCCAGCTCTTGGGTTTAGACAATTCTCTTGCCTCAGCCTCCCATGTAGCTGAGACTACAGGCACCTGCCACATGCCCAACTATTTTTTTGTTGCAGTTCGGGTGGGGCTGGGTTTGAACCCACCACCCTCTGTATATGGGGATGGTGCCCTACCCACTGAGCCACAGGTGCCCCCCAGATTTGGTTTATTTTTGCTTCTCTCAATTCCTCCGTTGAACAGCTGCCTCTTTCTGTCTCTTACAATGAAAATATATATATTTTTGTCTTTGTGATTAACCTGTAGCTCTCTCTTTCCCCGTCAGAACCTTCTCTTCTGGCTGCGGGAGTTCTCCCTCTCTATTCCATCGCTGTGTGCTTGGGCACGTGAGGGGTGATAAGCGGGCAGAGCCCACCAATTTATCACCAGTTTACTGGCTTATCCTGGTTCCTGGAAGGAAGTGAAGATGTATCTAGAACGCATCCACCCTGAACGTGAGTCTGTGTTGCATTCTCTAGGGTGCAGAGCGTTAGTGCACAGACAGATACAGAAGGGGGCGCTCCGGGGACTGGTTCACACAGTTGTGCAGACCAGGCGTCCTGCAATGCGCCCTCCGCGAGCTGCAGACCCAGGAAAGCTGAAGTTTTGGTTCAGCCTGAGTCTGAAGGGCCAAGGAGTCAGGGCTTATTGGGTGATCCTCCATCCAATTCTGGCAGCTTGAGACATGGTAATGATCCAAGTCCCTGACAGTCCCCAGGCCTAAGCCCCAGGTTCTCCAGAGCAGAAGGTGAATGGTCCCAGTGCAGGAAGGCAGGAAACTGGATCTTCCTCTGTCTTTTTATTCTACTGGGGCAATTCTCAATGACTCAGATGCTGCCTGCCCACACAGGTGGGGATGCTGGATCTTCTTTATTCAGTTGAAGTTTCAAATAATAATCTTTTCCAGAAACACTCTCATAGGCAGACCTCCAAATAGTCTTATGAGCTGTCTGGGCATCCCTTAGCCCACTCAAGTTGACAGATAAAATTAGCCAACATATCTCTGAATCTGGCAGAAATGAAACATTATAACACTTTTAATATCACAGAGTGACTCAGGAATTTTCTGTTATCACTGTCGCAGTAATTGTGAAAGCTGAAGGACTTATTTATTTACCAATTCTCTCCACAGGCTTGTGCCCACAATAAACTAGAGGAGAGTCCAAGGGCAGCACAGCTATGACTCGGCAGCCGCACACTGTCTATGAACGTGCAGACACAAAGATTTCCTTACACCCTCTGAGACATACGGCTACACCTGAGGCCAAAATGAAGTTGTCTAAATGTTAACGTCTTTCATTGGGCGATTTGTGGCACACACCTTGCATCACAAAGCTGCTTTACTTTTGTGGGCCCAGACTTTGCCTCTGTGGACCCCCTTATCCATAAAAACTATTAGAAATTATGTTTCATGACTATGTTGACATAAATATGAGCATACTGCACTATAAATGAAGCATTTCTTCATCTGAAAGTTTATTATTTTTCCTGGTTTTAAAAGAAACAAAACATTTCATGAGCCCCTGACAGCATCGTATGCTGTAGGCCATGTGCCTTCTGTGGCTAGTGGATAAGTCAGTCCTTCTAGAGGGAGAGAAGTTATCAAAGAGAAATATGGTGGTGGAGCTGGCAGTGTGTGTGTGTGAGTGTCTGAGTGTGTGTGTGTGAAATCTTTCATTCATTAACATGGCCTCATAGATGACTCACATACATTTTTACCCTTAGAAAATCCTATTTTTCCGCATGGAGAAGACCAGGTAAAAGCACAGAGAGTGGAGGAAAGTCATCTGGGCACCAGGCTCCCAGGAAAAAGAAGGAGGCCCCTTCCTCCCACAGAAATGCCTGCAGGAGTGAGGGAGCCCCTCAGTGTAGCATGTTCTGTGCATGGCTCTCCCCATTTTTTTTGGTTACATCAGACACACTAGGTCTGACTTGGTTGCCGTGTATGTAAAATGTATGCAAATAAAGTTTCACGATTTTAGGAATGTGGGGTTTTTGCCTCTCCTGCTCCTGCTGGGGCCTCCATTCAAATTACAGAACTTTGATCCTGAGGGTCACATGTGATAACTGTGGTGTGACTTCAGCTCTCAAGTCCAACTACCTGTCATATCCTAAAGTTTTTATTTGAATAATTTATTTACATCTATGTTCTCTTCCTTCTTTTTTTTTTTTTCCTGAGACAGAATCTTACTCTGTTATCCAGGACAGAGTGCTGTGGCATCAACCTAACTCACAGCAACCTCAAACTCTTGGGCTCAAGCAATCCTTTTGCCTCAGCCCCCCACCCCCCTACCCCCCAGTAGCTGGGACTAAGGTGCCAGCTACTATACTCAGCTAGTTTTCCTATTTTCAGTAGAAACACGATCTTGCTCTTGCTGAGGCTGGTCTTGGACTTCTGAGCTCAAGCAATCTATCTGCCTCGGCCTCCCAGAGTGCTAGGATGACAGGTGTGAACCCTCACACCCAGTGTGTGTTCTCATGTAATCCCTGTATTATCCTCTAGTCTTAATTAACTTACTCTGTATTACTAACCAAATGCTGGTAAAGATGTGGAGAAAGGGGATCCCTTGTGCACTGTTGGTGGGAGGGTAAATTAGGGCAGCCACTATGAAGAACAGCATGGAAGCTCCTCACAAAACCAAAAACAGAACCACCGGGTGGCCCAGCAATCCCGCTGCTGGGTGCATGTCCAGAGGAGGCGAATTCCGTATGTTGAAAATACAGCTGGACCCCATGTTGATCACAGCACTAGTCACAAGAAACAAGATTTGGAATCAACAGAAGTGCCCATAAACAGATGACTGTTTAAAGAATTGTCTTACTTATGCACAACAAAATATTAAATATCTTCAGAGAAATGAAACCCTACCATTTGCAATGACATGGTGCAACTGGATAACATTATGCTAAACAGAAGAAGCGAAACCCAGAAAGATGAATCTCACATGTTCTCACTCATATTTGTGAGCTAAATATGAAAAGCAATTGATCTCCAGGAGACAGAGAGTAGAATGATGGTTAAGGCGGCAGGGCAGGGGGGTAAAGTGGGGATGGTTGACGGGAACAGGAAAGAGAGAAGCAGATGGAATGAACGATATTTATAACACAACAGAGTGAATATACAAAAAATAAATTATGATATATTTTAACTAAAAGACGTATTTTAAAAAAGTATAAGAACGAAAATTCTAATGAAATTTGTAAAAGATGTAAGTCTCACTCTGCAGTAATGGTAACTTCATTATGCTAAAAGCAGTCATTCCAGACCCAAAATTGTATCTGAAACTACTTTGTAGGGAAAAGGAACAATTAGGACCAGAGAGCTGTTAGTTAAAATAGGGGAAATATAGGATGTGATTTCAGAATAAAAATAGTTAAAACACTCCCAAAGAGCAGACAGTTGAAAGAAGGCTTTATGTAGATAAATGATGGTCCTCGGTGTGGCATGGCTGTCCTTCCCCACACGAGAATCAAGCGTCCAGATGGGGAGACAGCACACAGGAAAGGTGGTTCAGGAGGTGGTGGAAAGAAACATGGGCACCACGTCTTGCTCTGAGTGCTCTGCAGTCCTGAGAGAAAAATAATTCCTTCTCGCACTTTACCACCGAAATCCCACTAATAAGATTCTCTTGCTGTTATCATGACACCAACTTCTTTCTTCTTGATACTATTTCTCTTTTAAATGAATATCATATTTTTATTATTCTGCCAGTCCATAATTATTTAAAAATAATGGAGTTTCTGGGGAAAATTTAGCTCCATGGTTAAATCAGGAGTGACTTCAGCCTTCCAGGGTGATCTGGGGCAGCTCTGGCCTGAAGATAGAGCTGCTGCCAGGGATACTAAGGAGGTGAACTTCGTGATGGGCTTGGGTGGCTGCACTGCGAGGGTCGAGGAACCCACACCTCCCAGACTCTGCTTTGCTGTCGGATGAGGAAGCAGACATGCCCCACATGGCATTTCCTTTTTGATCCTGCCGTGCACCAATATATCTTGTTCTTAACTGTGAATGGCTGTGGCCAAGCAAAATCTTCAAATCTCAATGAGTCAGAAAACATCTATATTGTTTTCTACTTAAGATATGTTTCGCTATAATGACTTTTATACTTTGAGAATATATTTGTAGGTTACTCGTTTATTCATTTACTCAGTAAATATTTACAGAGTGCTTGCTCCTTGTATTGTAAACAAGAGTAAGGATCCTTTTACTCGTGAAGCTAAAAATAATGGAAATTCTTAAACTGAAAACAGTTCACTGCTAAAGGTACATCTCCATGATGCAATTCAGCATCATGCATAGCTTAGCCACTTTACCCACAGAGAACAGGAAAGGTCACTGTATAAAGTGCTTATAACTTTCAGGGCATAATCTTACTTAACTATTACAACAATCATTTAATAGGTAAGAAATACCAAACTCTGAGAGATTAAGTGATTTGCCAAAACACACATCTGCTGAGACCAGATGATAATTAATACCTGGCACAGCATTTCCACACGTCGCGGACACTCGAGCACCATGAGGTCCATTCAGAGGTCTACGAGGTCCATTCAGATCATGCTGGTGGGGGAACCAGGTAAACAGCCCATGTCATAAAATGAGGCTCTAAGCATTCATCACTGATTCAGGGAGCCTATTTTTCGGTGCTGTTACACATTTCAGTATCATAGAAAAAACAAAAGGTAAAGAATGAATGGCAAATGAAATGCCTTTGGAGAATTAAAATGATAATTTACCTCAAACAAATGATTTATTTCAAGTTACATTTCTCATTATCAAAAGGAATTTGTAAAGGATTCATTTTACAAGGCTTCACCAATACTGAAAATCAAATGGGCAGGGTGATTTTACTGCTGAATTTTTCTACATGTTTTCTTTATTGCTCTGATAGCACAAAAATTAGAATTTGATTTAGTTGAAAATTACTGTCCTCTGCATTAATTAAAAAGTCCCTATTGCTACTCTTTGACAAAGTTTCTCAACTATTGAAATGGTATCTGTTTTTGGAACGTCCACTGTCAAATCAGAGGAACAAATAATGTCTAAAAACACTATCAAGAAATTTTCTTTATTCTACACAGATTTCAAAATACGAATAACCTCAATTTCAAATGATAAAGTTCTTTTAATTTTAGACATTTAGAATGTGATTCTGTATAACCTAAACCATCACTTCACCTCTGGACTATTGTTCCTAAACATTTAATTGTGACCCAATAAATGTTCTAACATTTTAGTAACTGTTTTATTTTGAATAATAATGGTCATAAAATTCAGGTGTCTGGAGAATACTCACAATAGATGGCATCCAATTACATGGTGGTGCCCTTGAAGGCTTTGTGTTGAGGCCTTGAGGTGATAGTTATTTATTAGTCATATAGTAACCATTCTAAAATCAGAAGGTCAGACCACTGCATAACATATTCACTGTTTTATTGCTGCTTTTTGAAAATAGATATGTTGAGCATCTGGACAGAGACAAAGAAAGCACTCTTAAGTGGGTTTCAGGAGGCTGACATCAAACAGGCATTAAATAGATACATTGTGTGTTGAAAACTTCATCCCTTATTTCCACCATGGTTCTCTTTGCATCTCCATGAATATTGCATGATTATTATTCTTCACACAGTTCAAGGGAACAATAACGTGGCATCACTAAGACACTTCTGTGCAACAACTTGAAAAGAACTCCCCAGAGGTGGACGCTGATAAAAGGCCTGATTAAAATAGCTGTTAGAGGCAGACCTTTCTGGAAAAGCGAGGTCAACCCGGTCACCTAGAAAGAAAAATACAAAGCACACACTAAGAAGCCTTTTCATACACCCCTTTAAAACTTCTCGGTATTTTTTTTTTTTTTTATTTTACAAGCAGGAAGTGTGTTTATAGGGCAGTGCTGTCTAGATGAAGACCAGTGAAGAATGAAGCAGGATGGACAGAGCACGAAGTCGAATTCTATTGAAGTCCCCACAAATGTCTCGGTTGATCCCTTGAGGAACCTCTGAAGTCAGGAAAGGCCCTCAAAGATGTTTGAATTGAGGCAATGGCCAGTCTTTGGATATCTGCTGCCCCACAAACATGAAACTTGAATGAGAGACTATCTTTAGCCAGGGGCACCTTCCAGAGAAGAACTCAGCAGAGAGCCCCCCACTACCAATACTACTGAACTAAAGCCGCCTTCCCTCAGCTCCTGGGACTATTGGTAGTAAAATTCCTCATTCTTAATTTATGTTTCCTTCATGTGCAGATTCAAGATCACAGAGACTAAGCCGAATAACTGCAACATTGTCAGTTGGATTCTAATTCACAGGAGGGTGAATATAGCCACACCCTGCTCCATAACTGTCCAGTATGATTCCATGGAAGTAGGTACATAAAGGAAATTGTCCACCCCTAGGTATTTTAAAATATGTGACTGGGCACTGGTTTCATATTAGTACTGAGCACGTTAAATACTTGTTTATCTGTTCTTGTGACACACAATTAAATTCAAATGGGCAGAGGAAGGAGGGAGATGGGTGAGCTTCACGTAATGTGCTCAATGTTGTGTAAACAGCACACCTCCCAGGTGGAGGGCTCAGCTGCAACTTGGACTTTACTTAACAAACATGAACAATGTAACTGAATCATTTTACCCTCATATTAATCTGAAATTAAAAATAAAATACATGTGAAATGATAAGTAGAAATGTGACAACTTGTAGAAGTACTTCCCATCTTAGGATGGTTTGTTAACAATGGTGTCTGTTGTTCAGTTTACATAAGAATAGCCTCCTGCTCTGCTAGAGCCCTTCTGCCTGTCATGGCCTGTTCGGTTGCCATTTTTCCCTTATGGTTACGAAGTAGTAAATGTTAGCATGTGTAAATATTTGTTTCCTGGAGAGAAAATCACCTCTAACAGAAAACCTATTAAAGCTATTAAAGTTCATCATGATATTTAAAATAATGGATTCTAGACAATGGTATTTGATATGCTGAATGTAATGATGGTTTAACATTGCAGGTTAATGGGTCCACCAGCCAACATCCTCTATGCACTTCTGTTTTCAGGAGGATCTAGGAGGGAGAATTATGTGCTTGTTTGTGGTCAAAAAGTGGGGCTTCTGGGCAGCACCTGTGCCTCAAAGGAGTAGAGCGCTGGCCCCATATACCAGAGGTAGTGAGTTCAAACCCAGCCCAGGCCAAAAACTCCAAAAAAAAAAAAAGTGGGACTTCTATCAGGTGTCATGATAATTCTTACACATATCAGGAGTCCACAATAAATTCTGATTTAATTCTTATTATTTTTCTTGTAAATTAATAGAATACAAACATCTGCCTTGGAGGTTCCTCAATAGTAGCAGCAGGTGTGAATGGCTGTGTTGGAGAGGGATGTTTCCTGTCCCAGGCAAGAGAAAATCAAGGGAGAGAGTAGTTAGCTAGTAAAGAAAAAGAAAACCTACCAGTTTCTGAAACTTGCTTGAGGGTAGATAGGAAAATGTTTTGAGAATGAGACAAAGAAAGGGTCCAGGAATCCAGCAATAGAGAAGCCAGCTACAGCTCAGAACCCAGAAAGACAGGAGAGCTGACCTGGGCTCTTCTATAGAGAACAGCCTCTTTGCGAGTGTTACATACACTGAAGACAATGTACTAACAAGAAGGAGACCACTCTAGATTAGAGAAGGCAGGACAGGAGCTAAGTGAAAACGATGGAAACTAAAAGGTGCTGATTTGCTTGAGTTCTTTGTAGATTCTGGTTCTCAGTCTACTACTAGACCTACAGCTTGCTGGTATTCCCTCCATTCTGTACATTATTTGCCCTGTTGATAGTTTTCTTGACTGTATAGAAGCTTTTTAGTCTAGTCAAATTCCATTTCCTTATTTTTGTTGTTGTTGTGATTGCCATTGGGGTGTTGGTTAAAATTCTTGCCTTGGATGATGTTAGGAGAGTTTTTCCCACGTATTCTTCCAGCATTCTCATGGTTTCATGACTACATTTAAATTCATCATCCATCTTGAATTAATTTTTGTGAGTGGTGAGAGACAGAGCCCCTGTTTCAGTCTTCTGCATGTGGCTATCCACTTTTTCTGACACTGTTTATTGAACAAGGCTTCTTTCCCCAGTGTAGACTATCGCCTGCTTTGTCAAAGATCAAAGACCTACATGTGGATGGTTTTACATCTGGGGTCTCTGTTCTGCTCCACTGGTCTGTGTCTCTTATTCTTTGCCAATACCGTGTTGTTGTGATTACTGCAGCCTGGCAACATGGTTTGAAGTCTGGTGATGTGACATCGCAAGATTTGTTCTTTTTGCTCAAGATTGCTTGGCTGTTTGTGCTCTTCTCTGTTTCCAAATGAAAGTTAGAATTATTTTTTTCTTGATCCTTGAAGTATGACATTGGTATCTTAATAGGAGTGCTTTGAATCTGTGAGTCACTTTGGGTAGTATAGACATTTTAACAATTTTGATTCTACCAATCCTGGAGTATGATACGTTTTTCCATCTGTTTGTGTCATAAGTGAGTTCTTTTCTCAGCATTTTGTGGTTCTCTTTAAACAGATCTTTTACCTCCTTGGTTAAGTAAATCCCTAGGTATTTTATTTTCTTTGTAGCTATTGTGAATGGTATTGAGTCTTTAATTTGACTTTCAAATTGATTGTTATTGTATATGGAAATGCTACTGTACCTTGACTTTGTTACCTGAGACGTTGCTGATTTTCTCTTCTTTTTTATCAATTTCAGGAATCTCTTGGTGAAGTCATTGGGGTTTTCTACATAAAAGATTATAGTGACAGCTGAAACTGGCAGTTTAACCCCATTAAAAAAAGGACAGAAGACATGAGCAGGAGCTTTACAAAAGGAGATAGACAAATGGTCCATAAACATAAAAAATGCTTGACACCACTAATCATCAGGGAAATGCAAACAAAATCACAATTAGATACTGCTTTACCATGGTTAGAATGACTTTTGTTAAAAATTTCAAAAGGGAAATAGAGGCTGGAAATAGATGCAGAAGGAAAGGTGCACCCGTACATGTTGGTGGGACTGCAGATGAGTGCAGCCTCCATGGAAAACCTGTGCAGACTCCTCAAAGCACTGAAAGCAGACCCACCATTCCACCCAGCAAGCCCACTGCTGGGCATCTACCAAAGGAAAGTAGGTCATTTTATCAAAGAATCACCTGCACTCAAATGTTTTTTATGGCACAATTCATAATTGCCAAGGTGTGGAATCAACCAATGTGTCCATGGACACTTGAAGAGATTAACAAATGTCATCTAATACAAATATCTTTATTGTAGTGTGATTTTTTAGCCCAGGAATATGGGGAGAGAGAAGAGGGAGAGGAGGAGAGGGGGGAGGGTTAGTGGAGGGAGGGTGATTGGTGGGATCACGCCTATGGTTCATCCTATAAGGGTACATGTGAATCTCTCTAATTGTAGAATATAAATGTCTTAACACAATAACTAAGAAAAAGGCATGAAGGCTATGTTAACCAGTCGGATGAAAGTATTTCAAATTGTATACAGAAACAGTACACTGTACCCCATGATAGTATTAATGTAAAAAACAAATGTCTTCTAGTATACCATGGAATACTATTATACTTAGGAATTGAAAACATGAATTAATTCCTTTTGCAACAATCTGGATTGAAATAGAGACAATTATTCTAACTGAAGCATCTAAATAATGGAAAAACAAACACTACATGTACTCGATCTTAAATTGGAACTAACCAATGAGCCCACATGTGCACAGAGGGAAGTAAAATTCACTGGAAATTAAGCAGAAGGAGGCCAGGAGGACATTGCAGAAAACATACCTTATGGATGAAATGGACACTATTTAGGGGACGGACACTTAAAGGCTTGACTCAAGCATTACAAAAGTTATCCATGCAATGAAGACACTTGCACCCTTGTAATATTTTGACATTAAAAAAAACTAAAAAGATGCCTGAGAGATGATACATAGGCAGTATAGCACTTAGGCATATTATGTATAAAACACAACTTATGGCTGATAAAGCCACCAACTTGAATAAAATACGTTGTTCATGCCAAGAAAACGTGATTGAATACAGAAGCAGGTGTGATCAGGCCATGTGCATTCTTTAAGGTCCAGGGGAGGAATTTAGACTTCCACAGATGAAATCACGACTGAGATCACTATTGAGAGATATACAAGAGATGTTTGAGGGAAAAAAAAAAGTTGTGTTCAGTATATTTAAGAGATTTTAAATTGTATTGGTGATTATTCTTATGGGAATGGGTAGTGTATTTTGTAGGGAAAGTGACTAGAGCGAGGATGGAGAATTAGGAAAGTCATGAAATTGTTTAGACTTTGGGACATGATGAGTTTTGGAACCAAAGAGATCAGGGTTACATATCTTTATCTCATAATTAATAGCTTTAATTTCTTAAAGAAATTATCTATTCTTCTTAAGTATAGAGAGATAATATTGCTAGTGTCTGCAAGGACTGTGTGGAGATAAAATTATATGTGTGTTTGTATACATTTTACAGTGCCTGACATAATTCCTAATAAAAAGTTTACATGTTCTATTTATATTTTATTGCCTTTTCTTTAGCATCATATATTTATATACTTGTTTTCTCTTTCATCTCCTTTCACTATCTTCCTTTTAATGATGTGTTTAAAGATTTAAATTGTCTTTGAACTTTTTAAACAAGAAAATTATATGAACCCATAAATACCATATAAATATTATAAAATAAAATGATTCAGTGAATAGAAGTTAGTTAGACCAGAAACATACAGTGAGGACAGTCATACGTAATTGGCAAATGGTGTTTCATGTGAGAAAATACCTTTGCTTTTGGTCATTGAGGATTCTAAGTTCACTTTTAAAATTTCTTAGAAAGAAAATAATTTTTATGTGCCATCTTATGAAAATATCATCTCAAATGCACATGAGTTACCAATGTTTGATGCACTTCACACAGTGTTTTCTAGGCCTTTCTTGGATTTTTAAACCCTTTGCATCACGTGTAGCGCGATTTAGGAGGCATGTTTGCCTTTATCAATGGCAAAATACGCATTTTCTCTGCTCATCTTTGCTGACACACAGCAGGTCAGCTCCCCATGTTTGTGCCTACTGGTGAAGCCGTCTGCCCAGGGACAAAGCAGGCTTTACTTCCTCAATATGTGGCACACTTTATAACTTCCATGACAGTTAAAACTAAGGGCTCGAAGATTCAATTATAATATGTTAGAGAAAGGCAACGTAAGAGACTATCAGTGCCTTTGGTTCCATGTGGGTGCCAGAAGGAACAAGGGTTACACAGCCCGGCCCTGGACAGGAGCAGCTGGCCCTGGACGGGAGCAGCCTGGCCCTGGACATGAGCAGCCCGGCCCTGGGTAGGAGCAGCCCGGCCCTGGGTAGGAGCAGCCCGGCCCTGGATGGGAGCAGCCCGGCCCTGGATAGGAGCAGCCTGGCCCTGGGTAGGAGCAGCCCGGCCCAGGACATGAGCAGCCCGGCCCTGGACAGGAGCAGCCCGGCCCTGGACGGGAGCAGCCCGGCCCTGGACAGGAGCACCCCTCCTCCTTTCTTAATTTCACTGATTGATGCATCGTCATCAGAACATCATGTCTCTCCCTGGTAGTTTAAATTTTGAACATGTCTTCCATTTACTAGCTATGCAACCTAAGCCAAATTTCTCAAACTGATGTAGGCTACTGAGTGCTCATGTTACCTCACAGTTAGTGCAGATAACAACCTTTCCAAAAGAGTCATTTTCCCTAGACAAAACAAGAATGGATAGATTTCCCACAGTGGATGTGTTAGGTAATTTTTAGATGCCACAGGTTTTTTTGTTCATAACAGTTTTAATGAGAGGTGAGAGTAATTATGAATACCAGTTATATGTTAGTGGTTTATCTGCAGAAATTCACTCACTCCTGAAAACAAATTTGAGCAAATATGAGGATTGGGTGTTATAATTGGGTTCTATTCACAGCAAGGAGGGATTATGATCTGAGAGTCTGAGAGCTGTTCCGAGTCACACACCAGACATTAGTCCCTCCCTTTCGACTCCGTCTGCCGGCACCAGTGAGCATGACCTGGCATCTGTGTTGTGCCACCTGAACCTTAGAACCAGCCACAATTTAGAGGAGACTGTCTCATTCTGTTGAGCTTAGACCCCTTGGGTTCAGGAAGAGCAGGTATGAGGGTAAGTTACGGAGTAAACTGGAAGTATAACCTGCCGGGCTTTGCTAAAGCCCAACAAATCACAGTTGCTGGACAAGCTTCTACAAGGACCATGTAGCACACTTTCACATCAGAGAGTTTTGCATCTGAGCTGTGATTTAATATGTGTGATATACACAACCTGTTCTGCTCTTGTTCTTCATCTGTGGCCTGGATTTTAAATGAGTGAATTTATGGACAGAGTTCTTGCAAGTAATGTGCCTGGTAGCTCTTAGTCTCCTTACGTTTGATGGATTCTATTATCTGTCCATTAAGGACACATCTCTTATTTCAGTTTACTCTGGCTATAACTCATTCTCTCCAAATTAATAATATATTTCATAAAGTCTAATAGCATGGATTCAATTTCTATCTAATTTACTATGAGAATTCCATAATTGCCATGATTAAATTGTACATTCTTCTTAAATAAAATATTCAAAATATGTGAATCCCTTCTCTCCAACTCTGCTAATTAAGAAACTGTTCCCTGAGGCTGGGCTCAGTGGCTCACGCCTATAATCTTAGCCCTCTGGGAGGTCAAGGCAGGTAAATTGCTTGAGGTCAGGAGTTGGAGACCAGCCTGAGCCAGAGCAAGACCTTGTTCCTAAAAATAGCCAGGCATTGTGGCAGGCACCTGTAGTTGCAGGTGCTCAGGAGGCTGAGAGAGGAGGACGGCTTGAGTCCTAGAGTTTGAGGTTGCAATGAGCTATGACGCCAATGCACTCCAGCAAGAGAAACAAAGTGGGATTCTGTCAAAGGAAAGAGAGAGAGAAAAAAGAAAGGAAAGAAAGAAACTATTACCTTAGTTCTTATTCCTCATGCCACCTTCCTTAAAAATGCTAATATAGACATTTGAGTTACAAATAGTGACCTGTTCAGATGACGTCCACTGTGTCCTGTGATGTCTTAAGGACATCATGTGATGTAGCCATGAAAACCTTGGTGAGATTTGGAAGATGGGAAAGTTTAGGTTCACAGAGGCGTAGGTGATGCATCTTGTTTTTCTAATTTATAAGCTGTTAAAACATGAAAACTCCAGCAAAAATGCTCTTTTCACACCTATGCTACATTTGCCCTTATCATGAAGTCACATTTCTACACCATCCAAGTTAATTCCTAAGTAACACAAAACAAAAACACAGATGTGATATTCTATATCAAACATTTGAACCTATGTTTTTCCAAATCTTGTGGTCGTGCTTACTCACTTTTCTGTCCATTGGCAAGTAGCTGAGCCCCTCATGCATTAAGTTATTGAAATTAAGCAGGATCATATCACCTAAATTTCCCCAGTAAGGATCTAAATTCTTTATTTATTTATTTATTTATTGCAGTTTTTGGTCAGGGCTGGGTTTGAACCTGCCACTTCTGGTATGTGGGGCCAGCGCTCTACTCCTTTGAGCCACAGGCGCCACCCAGGATCCAAATTCTATAGAGACTTTTTTTTTGTAGTGGCTTTGATCACTCGTCTCCCAAAGAGAATTTCAGTATGTCAGGCCACAGTACAACTGCTGCACCTTCAAAGTAACTGGGTTGGACTATCTCCTAATAGCAAGCCGGAGCAGAGCAGCCTCTCTGCCGAACGGTGCAGAACAAACTGCCCTTCCAACAGGGACGTTTTTTCATTCAAGAGTACAACAGATTTGAGTTGTTGTCCATACACGTTAATAGCAGACGTTTTGGATTAAGCACATCTGCATTGAAATCCCAACTTGCATTTTATTACCCCAAATTTAGTTAATTCTTTCTGACTCTAGTACAATATTTTACCTGTACTATAGAAATAATGACCTTAAGTCGAATATTTCTTGAAGTTAGTAAATAAAGGAACATAATTTAACCAACTTGCACACCTGACACATGGAAATTAATGAATGTACATGATAACAGTGGCCATTAGTATCATTACCATGCTTTCTTTTGCCAGGAGATTTATACCTGGATCTGAATTTCTATTGTGTCACTTACTAATTTTATGACTTTGGTTAACTTGCTTGATGCTGGTTTAGTAACTCGCACTTCTAAACTTGTTATGTTATTTTAATGATATAGTTTTTGTGAAGTCAAGTATTATGTCTGGAATATGGTAAATGATTTTTAAAGTTCTCTTATTTCTTATGTGTGTGTATATGTGTGCGTGTATATGTATGTAGACAGGTAGACACAGATATGTCTATATACACACACAACTTATTTTTTATAGCACTAAGGAGACTACTTTACACTTAGTAGGACTTCAGGAATGAAATAATAAAAAGATGAGCATTTAAACAAGTAATCATTTAAGTAATATGATAAATAAAGTATACATTATTACAATGATGCCCTGGAGGAAAAATTATAAGACTTTTTCTCTAGTAGAAAGAATCCTTCAGTAAAGATCAATCCATGTTTTAGTGTTAATGTTTGTATTATTCATAGATAAAATATTCTACCATAGACCTGCTTTTGTGCTGTCCTCAGCACTCTTACGACCATTAACAGATAATTAGCCTTGATGAGAATTCCCAAGGTTTATTGAAAATACTCACATAGCATCTTGCTTCTCTTAAACATGATGGATAAGCAAAAATGAAATTAGATCCATTGCCTTTAGTGACATGGTGAAGTTTCTATATCGTTATAGTGATCCAACATTCCCTATTATGCTTAATGTTACTTTTTGAAAAAAATAGTATTAGAGAAAATATTCTGTGGACTGTGGCTGTTTTTATCTTCTTCTGGAGAGAGATACATGAGATAGAATTCTTTGTTGCTTCAGTTGTGTGAACAGCATGCCTCGAATGACAATGAGAGAAATGTTGAAATGTATGTGACAAGTATGTAAAAGGTAATATAAGCAACAAAGACATAAATTTAATTTTTAGTATTAAGAGAATATAATTCTCAGCCCAGAGTTTATACTAGTGTTAATATTTTTCATTGAAAATATTTACAATTATGTTAATTGTACTTTAAAATACTTAAAACACTTTCTCTTGTAAATACACACATACATAACATGTCACATATTAATTCTAATTAGAATGTTCTTTCTCCATCTGTCAGAGGCATATAACATGACACTCTACTTTACTACTGTGTAGAGGTTGCCAGAGCAGTAAGTTCAGTATAACCATTGCTGGTCGGTAATCCTGGAGAAGTCAGCAGTGATGCAGACAACGTCATCTTTTGAACAGAGAAAACAGTCAGCATTTAACGTGCTTCTATTTGTTAGTGGTCATTGGGATAAATAATCACTTAAAATGTGGCATTAGTCAAAATATTGGAAAAATAGGGCTTTCAAAGTTCAAAGGAGAAATTAAGGTGACTATCACAATAAGTAATTCACTTTTATCACATAAGTTCAATGATATTCAGAAAGAATTAGAAAGGAAAAGACTTCAAAGGTCTCATCAGCATAACGGAGTCAAAGAAGGTCAACTTGAAACAGCTGCTGGAGGGATTGGAGAGATAAAACTTAAACCCAATAATTACTATTAGAAAATTAAAGGAATAAAAGGGGCCAACAGCAAATCAAAAAGCTCAGAGCAGCAGAGGAGATTCCTGAGATACAGCAGTAAAATCTATGGAGACGTAATTGCTCGGAACTCATGTTAAAAGGTGATTAAGGAAAAACTAGACTTGAGCTCATGTATCAACATACTATCAACAAAGTCACTAGGAAACATTCAGCAGAATGAGGAATAAATGACAGAAATTAAGAAAGGTAGCTTTGTCCTGAGTCATAGACAATTTAAACCCTTCTGGTAAAGGAATAAAATTCTTTCTTTGAAATCTACTAAGACCCAGACCAAAGATGAGCTCCTGAATAGCATTCAGAAACTCCAAATGAGACGTCTCTGACTCTGACAAAGCAAATCGAGACACTTTAATCCATGAGGTTCATTGACATATTGATCTGCTTATCAGTCTGGGGAGTCAAATGTACAATTCATGAACCCATATGGGTTTCTACTTTCTGAGTAAATTCCACCTGAAAACATAATCTGTATCCATACCATCAGTTATACATGATGGAAAACCTCACCCAGACTAGTCTGCATCAGTCTAAATCAATTACTGAATAAATTAATAAATGAGTGTGCACCGGCACATCCCTCAGGCAGAAGAATTCCAAACTTATATAGACACTCTGTGCTCAGGAAGGTGGAGCCCAGCTCTCCCTCCACTCGGCAGGGCCTGGCCTAGGCACTTCCTTCCAAAGAGCCCACAGTGTGGGGTGGAGGAAACAGGGTCATGTTGCAGGGGGAGAACCTGGCAAGCATACTTCAGTCAAGGTCAAGGTCATCAGTGATCAGTCATTTTGACAGTATGTGCTCCTGATAGAATGTAACAAGAATTACACTTTATTTTTTTCTTCCTCCTAAAAAACACAATCACAGTGTAACCCTAAGGCAGTCAGGCCACAAAGGCTGCAGTCCACGGGCAGGTCTGGCCCTGTGCACTCTGGCACAGAGGCAGTAGACCTGGGATGCATGTGACCAGCAGTGATGGCCAAGCCAGGGCCTTTGTCACACACACCCCCACCCCCCCCAGCTACAGGCAGTGCTCCGCAGCAAAACTTCTTCCACTTGGGGAGAGAAAAGAGAAGAGTGCAGAGGACTTTGTTTTGCAAATTGGGTCCAAGCAGCGCAGCCACAGTAATAAAAAGTACCAGGTGGACGGCTGAACCCCTGAGTCCAGGCCATAGTACTCTGCTAACACCTCTACTCCTCCCTGAGCTGGGAGGAACATGCTGCCATGCAGAGAAGGGCCTGGGCCTGGTAGGACTCAGTCCTTGCTGACTAAGGAGCCCCTAATAAAAACTTAAACTATTCCAAAACATTGAGAAGCGGGACATACTTGCAAACTCATGTTATGAGGCCTGTTTCACCCATACATGATAAACACACAAATTTTGTCAGTTGGACCTACAAGTTAAGCCTTTTTAATTAAAGTGCAGCAATGGGGCGATAGATGTATATACCTATTAATAATATTTTAAAATTGGAAAAGTGATGCATTAAGTTTTTATTCAGAATGTTGTTAACAGAATTACGTCTAGACAATAACTCTTAAGCTACACACACACATGTATGTAGTATATACATCAGTATTTTTTTCATTTTTAACACGATTCCATTGACCATAATCAGTTATTTTTAGCAAAGCTGTGCTGCTATGAAAACTACAGTTTAGTCTTACGTTTGAAGGTGGAATTCTGACTAAATCCATTATTTGAGTTACTGCCATACTAATGCTATTAACCAAAGGACGAATACATATCAGTAATTTGAATTTTAAATAATGTGAGGAATTGTATTGCGTCTTTTTCAGAGAAAAATTCATAAGAAGTACAAAATGTGGCCTTTATGGTTTTAACCAATGAATAAAATCACATAAAATGATCCTGAATCTAGGAAAATGTGGTAGGATAAACTCTTGTAAATAGACTTTTAAAAAATTGATTAGTTAAAAAATGATTATAATGCTCCCTCCTTGCCCATGCCAAAAGCATCCTTCGCGTGGTACATTGTAACAGCCTTCTAAACTTTGTGCTAACAGCCTTTCCCATTTCTGCTCTTTTAGAATGTATTTTAAATAAATAGCAGCCAGAGTGATCTCATTAAAATCTAGATCAGTTCATCTCACATCTCTACTAAAATTGTCCAGTCTCCTTGCTTCTCTCAGAGCGAATCTCAAAGTCCTTTCAAGCACTTCTCCTTAGAAGGCCGAAGGACATTCACCCTTTATAAGTTTCTGCTGACCTCTCTCTCAGTTCTTTTGTCCCTGAGTCTGCTGATAATGTCCCTGCCTGAAAAACATTTTCCTGCTATTTCCTCTGCCAGGCACAAACTTTGTTTTTTGGTTTTTTTTTTTTCAGTTTTTGGCCGGATTTGAACCGGCCACCTCCAGCATATGGGGCCACCACCCTACTCCTCTGAGCCACAGGCACCGCCCAGAGCTCACTTCTTTACTTCCTTTTGGTCTTTGCTCAGATAACACCTTCAAAAGGAGGTTCAAGCTTACGTCATTGATTCACCCTATTATTCTCACTTCTCTTTTTACAGTTCTATTTCTTTTTTATTATCTGTTTAATCATACTATGTATTTTATTTATTACGCAAATATTTAATAGATATAGTGTACCAATTTTGGTCTGATCTATTGGAAAAAAATAGAATCTCTCACAGGGGAGATGCTCAGTCAATATTTATTGAATGAGAAATCAAAAAACGATACTTTTGTTCCTTATGGTCCATTTTAATTATTTTTGTTCATGCATCTAAAATAGAGGTCACTATAATCCTAGAAATAAAATTAAGGAAAGTAAAATTGTTAGGTAACAATTGAAGAACACATATCTGAGAATCTACTGAACCGAAAAGTGACCCAGCAACCCAAGAGAGGGTCTAAGAGGACTTTATAACTGTAATAAATGTGCGTTGCTCATGGTGCTCAGAAACGTACAGCATCACTTCCAAGCCCTCATTATAAAATTGTGTGAAATATTTATAAAATATGCTCTACATGTTGGGTACTTCATTGTAAAGTCTTGCTACAATTTCTCATTTTCTCTATGGATGGTGACTTTATGGGTGACCTTCGGGACACCCTCTAGGAGTATTTATATTTGACTATTTATCTAGGAGCTCGTGTGTTAAATGCGTATGTATTTAGAAGTGTTACATCATCTTGCTTAATTGCTCCTTTATCGTTATATAATGACTCAGTCTTGTTTTTAACCATTGTTGATTTAAAGTCTATAGCATCTTCTATGAAAATAACTCTTCCTGCTCACTTTGGGTTTCCATTAGCATGGAATGTGTTTTTCTGTCCTCTCCCTTGGAGTCCATTAGTATCCCTGTGAGTTAGATGGCTTTCTTGGAGACAGCAGATGTGTTTCTCATCCCTTCATCCAGTCTTCTCTATCTCTTAAATGGAGCATTAAGACTATTTACATTCAACGTTACTATCCATATGTGTGACACGATGCCGCTCCTCAGGTTGAATGATGTTGAGTTACTTTGTCTTCGTCTTCCCTTGTGTGACACCCTCTGTCTTTGCTTCTTTCTCTTTATCTGACCGGGACAGAATGTAGAAGCCCTACCCATAACATTCCTTTAAATTCTTAGACCATTTGTTTTTTATTCATGATTTCAGAAGTTCTTCTTTATGCCACCTCATCTGATTAATACAAATTTCATTTATCCTTATATAAAGTGTGTGCTAGTACATGGACCATTTTAATGGGAGGCTTAATTTTCCATGAAGATGTTTGCTACATGTAAGTAGAAGATTCATAAAATGGATATAGGAAATTATAGCAATAAATAGAACATACTATGTTATAAACTCATTTGTGTTCTAAAATAGGTTGAGGCAGTTAGTGTTATGATATAAATGTGCTATATAAAGTTTTAGTTGTATTTGGAAGTAGAGAATTAATGAATGGGATCTACCTGATTATCATTCTGATAACTTCCCTGGAACATTGAATAATATCTATAGCTCTGGCATTGAAACCTGATGGAGCACAGGCACAGCTACATGAATTATATGTGCTTTGGTTCTATATCAACATGTACTATCATATGTGTTTACTGATATTAACATTGATTGAATCTAACTCTTTGAAAGTTTAATGGAAATAGTGGTATATAGCTTCTCTGTACCTGCCATTTATTGTGTGCTTAAGAATTCTAATAAAAATCCACTTGAATTATATACTATTTACCTACAGGAATTTGGTGAAATTTAAAAGAAACAGATCATGTAAATCACTTTTTGTAGTACCTAGTAAGTCATTGATGATTATTAATTCTTTTGCATTTGTTATCATAAAAGTTATTACTGCTATAGTCATTAATACCAGGCAGGGCACCAGATAATTCGGCATGAGGAACTCTCAAAATATGGGTGTTTTTTAATGTAAAAAGTGCCACGAAGTACTTTTCTTCAGAGTAAGCTCAAGAGAGCGTCTCTTTGCTTCCAAAAGACATAGTCCAGTTGGAGTTCAATGATATTTTTCTATTTTTCAAAAGACATAAAAATAAAATAAATATGGTTTCCAATCTTCATTTAGGAAGGCACAAAAAAAATCAAAGAAATCAAGAACAATGTGGAGGGACCCTATACAATGGCACTTTCAAATGCTTTATCTCATTTTCAAACAGACGTCTGTTATGGAGAGGAAGAGGATTTAGGTAGTGGGAAGTGCTTAAAAAGCAATTTGAAAACTATTTTTAAATAACACGGATTCAAAACTTGCAATCTTCTTATTTTCTGAAATGGGCCTTATAGGAGGTGGACCCACCAAATGCATTATGTGCTGTGTCGGTTTTACAAGGTGACTCACCTAAGAGGCCAGTGTGCTGTGATAGGGAAAGGCAGAGAGGGCCATTGCGCCTTCCATGAGTGGTGTCCAGCCACAGCCGTTATCGCACATGTGCCAGACAGTGGTGTTTTTTCAGACTACCATCATGGCTTCTTTAGAAATCAAGTTTATCTCAGTTTAAACAATAGACACACACTTGAAGCATGGCTATAGAATGATTAGTTTTGTACAATTCATGGTACATTTCAAATTTCTCTGTGATAACTTACCATTTAAATGAACGCTTCTATAAATATTCACATAAAGTGCAAATGGAGATTTCATATAGTAGCAGCCTAACTTATTTGTATTGTTTATTTGAACAATAACACCATTATTTTATTTAACTTGGTTGAAGAATGCACAGTAAACATCAGGTAGATTTATTTATTTATTTATTTTATTTATTTTATTTTTTTTTTGCAGTTTTTGGCCCGGGCTGGGTTTGAACCTGCCACCTCTGGCATATGGGGCCAGCACCCCACTCCTTTGAGCCACAGGTGCCGCCCACATCAGATAGATTTAAAACCAGATAATGGTTAAAACTTTGTTGTTACTACATCTTTGATAAAATTAAACATTTGATTTCCATATCCCACATTGTGACACCCACTTTAGTAGTATTCTATTAAGCAAAGGACATCAGGGTAAAAAAGAGACATATTATTAGCAAGGTTTACATTTTCATTTTTACACTTATGTTTACACTTATATATCTGAATCCCAGTAGTTACTAATTAGGGATCACTTGAATTTTCGCAGAAATGACTTTAAAAACAGACATGCCCACAGAAGTTCCATTTCTAAATTTGGCAGTTCCTGTGTCCTATGGTAGAAGCCAATTATGCACAGGGACATAAGCCCAGACTCCAGAGCTGGCCCCTGCTCAGTCCCTCCCCACACGTGCAATTCTGCCCAAATTACTTGTTTCTGAGGTGCAAGTTCACTCACTTTAACAACAGGAGTCAATAATAACACCCAAGTCACGTAACTTTTGTGAAGATGCAGTGATATATTTCATGTAAAGTATTTATTATCAATCATGGTATATAGGGTGCAACATACAAATGATAGTACTTGGTATTAACTTACATCACCTCGGGAAAAATACAATTATAATCACCATGAGTTTGAAAAACTCATGACTCTACTATCATGATAATCATTATTTTAGTTATCAAATATATTGATTAATTGTGTTATATTTTCTTTATACTCTTCAAGTATAACAAGATATTTTCATTTCACACAATGAAAGTATTTTATAAGCCATAATTACAAATAGGAGAATAGAATTTTTGTAAATTTTGATTGCAATTTCATAATTAAAAGTAAGGAGGACAAGTACATTTGTCTTTTTCCAAGCACATTTCTACTCATCCAGTTTGCAGGATTGTATTTCCAATCTTTATATGGCAGAAGTCTTTGTATTTTGAGTAGCTTTACTGGGATTATAAGAGTTTGTGATTTAAGTTACATATGTCAGTGAACTTAAGTGATATTTGCATACTAAGACTCATTTACTCATAATATTCATAATCAAGTGAAAATTATTTTAGGTAAGTGTGATTTTAATGGTTGTAGTGAATTAGCTTTAATTTGCAAATGAATGCTTTTAAATAATGCTTTTAAATTTTGACTTGATATAAAAAATCGGTCATGATCTTACACATACAAAGTAAATATCAGAAGCTGCTGAGTACTCTAGTTCCATCACTTTTTCATTTCTGAATAAAAAATTTTAAAATATCCCCCTTTGTATAATACATAGGAGTGAAATAATAACAGCACAATCTATGTTAGTTATACAAATTACTGAGCTGTATAAACTGATAAAATTCTAATTTCCTATTAGTAACCATCTTGTCTACAAAAGCACAATCAACTAAAAAATAAATCAGACGTTATTGGACAATATAAATTTCTTGGAAAATGGATGCAGGAATACAATTCATACTGCTTTCCTGTGTCCAGTTTATAAAGAAAATTAACAAGGGTCCAATCATCCTTAGTTATTTTTGAAATAAAGAACTTGAACATATATTTTATTTGAATGTTTTGAGTAGTCATCTGCCTATATGTGGTAGTTTATAAGGAAAATTAATAAGGGTCCAATAATCCTTAATTATTATTGAAATAAAGGAGAACTTGAACAAATATTTTATTTGACTGTATGAGTAGTCATCTGTCTATACCTGGAATTAAGATAACATGAGAAACATGCATGTCTGGGTTGGGACGGTCTCTTCCAGAGCTGCCATCACTCTTGCCCTGTGACCGCTGTCAAATTATTTAACTTCTCCAATATTTTCACATCTTTCAAATAGCAGGAACAGTATCTGGCTCTTATATCAATTGAAATACATTAGATTACATAATAATGCCTTTGCCAATTTTTTACAAAATAGAATTACTTAATGTATATTAACTATTATCATTATGACCATTATTATTTCATAGAAGAAACTATAAGTATACTCCTTCGGTAGTATCCCTAGGAATATAGAATCTATCACTGTTTAATAGGATAATTACAGAGTTTAGTAGACCTTCTATACCAAACGGATGGGATTAAGTGATCTTTCCAGCCACTCCTGTAAAGTGTGGCTTGCCAAGCATGACACGAACATCAAATCGGTTAGGTTTGCTCAGGACTGATGATAGATGAGGCAGTTAACCAACAAGCCTGCTGCCCATGAAACTCCTGCAGCGCTCACTCTCCCCACTTACTCACTACCGAGCCTGCTTTCCTGACCACAGAGGTCTCTCTGCTACATTGTTCAACAAATGTTGCGGTTCAGCACATCTGTAGTGGGAGCCCGGTTTTCTGTACTTTGGAAAGAAGTTAAAAGCTGCTTATAATCTGACCAATGCCCCGAAATTTGTGCAATGTCAAAATAAATGGGGCTAAAATACAAAACCACTTGAAAGTAAAAAAATTTAGAATGCCATTGTATTTTCTTTTTCTATTTAAAAATATATTCTAAGAGAAACTATTTTAAAATGTAATGTTACCAAATACAAAAATTAAAACAAAGTTTACCTTATTTTGAAGGTTTCCACATTTAATTGGGACATTCCCTTCTTCCATAATCCTTGTCAAAGAGAATGGACAAATTAATTGTAAGTTCTGTTTTACCAACAGAACTTAAAGATTGGTAAGACGCTGAGGTCAGGAAGAGGCTACATTCAGAGAGCTGGGTTAAGGAAAGGATTCTGTTTAGACACATGAGCACACACTCCAAATTCAAAACCAGAGGACGACAAACAGGTGGGAACAGGTAACTAAGACTCTCTGCCTTTCCAAGAGTTATTACCAGCTTATGTCCTCATAGTAAATGTTGATGAAATCAGTAAAAAATTGTACATACAGGAGAATGTTCACAAATCTGGAGCCCAAATTGTAAAATATTACAAAATCTTCAGATCATCCCAAATTTTTCTGAAATTTTTAGTTAAAAGGTTTTTCTATTTTTTTTTAGCTTAATTATAAATAGTAGAAACATACCCTATGTGTGGTCTACAGCCTACAAGACAGAAAATGTGAACAATGGGAATTACTTTCTTTGAATAATGGACAAAATTGACCCCTCCCATCAAAATTACCTTTACAGAAACTCATTATTAAATTGATTCTTCAAATAAAAGTCATCTGTTAGGAAAACACACATAAAGAAAAACATAGGGGAGATTTCTTTAATCTCTCTAAAGCCTGATTTCTACACAGATAAAGGTTACTAAAATATATAATAGTTTTAAATTTTAATAATTATCAAGAAAAAGGGGGTTTAGGTTTAGTAATTTAAAGGACATTTTTGATGCAAGGTTTTATTTCTCTTTTTGTATTATGTGAATTTCAGAAGTTTTTTCTTTTAAATTTATAGGTCAATCTTCAAAAAATAAATACCAGGTGTGTTTATTTTTAAGATGTTACAAAGCAGAACACACTGCTATTAATTATGTAAGTATTCATATGGAAAGTAAATCCAGTTAAAGAAAATTAGTTAACCAAGAAGAAAAATTTATATTGGTTACTATAGATCAGATTCTACCTTTTATTAGGTCTTGCAAACATACTATTTCCAACATAGAATCAACAAACGTTTCATCAAAAATAGCATATAATTTATCGTCTACTGTGCAAGACACTTCGTAGTCTACAGACCAAAAAAAGAGGGATTGCATCCCCTCAATGGGCTCAGTGTCCAAACGACAGCAACATGAGGAGCCTGTCCTGGCAGGATGGCGCGTGGTGTGCTCATAGCATAAGCACCCTGCCCTGAGAACATAAATACGATGTGACGAACTGTCTCTTCGCAGTTCTGCGACATCCGAGTTGCCCCTTATATTGTGTAAAAGTTCAGCATGTAAAGAGCATGCGCAAATGGAGAGGGTTCATGGAGGTCACCAAAGACATTGAGTATCAAAACTGCACTATATTGATGTAACTTTTCTCAAAAAGCTTGAAATAAGGCTGAACGCAATGTGGTATCATGGACTGGATCCTGAAATGGAAAATTCTCATGAAATCGAAATAGAATTTGGAGTTCAGTAATAGTGGCGTCTTATGATATTTGCATAGTAACGGACGCTATAAAAATTATCAAAATAAATAAAAATAAATTATAATTATAACTTTACAGCTAAATCTTTCTCCTCCTTCTAAATTAGTTTGCTAATTATTTTCTAAATACTGCAGAAAGGTGAACACCAATGTGCTATAACCAACAAAACTTTAGCTGGCAAATATACACTTTCACATCAGGATGACATCATTGGCTGCGACTCACGCTTTCACGTGAGGATGACGTCGTTGGCTGCGACTCACGCTTTTACGTGAGGATGACGTCGTTGGCTGCGACTCAGGCTTTCACGTGAGGATGACGTGGTTGGCTGTGACTCACGCTTTCACATGAGGATGATGTGGTTGGCTGCGACTCACGCTTTCACGTGAGGATGACGTCGTTGGCTGCGACTCACGCTTTCACGTGAGGATGACGTGGTTGGCTGTGACTCACGCTCAGCTGGTCGTGGATTCCCGCAGGCAGCTCTGGAGCAGCCCGGTGTCCAGATTCTTACCCATGCATTTTAATCAATAATTTTCACTATCTTTAAATTATAATATTTATATCATGGATTTTGCCCATAAGATTATGCTTTATAATTATGCATAAATGGAGTTAGCTGGACATGTCATAATTTTAACAATTTATAAATATTATAATAAAGCTGAAATGACAGAGGAGAGCCATGCAGCCACTAAATTTAAAATATCACACAAAAAATTAATTTCTTTAAAATCTTCCCAGCAGCCATTTCCTAATGTCCCTGGTGCCCAAGAAATATCGTCCTTGACGTTACAAGTTCCTTTTGTCATGCTGATGAATGTGTTTAGTCCTCACATTAAAAATATACTCTTTCCTCTTTTTGGCTATTATTATGTAAGTTAGTCGCTAATTTTAGCTAGGAGATGGTGCTCATTTTTATGATATTGTGGCCAAATTTAGGACGGCCTGCTTCACAAACTGTTGTCTGGTGATGATTTCCTTCACGAGAGCCCTTGAAACTGTTCAACCTTATAGCATCCAGCTCCGGAAACAAGATGGAAGGAAGCGCAGGCATCATTTTCCAGAACTTAGTGTGTTCAAAGGACTGTAGCAATTTCAAGAGGTGCAAATATATGCACGCATAAGCCTTGATCGTGCTAACAATGAAGAAGGATAATGAGCATTTATGATTTGAATTAAAGAATTTCAATAAGATGCAAATTAGTATCTTATCTAAAAGGCTAAAAAATATTCCATCAAGTTAAAGAGCAATTTGCCAGAGTTTAAGCTTATCACGAGCATTTTAAAAACAACCAGTATTTACTTCTCTTGCTGAGAGCGTATCATGTCAGTTCATTTCCCTGGTGTGAAAGCTCTTCAAAGATATGGAAGACTCTCCCAAGTCATAACAAAGTGTAGAATGAGGGAGGAGGTGTTGGTAACAACTGTGAAATGTCAGCTGAAAAGACAGAGTATAAATTTAACTGTCAAACTTAAGAGCAAGTAGATGTCATCCATATCTATCTATATTAGTTTTCTCTTGAGGTATAACAAATTGCCACAAACTCACTTGCTTAAAACAAGGCTCCTTTATTCTGATACAGTTCCGCAAGGGAACAGTCTGGACAGACTTATTCTGACGATCTGCTTCGCCTGACCCATGACCACTGTGCAGGTATCTGCCAAGCTGGACTCCTATGGAATTCTAGGGAAGAATCTATTTCCAAACTCATTTCCTTGGGAGGCAGAAGTCAATTCCTGGCAGCTGTACAACTGAGGAGGAAGAGAGTGCTGATTTTCTCCCGAATAAGATAGGGTGGATATTTTTTTTTTACCTCTACTCTTCCACTCTGACATTCTTTTCTCAGATAGACTTTGTTTTTTCTATAAGATCAAATCAGAAACCCACATTCTTGCCCAAGTGTCTATGGACAGCTGCACTTAGGTAAATTTTAGCAGATGACACAGATGATGACCCTATGTTAAGTTAGACATATACCACCCAAACAGCTTTGCAGGAGTTGATAGTAAATAATTTACCACAAAATTATCATTAGAGAATGTTATGCTGACCTCTGAAAAAGTCTGTATGTTTAGAAAGGAGACTTTATTTCTCGTAAAATGTCACAAGCTGCAGGCTGGCCATCCTGACAGGCCAGGATTGAGACCAGCACTTTTAGACAGTGAGGGATAAGAGAATTCATGTTGAACAAAACAGTCAAGAATACCTTACCAACAGATGACAGGAAGGTCTATGAATATTGTAACGTACACCCCATGGTAACTTTGGAGTGGGAATTTAACACTTAAGTTTATTGTAATTGGATCCTATATGTGAAAAGTTGAAGTTCCACAAATAGCATGTCCAGAAGACAAACCAGAACCGGTCTGTGGCCACCAGTAGTTTATTAAGAAGAAACTCTGTGGTCCAATACACCTGTCCTGTCTCTAACCACAAAAACAGGAGGAGCGCCTGGGGAGAGGATGAAGCAAGATTTTATCAAAGCCAACTGCAGGAAGAACAAAAGGCCAGAGGACAGCTGGTGTGGATAAAACCAGTACAGATTAGTAAGGGGAAGGGGAGTGGAAGGACGTGGCTCGCCTCTGTTCTGTCACTGCCAGAACTCAAAGTTTGGGGTTATTTTAGTCAAAGGAGGGTCTAGTGGTCTGTTAAAAGGAGATAGGACTTCTATGCCAATCCCCAGTGCCACCATGAAAAAGGCACTGGTAAGTACAAAAAGCCAGGGTCAACATTTTGTCTTTAAAATACAGGCTTCGTTGAAATTTATTGAAAATTCTATCGCTCATATCATTGTACTTGTAACATTTGCATACATAGAAATAATATACCACTGTGGTAGTCATTTTGTAAAGTCTACCTATTCAAAAATAACTAATGAAAGTTATTTATGTTTTGAACACTGAAAAAATTGAGTTTATTTTAGACATTAAAAAAATTTTCCACTTTTGCTGCAACGTTATAGAAAAGATATCTGTTCGTATAAGCAAGTTTTCTGGAAGTATTCCGCATCTCTAAAAATTAAGCTTTCTTGCAAATATAAATACTTTTTTAAAATGACAGTTCCAAAGAGGAATGACTCAAAAGTTATCTTTGTCCTCCAAGTGCTAAACCTGGAAGGAGAAGACGGAGGAGCTTCATCATCATTTTGTTTGATTTTCATAAATTATTGTCTGGAATGTGCAACTCAAAATGTGCTTCTGTGTTGAGATAAGAAGATTGCTCCAGAATATAAATCACTGCCAAATACACCCACACCGGGTTATATGCTCAGTCGTTCCTCCCCATGCTCACGCTATAGTCTGTGCATCTTAATAACATTTCAGTATTTGAAGGCCAAGGTACAATTATAGTGTTATTATTTCAGGTGATCACAGAAAAGTCGTCTAAAAATATAATAACTGAACTAAACAACAGTAATAATTATATGTTTCTTTCGCAAAGAAAGCAAATAAATACTTTTATATATACTATGTACATATATGCATTATAATTCTTATTATTGGTTACTGACAATGTGTAGTGAGAGTGGAAATATTTCTGGTTATGTTGAAGTTTTATTGCTTCTATAATTTCATAACTTCATTATATTACATATTTTCAAGACCTAGAAAAGGAATTTTTCAATAGATTACTTTAAAGTCCACACACATGCACACGCGTGTGTACACACATGCACACACACATGTGCACACACAGGCCTTTTACGTCTTGATGAAGGGGAGCATCAGATGATAACTAAAAGTTCTTACTAACGTAAGAACCTGCTTACGTTCTTGTGAGATGTTATTGCTGCTCTTTCTGTCAGACACATTCAGATAAGCTGTAAGGTAATACATGTGTCTTAATAAAAAGAAAGACAAAACTTTTAAATTTTAGTATTTAAAGCACTGGAAAAATAATTTCCCACCAGTAAAATATTCCCTTGGGCCAAATTGGCCTCAGCCAGTCAACTAATTCCCCGTCCGTGTTAGTGTGTGTATATTTATAAATTATAGACGTACTTGTGTATCTTTGTATATGGATCAGACATGTTAATGTGTATGTGTATTAAATATCCTTTTTCTGTATATACACTTTACATCTATTTATTTATCTTCCAACCACTGAATCTAAAATTCCAGTCTCCCACTTTTCTACTCTATTATTACTTGAACACAACTACATTCTTTTGAAGAAAAGAAGCACTGAAAAAAAAGAATTACTAAAAAAAAAAAAATTATTACTTAAAAAATGTCATTCTGACCCTCCCCAAAGCCAGCTTGTCCAAAAGTATAACAGGCCTTAGCTCTGGCAGAATCCCACAGGCAATTTACACAGATTTTTTTTCCCCTCTTTAACTTCTCATCCTCTGGTTGATTTGACCTCAGGGTTGAGGAGTGGGCTTCACATTCCACACCTCAGGAACCCAACATTTTCAGCATTCTGAAGCCTCTGTTTTGAGATTTTTCATTTTCTGGTGTGAAATAAGTTTCTGGGTGTTTTTCCCCTGAGGAAATCCTGCACTTTGTACACGGAGGCTTCAACGTCATTCCTGCACAATGATCACTTTTCTATTAAAACTAGAAAGGCCTGTGTTACAGGAGTTCCCTGAGCCCAGCTTGCAATGGAAGTGGCTAAGAATAGCTGAATCGCCTTTGGATAAAAAAGAGCGAGGGAATGCAAGATCATTTTCACTGGGAGCTCGAAAACATCCTCAGAAGCCTCTAGAAACTCACTTTCTCACATCATTTCTAGGAGTGTCCCTCAGCTCTCAGAGTCCCAGCTCTGCTGTGATGCCGGCCTTGCTGGCCCCTCTGTGGACACAGTTTCAGGTCTGAGGCCTCACTAGCCAGGAGTTCAGCTTAATTTCCACCTTGCCAGGCTCCTCTTCCTCATCACTAATAACCAGACCACATTTTTCACTTCAGTTATTTTTTCCTTGCAGGAACCCTGCCAAACCCACATTTCTATGCTATAGAAGGAGAAATTAGAGGGTATTGTGCTATAACAAATTTATCACGGGCAGGTCACTTAAGATGTGAAGAAATTTTTGAAGGAGAGAATTTTAGAAATGCCAGTTATAGCCATAATCCCAGAGCTCTTAATAAGGAAAAAAATGATTACATGTAGCTACAGCTTGGATCACAAAAGGCATGAGCAGCGCCTAATAAATCTGACAATTTTTGAAGGCTGAGCACAAAGAGTCAGCAGGCGACATTGGAGCACTAATCTTGCTCTGGGCTGAGAGCACGTCCAACACGGCCCAGCACACAAAAGACCAGCCCACAGGTCAGCAAGTGCACCGTGGCGAAGTGGGCGCTGAAGACAGTCAAGGTGACTTTTAGAGGGAAAGGACTTCAGGCAGACAGAGGGCTTTAACGTGAGTAGCATCTAGGAGAAATCTTGCTCAGATAGGGACCTAGTTTGGCAATTCAACTGTTAATTACTGACGAAAGGGAATATGGCATGAGATGAAATATGCAATTAATAGAAAATTCAGGCTACTGGTAAGCCAGTTCAACAGTGAAAATAAAATAAAACTGACCAGTTTGACTCATTTCAAGCATTAGGAGTCAGCTTAGTTGTAATTCTATCAAATGAATACTTGTCTACCACGCAAAAACCATGAGGTGTTAAGACACTCATGTCAGTGGAGGGCTGAAGAGTTATGACATTTGGATATGAAGACCTTTTTATCATTTTTGATTGAGAATAAAATGGAACAAAAAATGTGAGTCACTAGTTAAAAGTCCTTAAAGTGAAGCAATTTTTTTTTTTTTTTTTTGCATTTTTTGGCTGGGGCTGGGTTTGAACCCTCCACCTTCGGCACATGGGGCTGGTGCCCTACCCCTCTGAGCCATAGGTGCCGCCCAAGGCAAAATATTTTTGAACAAAAACATTATTGCCTGCTTTCTGAAACTGACTTTACCTTATGTAGCACCTATCATTTCCATATTTTTAAAACTTTTTTGATTTCTTTACATTTTTTTTAGTCTCAGTCTAATATTAGACGTGAATGACTTTTCTGCTTCCACATAATACTCCTTCCGAAACACAAACTTAAGGCTTCTAAGAATGCCCAGAAAATGTAAGTCCACTACAGGTAAAGTAGCAGTCTCCTCTTTCCACAACACTGTGCTCTATAAATCCGATCTCAAGGAACCCCATTTTCCTCCTGAATCTGCACTTCCTAAGCCACTGGTGACGCCGGGATGTGGGAGCCCTTTACTAACACTTTGCTCCACGTGTGAAACTTGTTTCTAAAGTTCTGGACTGAACTATATTTCTCAGCCATAAGGAGAACTGAATACATGTGAGCACGTGGACACCTGCAATGTCACAGCAGGGTATCGCGTGAGAGCACTTGTGAGGCTCCACGCTCAGGGTTCCTGCAGCTACAATAGCAGCTGTTACACAGTTTACCAAATTCAATGCTCACACAAAAAGTTATTAGGTATAAATTAGAACTCCTATTTTATAGTTAGAAATTTGAGGAAAAAAAACAAGTAACTTCCACAAAGTCACATTATTCAGTAATTTATCCTGACATAGCCAGCACTTGAGACTTATTTCATCTTTCTTTTAAAACTCATACTCGGAACCACTTTGATACCTGTGCACAGAAAAATAGGACAGTAGTAAAGTAAACGGCTAATAACACAATTCTCCCCAAAGTCATCCTTTTCCTACTAGGATGTGAGTTGAAGCCAACATACGGATCCTTACTGAAGAAGACCTGCAAAATGGTCTCATCTTGAAACGCCTCGGAACTAAGAGGCCCTGTAGGACACTCCTCCAGGGAGGCAGCTCTCACCAGACAGTGAAATGTGATTCTTCTAAAACAATGATGCAGATTCCTCCCTGAACTGGGCTCATTTGCACCAAATGAAGTTTTCAGAAAGGATAATATATATTCCACAGCACTGTTACTAATTCTAATGGAGGAAACATGAAAACTTTGAACATTGAGGAAGCAACTCAAAATAACACTTCCTACTTTAAGTTAATTTTATTTGTGCATTTAAGGCCGGTTAGTGAAAGTCATATTATGACCACACTTTTAATACATGTAAGATATTGTGACATAGGAATACATCTTCTCTTGTTGCATTGCGTGTTAATAATAAAGGTGGCTCTTTAAATGAAGTATAAAAAAGGATATCAAAGACTAAAACAAAGGGTACCAGAAAAGAAACCGAAAGAAATTGAAAAACTCAATCTATTACTTACAAAGCAAATAACATACACTAAGAAAGAAATTCACACAATGGTTTTCTGAAGGAAGAAAGTCAGAACTATTACCTGCTGGAAAAGAGGCATTTGGGACCTTGTTTTGACCATTTAAACTACTGTGGGCAGGGAAAGATGAGTCTGCACACGTGGGTTGGAGTAAGTTGCATTGTTCATTGGAAAGTAATTCAGTTCAGGTCAGAAATAAATTTCCATACATAATTCAGGACTAATTATTAAAACACAATTTAATGTTTTTTAGACATTTTAGAATAGTTTTAGATTTACATGAAAGTTGTGAAAATTGTAGAGTTCTAACAGAAACCAAACCCAATATTCCTTGACATTCAATTCACCTGCTGTGCCACATTTGTCATATCTAATGAACTATTTTTAACATCATTGCTAAGTAACATTTATACCTTATCCAGATTTCCTTAGTTGTTACTTAGTGATCTTTCCTAGTCCAGAATCCAGATGGGAAGACGGCATTCTGTTTAGTAGACATGTCTCCTTAGCTGTGACTGTTTCTCAGACTTCCTTTGTTTTGGATGACCTTAACATTTCGGAGAAGTCCTGATCATGTATTCTATAGAAAACCCCTTAATCGTGCTTAGCTTAATGTTGTTCTCATGATTAGACGGAGGTATGGGTGTTGGGGAGTCCACCACCGAAGTGCCATCCTCATCATGTCATGTCAAAGGAACAGAATGTGACATGATTGATGACTATGGAAGTTGATATTGATCATTTGGCTGAAGTAGCATTTGTCAGATTTTCCCACCATAAAATGACTGTTTTATTTTTTTTTTAAATTTGTTTGTTTTTTCCCTTTCACTCCGTGAAGTACTCTTTGGAAAACAGGCTAAAAATCCTGCAGTTAAGGAGTAAGGAAACACAACCTACATCAAATCTTCATAATTCTTCTATTTGGAAGATTAGTCTATACTTCACATTTATTATGACAAATTTTTGTTCAATTATTTATGTATACAAGTGGTATTTATGGTTATTTATCTTATAGTGTGTCTTATAATTGAATGTTACTTTATCCTGCTGCCCAAATTGTTTCAGGTAAAATTGTGAGGAGCCTTTTCAATTTGCTCCTGCATCTCTTTGAAATATGTCCATCGTTGTATTTATTTTTTATTTTTTTGTCTTACTAGAGATTTCTTTACCTTTCTGCTACCTCGAATCAACCATTTGAATATAAGTCTCTGTTTTTTTCCCCCCTTGGAGAATGTAAAACTCTAACAATATATACAAAAATACCTAATAAGTAATATAACATAATAATACATATATGCATATATATAAAAAATAATACACATATATATTCTTTATATCCTGCATGTTGTACATATATACTTGTACATACAGCAACCAGAATGACTCTCCATGAACTAATTCTGAGTAAAATCTTAATAAGCTAATACCAGAAGATTTTATACTCTAAAGAGTCTTAGAATAAACCATCGTATGTGTGTGTATGGATATAGATACAAAATATTCTTATAACATTTTTAAAATGACAAAAAATAACTTTTTAAAGTTTTTGGATTAATATAAGAATATATACAATTAGGTTACACTGTTTGCATTTGTTAGGTAATGTTCAAATTGCAGTTGAGTCCTTCACCCAGGATGTGTGCCATATACCCCTGTATTATACCTGTTGGGTGGGAGCTAATCCCTCCTCCTCTCCCCCTCCATCCTTCCTCCTCTCCCCCCTCCATCCCTCCTCCTCCCTTCTCCATCACCCGTCCCTCCTCCTCCCTCCCTCCTCCCTTCCTCCCCCTCCCTCCCCCTCCCTTCTCCATCACCCTTCCTCCCCTCGTTAATTTAATTTTGATTTTCTCTCATGTGGGCCTGTTGTTACTCATCTTTTACTTTCAAAGTAGTATTAAGTCCATGGGGTGCTGACTTTTTCATTCCTGAAACACTTTACTAAGGAGAAAATTCTTCAACTCCATTCAGATAAATATAAAAGATATGAAGTTTCCATCTTTTTATAGCTGAATATAGTGTATACACACACCCACACCACAGTTTATTAAAATCCACCCATCATGGGTTTTGGCACTTGGGTTGTTATCACATCTTTGCAACTGTGAATTGAGCTTCTATAAACATTTGAGGACAAGTTGAGTCTCCATTGACAAGTGCACTAATAAAAAAAGAAACAAATAGATGGAATTTGACCAAGCTTGGAAGTGAGTGCTCTGGTAAGGACACCATAAACAAAGCTGAGAGTCACCCCTCAGAATGAGAGAACAGACTTGCATGTCATGACTCTGACAAGGGCTAACAAACAGAATCTATAACGAACTCAAGCAAATCAGCAAGAAAAGAGCAAACAATCCAATTAATCACTGGGCAAGAGCCATGAATGAAACTTCTCCCAAGAAGACAGACATATGACCAACAGACACATGAAAAAATGTTCGTTGGTGCTAGTCATCGGAGAAACAAAAATCAAAACCTCTTTGAGATATCACCTAACCCCAGTGAGAATAGTAGTGTATATACGTATACACTGTCACTCATCATATCACATCACAAGGTCCCCAACCTGCAGATGCTGGTGTGGGTGTGGAGTGAAGGGAACACTTGTACACTGATATGAGAATTGCAAACTAGTACAGTTTTTTGGAACGAAGTATGGAGAATCCTCAAAGCATTCACAGCAGGTCTTCCATTTGATCCTGTAATCTCATTACTAGATATCTACACAGAAGAAAAAATACATTTTTACAATTTAAAAACTAAGGAAAAGAGGAGCATGCCCATGGCTATTGAAGTCAATAAGAGGAAAGGAAACAGAGAAAAACACATGGTAGCTTACACACATCCCAAAAGAACACTTGTGGTGACAGAAAGTTCCTGCACCTTCACTGTCTGAATGTCTATATCTTGGCTGTGTATTTTATACACTGTTACCATTGCACATAATTGAATAAAGGGCTAGTAGAATCTCTCCATATCATTCTCACACATGTGTGCAAATGTACAGTTTCTCAGAATTAAAGTTTAAGCATAGCAGGGAAATAGTTTAAACAAATGGATGACTGAAATAGAAGGACCAGGGAATGAAAAATGAAAACCATCAGGGTCATGTTCTCTGCACTGGGAAACATTTGTCCTTAGAGGTCAGGCTCCAGCAGGACCATATGTGTCTCCTCAGAGTGTGGAATCTGGGGGAGCACTCATCATTGAGAATCATGTTTCCCAGTCTCCCCCAACTTACATTAAGCAGAACTTTGTAAGTCATTCACATAGTAGGATGAAATATATGAATTTCAAACCAAAATTCAAGAAGGAATGAGTTTTTCTCTTCTCATTTCAGACTGAAGAAGTCATTTTTTTCTATGTGGCACACACAGCTTTTGCAGCCTGAAAGTGCAAAGACTGCATAAAACAGAAGATTGTCCCCTGTACTCGGGTATATACCATAACTAAAATATTGTAAATTCTGTTCATGCACATATCTTATGATAACATTTTACACTGAAAATTGTTACCATACGAATAGAATAACCTACGACCTATCTCTTCCCACGAGGCCTGCAGGACACAATAAAATCAGCAGACAGCCTCAGGAAACAAGAGGCAACTTCAACAAACCAAACAACAACAAGACTTTAATATATGGAGTTATTTGTGACACTCATTTAAAGAAAAAATAATATTTCTTGACAGTCACATGTAGTGATGATGCAACTATTTCACTTAATTAGCTCGAGCTTTTGAAACTGCCGGTGAAAAACTTCCTAATTTAAAGGACATAATGGGGAATACATTCTTATCTGAAAACACAGTGTTTTGTTCTGGTAATCCCCATTAACACAAAATAAGCAAAGGTAAGCAAATGAATTTTTTCTCATTAAAGTAAAATTATGCATGTTAGCAATTCAGAGTTACATCAAAAAATCATATATCCTGAATTGACATTAAAATCAGCTAAATTCAGTTTCTAGTGATTAGAAAAATCTCTCTCTTAAGCACCTATACACACACATGCATACAAACACCCCTGCATTGCTTCTTCTATTTCTAGTAAATCAAAACAATTATGGAAGATTCACACTTTCTTATGATATTCCAACAATATGTTCATTAGATAAAACACAAAAGATTAAAAATGGATTGAAATTAAGGGAAGGAACTTTAGCGTAACAGGGAATGACCTCAAAAATTATAAAAATAAATTATAAGAAAAAATGTTCTTAAAAATATGAAAAAATGACAGATTTCACAAAAGTTCTGAATTATGTAGATCTCAATTTTAATAGTTGTATAATTTGGACAATTTGCTGAATTGCACCACTTACAGCTACTTCTCTCACACACTGAATTTTCATTTAGCACTCAAAGAAGATCATTTCCCTTTAAACTACATGTACGACTGGGTTCAAATTGAGATCTTCAATTCAAATTCATGCCACAATACATTAAAACAAACAATCATCTTGGGAAACTTTATCAATGGCTACGGGTCTGTTTTCAGCCTGGTGTGTATGAGGAAATGTCATTTAAGCGTGCTAGAGAGGAGATTGGTACACTGACTCCTCGTCCATAAACGTTTATCTGTGAGAAGATTTATCAGCAGAACCGGAATAAATTTCCTTTGTTCGAGTAACATATAAGGATAATAATACTAAACAGTAAGTAACATATAAGGATAATAATACTAAAAAATAAAATAGCCAATATTTACTGAGCATTTTCTAAGTATTAGGAACTTTATTGAACATTTTGTATTATTTTTTCTTATTTAATTTAAAAACTGGGTCAGGCGCCCAGGAGAAAATGAAAACAGAGCAAATTGTCCAAATTATTACAACCATTAAAACTGAGAGCTGGAACTTGGATCCATATCTCTAGTTCCACGTCCCTTACTGCATTTTTGCACTGAACTCAAATGAATTTCCTAATACGCTCCTTTTTTTTTTGCAGTTTTTGGCTGGGGTTGGATTTGAACCCGCCACCTCCGGCATATGGGACCGGGGCTCTACTCCACGGGCCCCGCCCGATCGGCTCCTCTTTCACCTTCTGACACATCAGTCTCTGGCCTATTTGAATGTTTTAGAAGTTTTTCTTTTTACTGCCTTCTGTCTTTTCTTCCTTTTCTTTTCTAAAGCACTTCCTACAAGCTGGACTTGTGTATTACTCATGTTTCTATGGTCATGATTTTAAAATTTAGATAGCCATAATCATAGGACGCCAGGTTAAACGTGGCCCTGGGATGAGTTGGCTACTAAGCAGGACAGATAACAGCCTCAAAAACACCCAGCAGGCCAGATAAATGTCCTCCGCGGGCGGCATGTGGCCCTCGGGCCATAGTTTGAGGACGCCTGCTTGGGAGGATGCAGGCAGGGATCTGTGCTGGCCCCCTCCCCCCACTGCTGCTGGGCTCAGGTGTTCCTTGGCTTTTTCTGCTTTTGGACTCATCCCAACTTTGTCCTGGTCTTCATACCATATCCAGAAATCCTGAAAGCCCCCTCCTGGCCCTTCTCAGCCGGCAGCCTCCAAAGAGAGCCACACTTCTCACAAGATTTGTTTTATATAAATAAAGTGAAATTCTATGTAAATGGAATGATTTATGAATTAAGTTTACATAAATTTATAAAAATGATATAAATAATAGTTTTACAAATTAAATCACAGAAAGACTATCCACTAAGCTCAAAGAAAAAAAAAAAAAGAAAAGAAAAGAAAAAGAAACACAAAACCATGTAGTTCTGGGATGATGGCTGAGAAGAGGCCGGGTGACTCCAGAGCCTTCGTAGGACCATTGCAGTTATGCCCCGCAGGCCGCCACTCTTTCAAAACACTAGTAAAGCAGACAGGAAGTGTTCAAAACACCACTGAAAAATTTTGTGACCAATTTATTGTAAGAAAAGCTTCCAAGAATGTAGATTATATTGATTTAATCACATTACATGCATGTGTGAATTTTGGAAAAGGAAGAGGCAGTGAAAGTGGATAAAAATATGTGATCTGCTAAAATTTATATTTACTAAAAAAGACTAACTAGGAAATTAATTAAGATGTAGTTATAATTTTATGTCCCCTAATAGTAACTCAGAAATTTGTGGGTATGTGTGTGTCTGTGTTCACGTGATTATAATAAAACAACTTACTTGGACTTGGTAATTTATAAACTACAGAAATTTATTTCTCATAGTCTAAAGTCTGGTGAGGGTACCTTCTTCCTCCGCAGTCTCCTGTGCAGTCCTCACACAGCAGAAGGGACGGACACTGTGGCCTCACAAGGTAGAAAAGATGGAAGGAACAAATTCACTCCCTCCATCCCTTTTCTAAGGGGCCTAACTCAAGGACCAAAGCTCCTCCCAAAGCATTTAATTCTGTCCTTAGAGAGTCTCTGTTCCAATACATAATTTAAGGAGGAAGCAACATTCAGACCATAGCAATGACTATAAACAAGTTAATTTTGTGTCACTGACTGCCCAAATTCGAAAATAAAAATTAAAAAGCTATCTTGTGCCAGACCTGTGGTCAAGTGACTCCCCCTGCTCGACCTCCCAGAGTGCTGGGGTTACAGGCAGAAGCCACTTGACTCGTAAGACTCATGCTATGTAAAACATCAAGCACTACATAATCACTAATATTAAAGTAAATATTGAAAATAAATTCTCCCAGTTAAAATGAATATGGTTCCAACATCACTGTGTATGAATTCCTTTAAGTTGGCACTGAGTAGGGGTATATGGAAATCAGCGCTCACCAACACAAACTGCATTTTCTTTATTATGAACATTTTAAAATTTCATAGAACTATCTCCTTGGCAAGGGCATATTGTTGTTTTCACAGTGGCTGACATCATATTTGACTAAACATTGAACTTCACATTGTCCTGACTACATATTGTATATTTAAATTGAAGAAGAGAAAAATTTACATAGTATCATGGAATGGCAAATAGTTTTTTGTTTGTTTGTTTTGAGACAGAGTCTCACTCTGTAGTCCTGGGCAGAGTGCCATGCTGTCATTATAACAGCATCACAAACTCCTGGGCCTCAGCCTCCTGAGTAACTGGAAATACAGGTGTCCCCCCACAATCCCAGCTAGTTTTTCTATTTTTAGTAGAGGTAGGGTCTCGCTGTTGCTCAGGTTGGTCTCTACTACTAAACTCAGGCAGTCCACCCACCTCAGCCTCTGGAGTGCTGGTATTACAGGCGTGAGCCACCACATCCATCCCCATAGCATTTCTTTACATAAAGTTATGGATAAAAATCTATGCAAGTATGTTATAGAAATTCAAAGCCAACAACAGCCCAAATCCCCAAATTGTTCTTTTAGCCTGCTTAGACTTCCTGGCAGTATGATGCTCTTTAGACCATCTGGAAGCACGGAGAACTTCTTGCCTTCAACCACAGCATAGCACATCTGTGGGCTTTGCCAGGCAGGATGGTGCAGTCACCCACCATCGTCCCTGAAGCAGTCTCATGTTGTTTGTCACCTTGCAGCCAGATTCTGGTTTAAATCCTCATCACCATTTAATTGCTCGATGTCCTTGGACAACTTTGCACAATCTCCTATGCTTTAATATCATCAAATGGAAATAGGAATGACCTTGACACCTCCCCCATAACCAAAGTGACTGTGTGAATCAGTAATGCTAATGCTATTGTTGACAATGATGACTTTGATCTGCTACCTGAACTCCTTACACCTCTTCACACACACTGTGTCATGGAGCAAAGAATGACAGCTCATATGTTCTATCAACTTAGCACGAATGATGACAGAGGCCAGGGCTGAGCATGTGAGCATCTTATGTATTTCCAGATGTTAGGAGGTAAGCCAAAAATTGGTGCTGAAACGGTGAACAAAATATATGATAAAATAACAAGAGTTAGCATCTAGAACCTGAGAAAGGCTGCATGCGATGTGAATTGAATATGCTGTGTGATAATTCCTTGTTCTCATATCCATATCCTGTTATCTTCTACAATATTTAATGTGTAGGTTATGATCTTCCAAAATGGGTTGAATCTTGTTGATTTTCATGTCCTAGCCACAGTCTTTTATTCATATGTTCAATTCTAGAACCACAGTTTCTTATCTTCTATGTCAACACATACATTTATGTATATCTTAACTTTATATCTAGGTGGTTTAACAAGTAGATAAATCCTGAAATGTTTATGTTCAGCTAAAGTTGGTATTACTTCAAAATTTTAGTCATGAGTCAGAAACTTTCAGAAGAATCTTCTTTGAAAGTTACTAAAAACGACAGGAATTATAATAATGCTGCAATGATCAGGAATTAGACTGTTGACCCCAAAGCTTTGCATGAGCTTCTTGAACTGAAGCCTGTCACTCTGGGGAAATAAGACACATACATAGCCCAACACTTCCACCTCAAATTCCTGGGAGCAAAGTAAGAAATCTCTAGAGAGTGTTTTGAGCTAGAGAGTATGACACAGTTCATTCCTCCATGAGTAAAAGGAAAAGAAAGTCTTGGATATATTAAGCTTCAAGGATCACTATAGAAATATGGCTATGAAAAGAATTTCAGCCAAGCAAGGAAAAGTGAATAGAACAGAGTGAATTGGTTGGTGGCAGGGGTAACAGGGAGAATAAAGACATATTCTGTCCAACTGATGCTGCAGAGTCTGAGACCCAGTGAACACAGGTGCCTACTGCCAATTTCCCGCCAATTCCCAGCGCAATCACTACCACTACAGAATTGAAAATTAGAGATTAAACCCTGCCACATAACTTATATAAGGATGGTAAACATTTGCCACAGGTATGCGCTCAGCTAAACACATAAAGTAGCTAACACACAGTTAGCACTTGCCATGAGAATGGGATCATTCTAATTCTGTAAACATTGTACATATTAACTAACTAGTCCTTGAAACAACTCATGAGGTAGTGATATATATCCTAATTTTATAGAAGAAAATGTTGAGGAGTAGAGAAGATAAGTGACTCGGCCAAGGGGAGTTGAACATTGGAACTTGACACTGCCCTGCATCCTGGTGACACCTGCCACAAACCCAAATAAACATGTAGGTACTATAAGAACCTTACATTAGACCAGGAAGAAGCTTAGAGGAAACCAGGCTCTTGAGGAAACTGAACAGCTAATGAGTCATCTGTGAATAAATAGTGAATTTATTTTTTTAGTGTTTTTCTCAATCTGGCATCTTTCACAACCACTAAATAAATTTTCAAAAACAACAAACAGCAGACATAATGAGGCCAAATGTTTACTTGCCTTTTAAACTATAGCTGGAAACATATGCTGCTATCCTTGATAAACTAAAGTTATAATTCCAGCAAACAAAGATGAGAAATTCTGAAAACATATAGAGACACCTGCAGATACCTACATTTAGTCACTGCCTCATGCCATATGCATTGACCAGGCAGGGAACCCTGAAGATCAGGATGCACCACCACACATAGAATTACACGTTCTACACAGGTGTAATACAGATGTAGCTTTGGAGTGAAAATATTCTTTGGGGTACCATGCAAGACAGTAATTTTCCCTTAGAAATATTGACAGAGCTGGCTGGGCAAAGTGGCTCATGCTTGTAATCCTAGGACTTTGGGAGGCTGAGGTGGGTAGCTTGAGCTCATAAATTCAAAACCAGCCTGAGTAACTCACATGCCCTGTCTTGCTGCACAGGTATGTAGACACATGTGTACACACACATACAGATAGAGACTCTACTGTGCCCAGGACCCCGACCATGCCCTGTCCTGCTGCACAGCATGCAGACACGTGTGTACACACACATACAGATAGAGACTCTACTGTGCCCAGGACCCCGACCATGCCCTGTCCTGCTGCACAGGGTGCAGACACATGTGTACACATACCTACAGATAGAGACTCTACTGTGCCTTTGTGGACTGACTGTACAGTTCACGTCTTTTTCTTAAAGTAGTTATTAGAAAGCCTGACTCAGTGTAGTCAAGCAATAATAATTGACTCAAAAAAAAGTTAACATGAATAAAAAAAAAACCTTTCTACAGTAACTGTTACAAAATACACAATGTTCTTTCTTTCTAAGCCCTTTTATATTCTAAATGAATCCATAAATTTCTCCACCAATTATCACTCGTGGTGGGAATACTGCCTCAATGAGTCAAAGTTGACTTGTAATGAGATTGACAACTTCTTAACCTCATCGAGAAGGTCACTGCATTCATTGGATCTGGAGCTTTGCAGTCAGGCCGTCCCAGGCACTGATGCCTGCACACCTTAGGCTCAATTATGCAAATACTTATGCTTTTATTTTTTTTCCTTTGTAAGAAAAGTTGTTATAATACAGTTTTATACAATTTGAGGGAGAGTTAAGGAAGCATAATGTATTAGCACTAGCACATTTTATCAGTATTATTTGCCATTAATGTTATTATTTAGTGAATTTTACTCTCATGATAATCCTTGTGATAGCTGAGAATTATTCTAATTTTAAATATACAGGTCAAGCTAAGAATGACTCCTTACTTTCCAAATGCGATACATAAATCAGTAAGACTTCTAGAACTTAAACACGGGGAAAAAGTCTTGGCAGCCTGAAGTTTGGGAATTGGATTTTAGATATAAGGCCAGGTGCATGATGTATTAAAGAAAAAAAAAATCTGGGGTGGCGCCTGTGGCCCAGTGAGTAGAGCACCAGCTCCGTATACCAAGGGTGGTAAGTTCAAACCCAGCCCCAGCCAAACTGCAACAAAAAAATAGCTGAGTGTTGTGGCAGGCACCTGTAGTCCCAGCTACTTGGGAGGCTGAGGCAAGAGAATTGCCTAAGCCCAGGAGATGGAGATTGCTGTGAGCTGTGATGTGACAGTGCTTTACCGAGGGTGACAATGTGAGACTCTGTCTCTAAAAAAAAAAAAAGGAAAGAAAGAAAGAAAGAAAGAAAAAATTTCTTCAGTTGTACCTCATTAAATTAAACTAAAAAGTTTTGCTCTGGAAAAAGATCTTTGTAAACACATATTTGATGAAACAATTGCACCAAATATATAAAAACAACTTTCAAAACTGAATAAGAAAACTCAACTAGAAACTGGTAAATATCTAAACAAACCTTGAAAATATATATAATTAGAAAATAATAAACATATGAAAAGCTGTTGTGCATCACATGTCACAAAGGGAAAGCAAATTAAAACACTGAGATTCTAAATAGCCATCTCTTTACAATTACTAAAATCCAAATGCTGTTAACAGCAACCTCTGGGAAGGGTGTGGAGCAACAGTGATTCTCATTTCTGCTGGGAGGGACTCCAAACGGGACAGCCCGTGATGAGACAGTCGGGAAGCTTCCTACAGAACTGACGTGAACTTACCAGAGGCCCCAGCAACTGTGCTCCCAGTGATCAGAAAACCCACGTACACACAAAAGCTCATACATGGGTGTTTATGGTATGAGTCACAACTACCAAAAAGTGAAAGTAACGAAGATGTACCTTAAGAGGTAAATTTGTAAACAACCTGTGGTACATTTGTACCGTGGGATATTATACAGAGATAAAAATAAATTTTCAAGCCACCTAAAGATAGAAAGAAATCTGAGATTTATACTGCTGAGTGGAAGAAAGAAGTCATAAAAATTACATGCTGTATGATTGCAAGCCCAGGGAATGTTTATCAAGCCCAAAGATCAGTGGCTGCCAGGGTCTGGAGTGAGGAGAGAGGAGGGATAAATAGGAGACAGTCAGGGAAACTTCAGGGCGGTGAAACTGCTCTGAAGTGGTGGAAACGTAACAGGAAGCACGGGCCAAAACCTACCGCACTGTGGAACAAAGGAGCGAGGCCTGAAATGTTCTATAAATTTGAGAGGATAATCATGCATCAGGAACAGTTAATTAATCGTAACAGATACACCCATTAATGCAAGATGCTAAACGGAAGTTCAAGGGCAGCCAGAGTGTGTACTTGGGAATTTCGTACTATCATTTAATCCTTCGTTAAATGCAAAACCGTTTTAAAGATAAAGTCTATTAGTAGCACAACAAGACTAAGAAAAGTCTGCTCACTACACGCCAATCCAAAATGTTTACTGAACATTCACCGGTTAACGGTGCTGAGATATCTTTCCATAAACACTCGATTTACACCAATGTTTCAAAACTTCTCTGATAATAATACCCTTCCTTTAACCTCCTTGCCCATTTACAGCCAGGGTGTTACAGCGTCACAGGACCCCCGTGTCATCACTTTGCTCCTTCACTCATGTTCACACACTTCTAGGTGGAACCACGAGGGTCATGAATAATTGGAGGTGGTTAATATTCTTTTTGTTCTCAGGCCAGCGTCCTGCTGAGTGAGGTGTGTCTGCCCGGCAGGGTCTCTGACAGCTGTCCCTGATACTTGGGCATTTATTACTCCTTCTCTGTTTACATGTTTTTTCAAAGTTCTTTCAAAAGTATCATTTTATTTACTATTTAGTGATTGTCCTGTATTTCTCTTAGTTCTATCCCATTACAATCTGGACAAGTTCATGTCATAGTAAGTCCCGTGGTATCAATGTCTCTGAAACACTGTCTCAGCAGCAATGGTGTGAGTTAACACATAAACCCTTGAACCTAGAGTTATTACCCCTACCTATGACATTACCAAGAGGTAACTTATCACTTCTATCTCTATAACTTCTAACCTCACTCTGGTCACAAGCTGAGTGCATGAGTGTAGTTCTGTCTTAATCTCCAAACCACTTCTGACACTGAAAAGGCCCCACCTTGAATTCCGAGTTAATGATCTTTTTGTCTAAGACGGATTTCCTTAGTTTCACATTAAAGTCTTTCTGAAAATACTTGTTCTCACCAGCATCCCTTGTATAATAAATATTTAAGAGTGGAAAATACTGTTTGTAATTTTTCCAAATACTGTATTTTATCACTTTCATTACCATCATAATTAACTCCAACTGATTTGTCCTACATCTGTTTCATTAAACTATCTTTAGACTATAGTTGCTGGTGTATTACTAATATTTGAAACCTTTTGCAATAAAATTATCATGTTCTTGATAATAGCAGTTATATTCTCTTTGCATCTGCGTAGTGTCTGAAGACAGATGAGATGTCTCTCATTTTTAAGATTGCTCCATATAGCCTTAGCTATGAACAGATGGCTGAGCCAAAATAAGAAGTAGTAACAGTAAAACAGGGGCCGGAATCCCAGGGCAAACTACACTGTACTGTACCACGTCTACTTTGCAAGGATTCTCAGTGTTTTTAAACCCATTTTCTCCTTTCATTTTCTTTATCTTCATAGTTACACAGTTAAAGTGGGACAGAGTGGTGGAGATAAGAAGGTAGACCCCACTTTGACACAGTAATTGATAAAATTTATTACACCTGCAGGTGGGCTGGATCACCACAAAGGCATTCAGCACCGACTGGCAGGTGAAGTGTCTTTTTATACCATTATTTTGCAGGGTCAGCAAGCTAGCGCAATACAGAAGCCAATCATAGCAGTTAGAGCGGGGTCGCAAGGTAGGGGTACATATTGATTCACACATCACAAGACACACATTACTTCATCATCATAAGATGGGGTGCATCATAAGGGGTTACACAATTCAGGGTGGGGGTACTTGCTACCTTTAGATACATTAACTCACAAATCATCAAATGAGGGGTATTGGGTAAATTTCCAACTTTAGCGCTTTTCACCCAGGGCTCACCCCTGCCTCCCTTCCTTCCCTTATCTCCTTGGGCTTCTTCCCAGATCTTAACTTCTCCCTTGAGGGGGTGAGGGCTGAGACAAAAAGGCTTAGGAGAACTTCTTTTTACAAGTATATGAGGTTTGTTGCATTTCTTACTAGTCCTAGGGGTTAGGGGCTGGGGGCTCGGTTATTACACAGTGACTACAGAGGAACCATGAGGACTCAGCAAATGGTTTTGTAAGCACACATAGCTTAGTAGAAGTAAGTTAATCAAAAAACAGGTTTTGTTTCTCTCACAATTATAAGAACTAGCCCCCAAATTGATATAAACTTATATTTTATTAGACTTCATACTTTTCCAAAATATGATAAAAATACTCTTATCAACCAATGTTATAAACCTACAAGTTTATATGCTCCCTTGTCCACAGTGTGAACATATAACAAGAAAATCTACCCAATTGCAACCTGATGAGAGGCCACGTTTCCAAATTACAGAAAATGAATTCATACCTTTAAATTCAAGAAGTTACTCAGTGATGATTTAATAAAATACATAATCATATTGTTTAAATGCAATTCAGTCTTGCAGCCGTGGATCGACTTGATGAATAACCTCCTCTCCGTTGTCGGTCTTTGTCCTCAGATTTGCAGTAAAAATATCCTTTCCCTGATGTTTTATAATAGGAAAAGTTATTTCTATGCTTTGGGCCATTCAACATAGATTTATTAATTTTAAATAAAATGTTTATTTAATTAGAAGAAAGTTTATATTCAGAATTCCTATAGCAAGAGCTTCCACAGTAACAAAAATTCACAATATCATTCCAGGCTCAAGATAAGTATATAGGTTAGGACGGTAAAGGTCTCATTATGTTGCCTATGTAATGGGCAGGGATGTTACAAATAGACGGATGATGTATGATAATTAATCACATTCTTAACAGTTAGACGTGGTGTTTGACCTTGGAAGTGAAACTGTAGCAACTTTTCCAGCACCATCCAATCTCTTCTTTCCATCGGGATAGCTTTCCTGCTGGGTCGCTCTTGACTGATGCATTGAAAGGGCTAAAGTTTATTGCTTACGATTGACCTGGAAGAGGGCCACGAAAATAATCTTTTTTTTTTTTGAGACAGAGACACTCTGTCACCCTGGCTAGAGTGCTGTGGCATCATCGTAGCTCACAGCAACCTCAGACTCTTGGGCTCAAGCTATCCTCCTGCCTCAGCCTCCTGGGAGCTAGGGGTACAGGCACCCACTACCATGCCCAGCTAGTTTTTCTATTTTAATTAGAGACAGAGCCTTACTTTGCTCAGGCTGGGCCCAAACTCCAGAGCCCAAGCAATTCACCTACCTGAGCCTCCACAGAATGCTGGGGTTAAAGGCATAAGCAACTGTGCCAGCCCAGATTCAATTTTTAACCTGTGGTCTGCATTCTTTTCTTCAGACTTATTATCTTCTGTTTCATCAGTGCCTCACAGCCATCCTGTGTCTGAGCACCTGCCTCTGACCGATCGCTCACATTTTCCACAGTGCCGTCTTACTCTGTCCGACACGTACTTCCCGGCCATCTAACTCTGACAGTCTTCTACAGTTGCACCCATTCTGATAGAGCCCAGTGTCATCAGGCATGTCTGTCAGTTATTTAGACAGTTATTACTGTAATAATGAAAACATTGGAGAGATAATTTTAGGCCTTATGTTGAATTTTAAAGAATAGATCAAGGTTTGAATAGGTCAGAAAAAAGTATTTTACTTTGGCACAAAGTAATGCAAAACCATCGTGGATCCTTGAAGAAAGACTGAAAACATTTGGAAAAAAGAAAATACTGTCTGTATTTCGGTATCACAAACACACACCACCACCTCCCACCCCACCTCTCCACCCCCACTAAATTTCTTCAGCTATAAATTGATGCTGGCAATATAAATCTTCCCTGTGGGGATTTTGTGAGTGTGACTAATATTGGTAAATCAAACTTAAAAAGGCAAAGCTTTGCATTTACTGTGAGTTGGGACAATAAGACAAGTGCCCAGGGGAAGCCTTCAGTTTGTGCAAAATGCACGTAACTTCAGAATGAACGAAGATAAATACATTTAGAAACAAAATCAGACAATTGCTGCAATGAAATATTGAGCAATAATAATAATAACAATGCAAAAAAAGTAACATTCACATTGTCAAATAAGAGTATTTCTATTATAGAATGCTTTGACTCTAAGGTTCAGTATAGAGTCATCAGTAAACTTCTTATTTCTTTTTTTGAAATGTTTTTTGAAATTATCTTTTATTTTTATTTATAAATATTAGTTGTCTTTTTTTTCAAACTTTGGGAAAAAAATGACAAGAAGAAGTTACCTGTGTATTTTAAAAACATAATTCAGAATAAAAAGATTTGGTGAAATTGCATGTGTAGGCAGCCCCGTCAGAAGGGACCAGGACAATGCTGGTGGGTGGCTGAGGTGGAGAGGGTTTTCTGGGAGGGTCCACGATGCAGAGTGGACACACGGGCTCTGGCCACTCTCAGTGAGAGGATGAAAGGGTGTGAGTAGAAGCTCATCCACAGATAGACCATCTCGGAGACAGCATTCTGAATCATCAGTGAAGCGACTGGAGACGCTCAAAGCAGGGGAGGGAAATGTGAGCTGACCTTCTGCAAGACTGGAAGGTACCTGGGGGACGTGTCCACAGACAGGGAAAGTCTTGGGGGGGGATACCTGGGCTGGATGATCCCCCAGAGACATCTGAGCTGTAAGGGGGCCCAACCCACTCAGAAAGCTTCCAAACTCCTCAGGGAGCTGATGGTGTCCCCAGCGACATTGCCCCGGAGAGCACAGCTGGTGCAGTGGGACGCCACCAAGATCTGGTTCAGCCATAGCATCAGAGGCCATCTGCGGCTCATGCCCAGAGCAGCTGGTCTGCTGAGGGGTAGGCTTCTTTTCACCAGCCTCTCCTGACCCTCACCAGGTCGGGAGGAAGCAGGGGGCTGGGATGCTCACAGTGCAGGATGACTGGGGGCCAAATACCCCCACAAATTCCCACTGGCTGCTTCCTGGGGGTCTGAATGGAGACAGTGCCCCCAGCCTTCCCTTTCAGGTACACTCTCCAGCACAATTGGGATTGTAAGATTAAGTCATGAATATTTGATTCCTGAGTTCATAATCAATAGAATAAGACATCAATTTTAAAATTATCTCTAACTCTTATTGCATGTACACTATGGAAAAGCATAATTACTTTCACAATCAAAATGGAGAGAAAATTCAGTCATAATATTGCTGATAGAGGCTGAATATTAACTTATTTGATATTCAAACTATAGATTTTGATATAATTTTTAACAGTGACCTCCCTTTCATTCACCTCAGTTTCTTCTTTCTTTCTTTCTTATTGATCGGATGATTGTACCTTAGGATTTGAATGGTGATATTTTTAAATACGTGTATCTATTCATAATGAAGACAATTCAATGGTTGGCAAATATTCACCAAATAGATTATCCTTCAGTGAGACTCTAATAGCTTAAAATATATAAATTCTGACAATTATCCTAAAGGGACCATGCATGTGACTATGGTGTTCATCACTAATACAGTAAACAGCATGTAATTTTTAAGTTTATCATGGTCTCCTAGATTCTGCTTTCTGCACAGAAAGTCTCTGCTGTGGAAGGCTGATATGTCCTGTGTGGAGAACACTTCTGATGTTTGTCGGAATAAAGTAGAAAGTAGGATGACAGAAACAACAAGAAGTTCACGAGAAAGTCTCACTGCCACAAAGGGACCTAAAGGAAGGTGGGGCTGGGCAGACAGACAGCCCTGACTCAGGGGTGCAGCACGGTCTCCGCACCCCTGCACGCAGGCTAACAGACACTCGCGCTTACTGAAAACCCAGGTGATGTTCAAGGCCAGGCACTGGTGGGTTGAGCACGTCCTCTTTCCTGAAGAGGCTGCCAAGGAAATCCCGAGGTCAATTTGGTCAACATACACAATGTGTGAGTAAAGGGCAGATGAGTGCAGAAAAAAACAGCTAATATTCCTGACACCCACGATTTTATCCCACTTAGTTTGCAAAGGACAAAGAGCTTCTGCACAGATGTTGAAATCAGAATAAAGGGCCCTTGATCAGAATTAAAAAAAAAATTATTTACTTTTTTCAGTGGAATTCACAGTAGTTTTGAGTTATTTAGAGATTGAATATTTTGCATTCATTTTTAATAATTGCTACACAGTGCCAAGCAAACCTATATATTGATTTATTTTAATTCCCCGAACTTTGCATAAAGTAGATATTATGGAGAAAAGTGAGATTCCAAAACAGATAAATACTTTGCCTAAAGTTATCACAAAACAATTATGTGCTGGGGTTGGAGAATAAAGGCAGACATACAGTCATCTGCTACATAAGTATATTTTGACCAACATGTTGACAATTTAGTCAAGCACAGATCTGGAGGACGATCCCACCGGACGATCCCATGTATTTGCTGTACCTTTTTTCTATGTTTGGTTATGTTTAGACCCACGCATACTTTCCCTTGTGTTCACTGCGTATTATAATAGTCAATCTAGTAACATGCCGCAAAGGTTTGCAGCCCAGAGCATGATAACACAGGCGTGCCTTGGAGGCATGGACTTTATTCAATGTCAGGAACATATTGTTGTAATAAATAATATAGTTTGTATTAAATTGTAATAAATTAAATTGTAATAAATAATATAGTTTGCATTCTTGCAATACTTCACTGAGAAGAATGTGTTCCAATTCTGTCCAAGTTCATACAAACGATGAAGCCAATAGACAATCTAATTCACACCCACCTGGGAGGAAAACTCATTTCATTTCAAGTTGGGAAAGAGAGAACGAGGTGGGGGGAGGCAGGGAGGGGCTCCCACTGAATGGGGAGATGTCGGGGCCTGTGACACAGCTTTTGGGTGCGGGACACAGTTACAAGAGGGTCTCGGCCTAAGAAATTCAAATATTGTGACTGGGTTGTGTCCTCACATTAACCTGAAATTAAATAAATAAACAAATAACTTGGAAAAAATAAAAATGATTTCCGTAGTTCACAGCCATATTTCAAACATTCCATACCAAATTGAGTTGTGTGGTAAGGGTAAAACACTTAACAGATTTTAAAGATTTAATACAAAACCCCAATGTAAAGCTAGTAACAAAATTTTGTATTAATGACATGCTGAATGGACAATGTTTGGCTTAAGTAAAATATATCATTAAAATCGCATCTATTCATGAAAATAATAAATAATAGAGTTTGTTTTCTACTGTATTTAAGCATTATATGATGTATTTAGAACCTTCTTTGTAAAAACATTCTGCTAGTTAATTTGCTTGATTTGATTGACTTTCCAGGATGCAATACTTTTACCCTAAGATACTGTATGAATACTTTATTAATTTCATTTTAATATACAGTACATATTTACGCAAATTTAAAGCAGATAATATCATCTATGAGGAATTAAAGATAAAGCGAATACATTATGTTGATGTACTCTTAGTCTTTGAAGTTTCTAACCATCATTAAACCCGCATGGTAAGATTCTTGTAGCTTACAGTGGTAGTTGAGTCAGAGATAATGATATAACTTTAAAAACTTAATTATTCTTTGGGAGAATATTCAAATCTTGATACTTGAGCCTCCTATAATTTTGGTAGTAGATTAATGAAAATCTACATTTGCACCTGCAAATATGAATAACTTTCCGTAAGGACTCTAAACATCCAAGGCCACGGTTCTGCTTCTGCTCAGCTTCCTTCAGACGCACAGTCTAGTCAATCTGAGCAGTAAAGCTTTTGTATTTTCCAGGATATGGGATGACGCCTGTATTCTGTGTTTTATGAACTTAATAATGTTCTGCGATCATGCTACAACTCTCCGGTCGTGTTTGGGAATTCTGTTAGAGCCTATGGATTAGTAATAATAAGTAGAGGCAAACGACATTTCATGAAATCTGACCGTGAGCAGTGCGGATCTTACACATTATGCTCATTTGCTACTTGAAAGAGATATTTTTAGTAAAGCTTATTTGATATTTTATACCAATGTCTTTATAGTTCTACATTTACACAAGATGCATATGTATAAGAATTTATATCTATGTATGTTTGTATGTATACAATTTGTAAAATTATCAAGAATGCTTCTGAAATTAAAATATAATTAACATATTTAATAAATAATAAGTATTGTTTAATTACTGTTGGTTCATTTGTCATTCTTTATGAATGAGAATTAACATATTTAATGAATAATAATTATTGTTTAATTACTGTTGATTCGTTTGTCACTCTTTATGATTGGGTGATGTTTCATATTAAACTCTGAACTAAAACACTCAAATTATTTCATATTCACTATGTCACCTAGCAATATTCTAGATATGAATTGGATATGTCATTGGATGTGGTTTAATAATGTCACTAATATAGATATTATAAAACAATATTAATTATATTAGAATAGCATAAATTTTTAGTAAATTTATATAACTTCTTCCTGTAAGTAAATACAAGTGACTGAAATTTAATGTTACATTAGCAAAGTGTTTTTGGAAATGCATGAAATTCCTGAAGAAATATTTTCTCAGATATTTGGACCTTTGGTAGTTACCTGATTTATACATAATTATCAAAATGTTTAAATCTTTATTCTGATTTGGTAATTTGGAACAGCAAATCCATGAAATGTATATATAGATATGCTAAATCCATAAAACCTAACCAAAAAGAAAATCAATAACTATTCTGATAGACATTTTCCTACATAAATTCTGGGTCCATAAAAGAAAGATAAATTTTGCAGGGCTTCCCCTGGTGACGTCCGCTGCGCATCTTCAATCATGTTTGTGAACACGTGAGCTCCTGGGCTTCTCTTTCTCTGGCTTCTAATTCCTCATTTGCATTATCATTTCTAAGTTTACAAACACCCCAAACTCAAAGAATTCCAATCTGTGTCATTTAACTTATTTTTTATACAACTGTATCACTTTAGCAATGTGGAATTACCCTTCCTTTTATTGGTCCTTTTGCAGTGGTGGTCCTACGACCTATGAACCATTCTGGGGATGTTGCTTCAATGTCTTCCTGCAGATAAATCCCGAAAACTAGAGTTCCAGCACTAACGGGATGCCCAGCACTAACGGGATGTGTCAAGGAGATACTCATGCGTTTGAAGATTTCAGAGTCTGACGCTCTCATCCAGCCTCATTGCAAACCCTTTCCTGTTCTTTGTATTTTGAAAGACTGAAAACTACACATCCCACAGTCTCTTATAAAGGACTCCCAGCTAGGATGAGGTTAGGGAGCAGGGGAAGGCCTTGGAGAGTACAGGAGAGGTCAGTGTTTCTCTCCCTCCTTCTAGGACCAGGTTAGGGAGCAGGGGAAGGCTTTGCAGGGCACAGAAGAAGTCAGTGTTCCCCTCCCTCCTTCTCTTCCCCGTAAGCTCTGCCTGGACAGTAGCTCCATTCCAGATTCCCCAGACTCCAGCGCCTTTGGGAATCTTGCTCACAGCAAGCCCTGCAGGTTAAGGGCTTCTCTTCCTTACACCACATTCTCCCTTTGACAGTGGAGGTGGCATCTAATGGGCTCTGTAAATAGTCTCCGCTAACTGTTGTTGTGACTGTTGAATACACAGAAAACTGTCCTTTTAGTTCTTCTAGACATCTTAGTAACCAGTCCCCTAAAATAAATTATCTCCAATGAGCTACTAGGCTTGAATGCAATGGACCAGACGGGTTCTTAGCTACCACAATAGGATCCATACTATTTCCACAAATGTTTGAAATCACATTTTAACCAACCTTTAGTGAACACATATTGCCCACAATTCACTATGCTGGATTCAAAGCAGCAGCTTCTCATATTTTTCTTCTTCTAATTGATCAGGTTTTGTCCTCCGAGCAATTTGTTGCATACCGCCCCCCCCACCTGTGACACTGCTCCCTTCTCTGCATACTACCCCCACCACCACCTGTGACACTACTCCCTTCCCTGGTCTCATATTTTAACTTCTATTTCCAGTGCTGACTCTTCCTGCTCATTCACGTCTCAGACTAGCAATGGCATCTATGGTGGTGCTTCCCTTGACCCCTTTATCTAAAGTACATTGCTAATTTATTATTCTCTTCCACAGTATCCTTTTGTTTCCATCTCAGGTTATAATGATTATATCCCTGACAATATCGTATGTTACAGTGTAGAGACCATTTTTCTGTTGCTCACAAGTGAACACTCAGCACCTTCCATATTGCTAATGCACAGTGTAGATTTACGTAGTAGTGTAAATACGAAGAGAAAGTAAAAATGTCAAGAGGGATAGGAAAATGAATAAAATATGGTTCACTCCATTGAAAAATTTAGAATTTTGTGAGGGAAATATACATTATGCATTAAAATACAACAGAATTTTTTAAATGCCAAATTATAAAGCAAGTGTCACTATAAATACCATGGGAAGAGCAGTGAATTATTCACTGAGAAAAGAGGCAAGATTGTACCTGGCATACATCTCAGATGGTAACTAGCTCAGAGGGATGGAGTCCGGAATTCAAGGGAGAGAGGAGAATGAAATGACAGCTGAGGGTCAGTTGATGGACACAGTCAATGGATAACACGAGTTTGATGTCAATACTGTGGTGAAAACAGGAGCAGATGCGGCAGATGGGAGATGAGAGATTCAGACAGTTAGCATAGAGGAAATTAAAAAATTAAGAGGCGTAAAAGGGGGGCTCATCATTGAACGTGTTGCATTTGAGTTGTCATCTAGACATCTGACCACTAGGAAATGTGAAATAGAGCTTAGGAGAGAAACAATAACTCAGATATAGATTTGAAGACCATTGGTATTTTCAAAGCAACAGTTCCATTGGCCAAAGTTAAACTGTCAAAGGAAACTTTATTCCAGAATATTAGAATAGGGAAGAGACTTCAACTCACCCTAAATTCACCTTTGATGAAACCACGAGTGGAGTTTCTTTTAGAGCTGGAGTCAGGGAGAGATTTTAGGATGGCCATACTCGCTAATTAATTTTCACCCAGAGGAGAAAGTAAAATTCTAAACAAAAGATAGTTTCATGACTTGCAGAAAGGCCACCTGTGGAAGTTGGGCTCCCTCTCAGGGAGAGCAGGACCCCGGGCACTAACTCCCTTGATGTCTACATTTCAAAAGGATGGCCTGGGGCTTGGAGAAAGACATTCTTAGGTTGTGAAACTGGGAAGAGGCTTTTGAAGAGATTTACATTTCAAAGGCTCAGAGAATGGATGACGTTTCCCAAAGTAAAAGCTCTAAGAAAAAGGAGATCAGGACCTGAAGTCTAGAAGAGCTTGCTGGAAGTTTAGTACGTCTGAGGGGAAAGTTAGGACTCGCTTGTTCAATGTGAAGCTAATTATTGAAGCCGTCAGAGTAAATTAAATCATATATGGAGTTAAAGGAGCACGGAAAAAAATCAGAAGAGGCACACGTGTAAGCAGAGAAACAGGGAAAGCAAATAAACACCAGCGGAGGTGTCCTGAAGGGGGAAGGCGCAGTCACCTCCAGGCAGGGAAACTGGGAGAATCCGGATGGCAGCGTGGAAATTAAAAGGCTCTTATGAAGAAAGATCTTTTCTGTGGGGCCAAAGAGTGATGTAAACAGTCAGTGCTGATTTCCTTCAAGATTGGAGAGTTTGGCGGAGACTGCCAGGACGGAAGTGTAAAGAGCAATCATTTAATTTATGACGATGAAATTTACAGAGATTTTGTTGTCCTAGAAGAAAAACAAATTAACTAGAGAACCATATTGAATATACAAAATATAGGGTAGGGAATTCGGTTGTTTATTATTAAGATAATAGGCTAAAGTGATACGAAAAGGAGACACACAGTTATAGTGGCTGTAGCGAAAGAGAGCTTGATTTCTCCTTGGAAAAAATAGACCCCAGGCAGCGGCCAGGCCTGCGTGGCTCCCATCCGTGGGTCCGGGGTGGCTACTGTGACTCTGTCCCCTTACGTCCCAATCAGTGAGCAAGGACCAAGGAAGAAGGACCCTGAACAGTTTCTGAGCAAGGGCCAGAAATGGCATTCATCACTTAATTCCCATCCCACTCCTCACGCACCTCCGAGGGTTAGCAAAAGTGATGTATTACATTTATACATTTAGTACATTGTATTGGTTCGTCACATCTATAAACCAGTTCAGTTCTTGACTGCGCCTTCTCCCGGCCGCTCTACGGCCCCCGACCCGGACACTGAGCTCCTCGCAGTCCACCGTTCTGCCAGGCTGGTCAGTGCCTTCAAGAGCCCATCCTGGACAGAGATCCTCTGAGAGTGGCTCCAGGAGGCACCATCCCCGCAGGTGTCCGCGCCGGGCACAGCACACACGTGGGTTTCTGTGACTGCAGCTGCACCACCGGCCCTGCGCCTGGCCAGCAGGGGCCCGGGCAGCAGCCGCTCTCCAGACAGGTCTGATGCGCCTCAAATTCCAGAGGACAAATATTCCCAGGGGTCACCTGCAAATACTGTACTAGATTTTCAATTTTGTTACCAGTTTAAGGATCTAAACCTTTACTAAGAAAAGGGGATATTATTGGAAACCTTTTCCCTTTAGTAGATAAAACTGAAATATAAAGGCTGCATGTTCTCATATCATCATTAGTATGTTTTAAATCTTGTCTTAATTTAGGATTAGTTTTCTTAATAGGTTTAAGATGAATTATTTTCTAAAGATCTATGATTTCAATTTTTCACTACTCTTTGGTGAAATAATTGTTTAGAAGTTTTAAAAATAGTAAATGAAAAGGAACAAAAAAGAAATATAGATCAGAAAAGAAGGAAGTAAAACAGAAGCATTGTTAAATGTTATGAGTGTTATTTAACATTTCTAGTGAATTAGTACGTGGCATAAATGTGGCGTATTGAAAAGAGAAAATATACGAAAATTATGCTTTACAGATGAAGTAAAGTTGTAGGGATAAAAATAATTAAACAATTATAAATAATCAAATAGTTCAATATATTCACACACAAAATCAAACTCTAGTGAGTAAAAAATAAAGTAGGAGAATTGTGTGTATATACATATAAAATACATAACACTCAGCAGCTTTCTTTGAGAACATCAACTGAGCAGTTAAAGCAATGTAAAGGGAAACGATTTCATTCATAAAAAAGCATATAAAATATTTAGCAAAAATAATCATAAGAAATTGTCAGTGCCCTATGAAAGATATCAAAATTTTAGTTAGGTGACTATAAGAAAATGTGAAAAATACTAAAAGTCACACTATATTCCTGCACTTTAAAAATAAAATGTAGAAAAAAATAATTGATGAGATAGTTTTAATTTATGTTATGATAATAGTGGGACTAATTGTACTTTTCTAAATTGGCAAATAAATTTAATTATAAATAAGAATTTTTATGAAAGCTTTAAAGAATTATAAGGAATGAGGATGATTCTATCAGTTACTGCCATGTACAGCTCAACATTGAAATTAAATTGTACTAAGGCAAGACCAAAATTACCAGCATAAAAATAGACTGTTGTATATACAACAGCAGAATATAACAACTGCATGACAATTTATTGAGGAAATTTAGAATCTTAACTAGGTAGACGTGGCACAATTGTTTATGTATTTAGGGAAAACATAAGTAGCCTCTCTTTACCCAAATTCCAGATGAATTAAAACTTAAATGGAGAAAATAAAGAAACGGAAAAAACTGAGTTCTTATTGATAAAAATCCAGCATACCTTCCAAATGGACTGACAACAACATTTTTGGTATTTTAATGAAACAAATTCCAATGGAGAAACCAATAGAATACTAAAAATAGTCCTACTAACAATCCAAAAATATAACAAAAGAAATTAAATATTTCACATCTCCTTCAAATCTATAAAGACCTCATAAGTTAATAAATGTGAATACTAGCTAAATGGATATTCAAAATTTTTAACAATTAACATACACAGATTAAAAATGTAGTTTTGTTAAATAACTAGGACACATTTTTTAAACAACCTATCAATTTTGACATTCTGATAAAAGGGCAAATTACCAAGACTTCTCTTAGATAACACTTTCATACATATTGGTCTCAAGACACTTATCCCATTTCAATTCAAAATTATATTTTTTAGCAATGTATGTGCACAAATAATCAGCGATGAAATTGTGGGCATAAATGAGGAAAGAAATAGTTGTAATAATAAAAAATCTATAAGCTAAATATATGTAAAAAAGCATGTAGGCTAAGTAGCGCCAAAACATGATGACTATAAAATTTTAAATAGAAAAGGAATTATCAAATTTTATTTTTTTTTTGCACTCTCTTTTTTTTTTTTTATTAAATGATAGCTCTATACATTAATGCAAACAGGGGGTACAGTGTAGTGTTTTCATTTACATTTTGAAATACTTTCATCAAGCTGGTTCACATAAATTTCATGTAATTTGCGTAGTCATTGTGTCAAAACATTTACATTCTATTTCTAGAAAAGTTCACTTGTACCCTTGTTAGACAGAAATATAGGTGATCTTTCCGGTTAACCTCTCACCACCCAGCCACCCTTCTTCCCTCCCCTTCCCCACCCCCTCCCCATATTCTTGGGCTAGAATTAAGTTGTTTCCTTCATTTGAGAAGTATATATTAGTTTCATAGAAGGGCTGTGTACATTGGATACTTTTTCTTCCATTCCTGTGATACTTTGCTAAGAAGAACATTTTCCAGTTCCATCCACTTCTACATTGCTGGTGGGAATGCAATTTAATACGTTCCTTTTGGAAAGAAATCTGGAGAACACTTAGAGAACTAAAAATAGACTTGCCATTTGATCCTACAATTCCACTATTAGGTATATACCCAGAAGATAAAAAATCACATTACAATAAAGATGTTTGTATCAGAATATTTACTGCAGCACAATTCATAATCGCCAGGTCATGGAAGAAGCCCAAGTGCCCATCAATCCACAAATGGATCAATAAACTATGGTATATGTACACCATGGAATACTATGCAGCCCTAAAGAAAAATGAAGACTTTACCTCCTTCATGTTTACATGGATGGAATTATTAAATTTTATTAAACTATGGTGTGAACAATTTATCTTTGCTAATTCTCCTACACCTCAAACATATAATAAACCAACCATGTAAGTTAGATTTATAAATACACAAAATTAAGTTGACCTTGAATGCTCTTGAAAATGTCATCCCCACACTGCCGCTCTCTGAAGTTGCATCACTGCGTTTAATGGAGCACTTTTTACCCTTTAGTGTAAAATATAGTATATTTACTTATCGTGTATATAGTTATGGTTTTTCCTGCCTAGGGAGAAGGTACATTTTATGACAGCTGAAATCTTCCTCCTTGATTGAAAACCGTAGCCAATAGAGCCAACCATAGCCCCTGTCACACAGTGCAGTGAAAAGGATATTCCCATGTCACTACTGGCTCCTCATTGGCAGGACAGAGCTTTTCCTCTTTTTATTGTATATTTTACTCTTTGTTCTTTAATAGACGTATTTTTTCAAAAAAGAATTATGAAACTATACGTAACGGTTAAAATTTTTTATAAAAGAAAATCTTGCATACTAGTTTGACATTCTTAAATAAAAAATAAGAAATAAAATTTTTATGTATTCAAGTTGCACAAAAAAGAAAGAAAATATCAAGAGGGTACATAGTAGTGAGTTTAGAACAAAGGAATGGAATTATTCTGATAAAGAGAAGCCTTGATTCTCCACCATGAGTCTAGTGGTATTTTTGGAACCAACTAGCATCTGAAAGCTGTGAAATATTTAACTAATTTTTAAGTATGTTTTTCATAATAAGAGCATAAAAAAAGTCAAGGTGATGTGGCATCTTGGCTAAAGCAAACTGCAGTGTCTGGGATTCTCCTCCTAGTACAGTTCAAGTTAGAGTGAGCTGGAAGGGAAATTCTCTGTTAAACTCTGAAGAATACAAGACAAGGTGTAGTCATGTGGTCACATATACAGACCTCCTGCAAGTTATTTAATCAAATACAAAAGGAGCAGCTGCTGGGAAAGGATTTGACAGATATAATTAAAGGCTCTGATCATTTGGCTTTAAATTAATCAAAAGAGAGATTATCTCTTGGTGGGTTTGACTTAATCTGTCAAAACTCTCTTGAAATACGGTGTAACCCTTTCCCTGGGCTCAGAGGCTCCCCCTAGGGACTAGGTTTGCAATTGTTCTCTTTTTCTCCCCTGGATCTTCCTTCTTGAGCAGGGTTTGTGCTCCTAGAGGGAATCACCCGCTTCTCCTCCCCACTGCTAAGCGCTTGCCTTGAACTCCAAGTGTTAGTCATGGGGTGCAGCCATCTCCTCTTAGCACCCCTGCCAGGGACTTCGGCTTCCTGAGCCTGACACCTTACCTATTGTGTAAGCCCATTTACTGCAATAAATTATAGTGATAGAAGATAGACTTATTTAGTTAGGTCAATAATCTCTCTTTTTTTGAGTTTTTAAATTAAATCATAAACACATAGATCATGTATACATGATGGGGTACAATGTGCTGATTTCATATAGAATTACTTCACACTGGTTAATATATACATCATCTCATTTACTTAATTATTGTGTTAAGACATTTATACTCTGTACTAATAGATCTGATATGTACCCTTGCAATATGCACCATAGGTGTGATCCCACCATTCACCCTCCCTTGAGCCAACCTCTCCCCTCCCATGCCCCCCTCCCTCCTTCAACTTGGGCCATAGTTGTGATCTATTCTTCATAAGAAAGTGTGAGTGATGGTAAATTGGTTTCATATTAGTATTGAGTACATTGGATATTTTTTCTTCCATTCTTGAGATACTTTACTAAGTAAGATATGTTCCAGCTCCATCCATGTAAACGTAAAAGAGGTAAAGTCTCCATCTTTTTTAAGGCTACATAATATTCCATGGTATACATATACCACAATTTATTAATCCATTCATGGTTCGATGGGCACTTGGGCTTCTTCCATGACTTGGCTATTTTGAATTGAGCTGCAATGAGCAATCTGGTACAAATATCTTTGTTATAAAGTTATTTTTGGTCTTTTGGATATACACCTGGTAGAGGAATTGCAAGATCAAACAGTAAGTCTACTTTTAGATCCCTGAGGATTCTTCATACCTTTTTCCAAAAGGGACATATTAACTTACACTCCCACCAGCACTGCAGAAGTGTTCCCTTTTCTCCACATCCCTGCCAACATCTGTAGTTTGCGGATTTTGTTATGTGAGCCACTCTTAATGGATCAATAATCTCTTACTGGGTCTGAGCACAGTGACTCCTAACACTCTGGGAGGCTGGGGCAGGAAGATGCCTTGAGCTCAGGAGTTCAAAACCAGCCTGAACAAAAGTGAGACCCTTATTTATGTTATAAATAGAAAACCTAGTCAGATATTGTGGCTGGTGCCTGTGGCAGGAGGATACTCAAACCCAAAAGTTTGAGGTTGCTATGAGCTATGACACCGCAGTGCTCCCCATGGCACAGAGTGACACTGTCTCACACACACAGAAAGGACCTTTACTGGCTTTTCTCTCTTTAAAGCCTGACTCAACTCACCTGCCTTTATGAGGATGGCAGAGAAGGGGAAGAAAAATGTTAGAAGACATCAAAGATGCCAGGGATGAGAACACCACTGTGGCTGACACCTGCCTTGTGACATGATGCAGTGGCATTGTGTTTGTTAGCTGTCGCTGACACCTCCCTGTGACTGGACACAATGGCATCGTGATTGTGACCTGTGGCTGACACCTCCTTGTGACAGGACACAATGGCATCATGATTGTGACCTGTCGCTGACACCTCCCTGTGACAGGACACGATGGCATCATGATTGTGACCTGTGGCTGACACCTCCCTGTGACAGGACACAATGGCATCATGATTGTTACCATTTTTCTCCCCTTAATCACCCTTAATCATATAATTCATTCAGTAAAATCTGCGTGTAGATGTGAGAATCAAGCACTTGTTTGCTTTGATACATACAAAGATTATAATTTTTATTCAAGTTTTTAACATTTATAGGAAAGAATGTAGCTTCTTACCTGCAGTTATTTTTATGTCATTACTGGCAAAACATGTTTTCTTATGCAATTTATTGTTTGTATGAATTAATAGAAAAGAAGAAACTGCAATATGTTGTCTTCCTTCCAGGCTAAAAGCCCTCCATAGGGAATGAAGTGTGGGGCCAGGGCAGCCTCTGTGAACAGCACCAGCACCCTGCCTTACAGGGGGCCAGGTATCAGCTTTCACATCACTGTGGGGGCACCACACTTCAGTTATTAAATTTAATATTTTCTAAAATCCAAAGTACAATTATAAGCAAACATTAAAATGGCATTGATGGATTAACTAAACTAAATCTGATGAGTTGACTTAGTCTCATTTTCCAGGTCTTAGCAACATATGAAGCAACAGAGTGCAGGATGGCTGTGCCTTGGAGGTTCCACACTGAGGCTTTCTGCAGTGTCTGATGATTCCTATTGGTGATGGGGACAAGATGTGTTAGGATAATAAGCTACTTGATGACAGGCCAGAGCTGAGGCTATGGTAGAGGTAGGAGTTAGAGAGAATCCAATAAAAACAGGTAAAATTTGGTGGGATGTAGAAATGTACAGTTAGGACAGCAGTTATGGGTGGTCTTGTCCCTTCATACTCTCTGGTTAGAGTTTACGTTAACCACACATCAGTGAGGTGAAGTGTAAGAAATATATGTGATCAATATATCCACATATAGACACAAATGCGTATCTAAAAGGATATTCATTCTCTGATTAGTAGTAAAGGCTAAAAACACTTCTCATCCATAGGAGACTTGCTGAAAACTCATTATAACCACAGAGGATATAACAGAAAATAGTATTCCATCATTAAAAGGTGTGAGGCTGGTGTATACGTACTGACGTGGAATTGATGTCAATATGTATTGTTAAGTGAAGATAGAAGTGTAATAAAAGGTGATATTTGCATCTGCATAAAATATCTCTGGAAGATACATTTCAATGAAAGTAGTTGCAGCAGGGGAGACTGGGGAAGGGGGGACTGGCTGAAAGGGAGATTTTACTGCCTGTGCCTGGTAGCGATTCTCCTTGGCCGTCAAGGATTCTGTAGAGTTTGAGGAGTTTTTCTGTCTTTTCTGATGAGGATAGAGAAGTTTGCTGAACTTAAGCAACACAAGCCACTTGTCCATTCTTATTCCTCAGCATTTGCTGGATTGCTTCATTGTTTGCTTAGCTGACAACTCAGATTTAAAGAAAACTAACAAAACACACAGCTCTGTTGCAGCTCACTGTGCTGGTTAGCCATGCCTGGTTTGTGAGCCCCAGAGAGAAGGCTCCAAGGTGGCTTTATTTTGTCTCAGTATCAGTCCCAAACCACAGAGAGCACTAGGTGAGGCAGCAGTCTCCACTCCTTGTCTCCGGTGAGAAGGCCAGGGTTCTCATTTCTCTTTCCTGAAGTGCCAGGCATATTTTCCTGTTGGTACATGGATGTTTGGTGTAGCTTTTGTTTTATTTCATACTTGGAGTTTTTTTTTTTAATTAAAACTAGCAAAGGAATCAATTCAAGACTTTAACCTTGATGTTTGTGTTATTATCAATTTCCTACATTGCATTTCTGTAGGTGAATTTGCTGTTTTATACTGTGTTCAACCGCCTGTGATTAAGAAAGACTTATTAAACTATGATAGGAAAATAAACCCAGCTTCTCAGAATTCACATATTCCATCATCAAGCCACAGACATTAACTCAGGAGGCCTAGGAAAGATTAAATATTCTACAAATGATTTATAATTTATTGGCTTTCTCTTCATAGTTTTGTTGTTTTCTCTTTGGAAACACACATTTCCCCTGATTTTTACACAGGCATTCATAATCATATTCAACCTCTAGAGTCAATACACTTTTGAAGAACTGAAAAAAGATTTCCATGTCTATTAATGTTAATTAAGAATGAAAGTGGATTCTTTTTTCAAGGCCCACATACTTCACTTATTGGAATCTCAGGTTTACCAAGCCAGGACAACTTAAACCTTTGCAAGAATATGTCATTTACCATCCTAATATCTACAGAGCTTGCAAAAATGTATGCACGTTTTAAGCGATGTTGTCTATCTATTACTCAAATGATGAACTGAATCATGGTAGCAATGAGTACTATGACATTGCTCAAAAGACGGTGTTAGTCAGATGAACGCTGGTGTCACCATGGGACAGGCAGGACAAAGAGAGTAGCGCGAGCACGGTTGTCATTGGAGAAGACCGTTGTTAAGGGGCATTTGAGATCCAAGAACACAATGGAAGTGCAGGAACAGTGGAGGCGGGTCCGTAACAGCACCACACACGCCTAATACGCACATCCGGGACAAGTCTGAGAGGAACGGGGCTAAGTGAGAAGTGCACAGGGGAGGCACATGGTGCTATGTATGACGTAACAGGGAAGGTGCATGGTGCTATGCATGACGTAACAGGGGCACACGGTGCTGTGCATGACGTAACAGGAGAGGCGCACGGTGCTGTGCGTGACGTAACAGGAGAGGCACATGGTGTTGTGTGTGACGGGCACAGGGGAGATGCATGGGGCTGTGTGTGACGTGCACTGTGCTGTGTGTAATGTGACAGGGGAGGCGCAGGGAGGGGGCTGTGTGTGACGTGCACAGGGGAGGCCCACAGGGCTGTGTCTGACCTAACAGGGGAGATGCATGGGGCTGTGTGTGACGTGCACTGTGCTGTGTGTAATGTGACAGGGGAGGCGCAGGGAGGGAGCTTTGTGTGACGTACATCGGGGAGGTGCAGGGGGCAGTGTGTGACGTGCACAAGGAGGTCCCGGAGTCCCGACAGCAGGTCCAGCTGCCCTGGCCCTGGTGTTGGAGCAGTTCCCATGCTCCCCACGGAGTGCACGTGAGATGGGAGTCAGCAGAACAGACATACGACATATTCTTAGAACAGCAGAAGCGGAAGTTTTCATCCCAAGATTACTACACATGACGAGATGTGAGACCTCACCTCGGTGGACCGGAGGATGGGTTGGACACGGAGGTACAGCTGAGATCCCCCGCCACCTTGACTTCCATCCATGGCGGCCTTAAAGGATTTGTTGTACCGGAAGAAACCAGCTATATTGATGGTATTTCTGGAAGAAATTAAAACAGGCCGGGCGGTGTCACAGGTGGGCACTTCTTCAGCGTTGCTCACTTAGGAGTTGGCCGTAGTCAGAAGTGACCACTCTGGGCGCCTCTTGTAATTGCAGACCTCAAACGTGACCAGTTCATCTTCTGTTATGGGTGTATATTGAGTATTCCAAGTTTAACACAGTTTTGTTTTTTTCTTAAAATATGTACACATCTTTGTCACCTTATGTATTTTCTGAAAGGTGTTGAATTAACCTTACATTTAATGATCCAAATCAGAAAGATCTTTTAAGATCCATGAGATTTGAGAAATAAGCCTCTTTCCAGGAGTTTGTCGGCTTGGATGAGCAGCAAACTTGTGGGGCTATCACCTGCTCCATGACAAAAATAATCTAGACTCTCTTGGATCAGAAACTACATGTCCATTTATTCCAAAATTCATTTTCAGTCTCCACTAAATCATGATCTGAGTTAGAGCTGTCCCTGCTCCCACCTGCTGCAGCAAAACTTTCTGACAGTCCAAACTCTTAGGGTTACTTCCCTCCATTCTTCCTTCATTGTTAATTATGTTAATTAATTTACGTTAATTTTACTTACTGCTTGTGTCATACAGTTTAGCCATTTGTTAGGCACTCTTAGCTTTCTTCCATGTTCTCAAATTACAGCTTCTTTTGAGAAAAGGGCCTCTAACCCTAGTTTGTTCTTCACCCTAACCCTCAGCACAGTGCTGCTCCCTCAGGGAGAAAAGTCCTTTGCATTTGATGGAACCACCACAATTGAAGAACAGTGGCTCAATTACAGTGCCTAAATGTAACAAGCCCAAAAATTTCCTTAAAAACATTTAATTTGAATTATTTAAAGAAATAAAGTAGCTATTCATCTTTATGTAAACCTTGCATGAAATAATTTGTTTTTGTGAACAGTGGCAGGGACAGGTTGTGGGAATTGGGTTTCTGCTCAGTTCTGGGAAATGTTTATCATTTTCAAATAATAAAATTCACTTTTCCAGTGAATCACAGAGCTGGGAAACATCTGCCAAAATGTTGTTTATATGGAACTGTTTTGTGCCTCAGGAGAAGCTGATCTTTAATTAGAAAGTCACATGTCCCAGTGGTTCCCTATAGACAGTACCTTACCTAAACCCATTTATTTGCTTTGCATGGATAATACCGAATTCATTGTATTTGCAGAAAACATAGTATTTCTGTCAGATAATTCTCTTTTTGCTCATATGTAGGTATTTTACACTGAAAAATATGCAAATGTTTCCAAAACACTTAAAAGTATTTCTGACAATTCCAAGAAACACTTAGTCCTCACTCGTGCTTCCATGACTGACACCAAGAATGTCGTGGCTGTGAGAAGCTCCACAGGGACTCTGAGAAGCCAGGAGAGGCCCATCTGACTGCTCCACCTGTATTTATGATGTTTTATTCAGCTATAAAAAGGATTAGATATTGGTATAAAAAACAATATTGATGATTTCAAAAGCATTATTTTTAACAAAAGTAGCTAAACTCAAAAGAATTTTTATTTTGTGATTTGATTTATATGAAATTCAGAATAAGCAGCATAATCTCTGGTTGTGGAAGTTACAATAGTAGTTACCTCCACGGGTGCGGTGCCTGGGAAGCACCAGGGATCACGCGAGAAGGTGGAAACATCCAGCTTTGGCTTGGGGTGTGTTCTTTGCCTGACATATAATATGTTTTTGCTTTTAAAATGCAGATTACTGAAAGCCTCTATGGGTAAATAACTAAATTCAGCATCATTTGCTATGAAATGTGTGTTATTCAATGGCTATTTGTTTTCCAAGCATGTTATATTTCTGGTGGTCATTTTGCAGGGACGGTTTGTAGAGGAATTTCACGCCATCTTCCCTTTCAGCTACAGGCCTCCCAAGTGACTGAGGGAAGGACTCAGTCCCTGAGCACTGCCTAGTGGGGGCCTCCCGACCAGTGGGGAGAAGAAAACAAAAAATAAAGGGGCCGCAGGCATAGGAGAGACAATTACTCGGCGTCATAGATGATAAAGTCGACATAAGTGGTGGGATACCAGAAACAGAGTATTTAAGATGTGGTGGTTAAGAACGGCTCTCTGTGGGTTTAAGATTTGAGGTTTGTTTTTATAAATCTGTGTAATGACTTATACAATGTTTTGTGAAAGACACTTGAAGACTGCCTTGTCCAAAATAATCGCTCCGATGGTTTGTCGTGAGACACCTTCTTTTTTATAGGAAGGAATTGATTGTTCCTCTCTCCTCAGCCACAGTTCCCCTTACTTACTCATCTATTCATTCTTTTCATTAAATCTTCGTCACAGAGTGTCTGCATAATTGTTAGGTGGAGCTCACAAAGCTCTGTGCTAATACAAACCCCAGTTGTTTCCAATGTCAGAGTGTCTCTGTCACTTTTAACTGCTCTAACAGAACACCACACACTGGATGGCTTAACAAGTTCTGGTGCTCACAGTTCTGATGGCCAGAAGTCTGCGACCAGGGTGCCCCAGGCATTGGGGAGGCTCTGGGGAGGGCCCTCTCCGGATTATACCCTCCTCTTTTCATAAGGACACGATGAGTCCCCTCAGGAGGACCCACAATCATGGTCTAATATCCATGAACCCTCTCAGGAGGACCCACAACCATGGTCTAATATCCATAAATCCCCTCAGGA
>NW_003852425.1:16436362-16513815 GCF_000181295.1 Otolemur garnettii | reverse complement strand
GGAGGACCCACAACCATGGTCTAATATCCATAAATCCCCTCAGGAGGACCCACAATCATGGTCTAATATCCATGAACCCCCTCAGGAGGACCCACTCCATGTCCTAATCTAACCCTAATTACATACCAAAGACCCTACCTCCAAATATTACCATTCTGGGGCTTAGAGCTCCTTGACATATGAATTTCTGTGGGAAATAAAAATTCAATGGATAAGGAGAGGGTCCTCGTATAATACACTGAGAAAAAACAGAGCTAAATCTTCATGTATAGTAATGCCATAATAATATTTCTAGATTTTTCTCTTCTATTTTGCTATATAAGACACCTAAAACTTGAAGGCACTTCTATTGAGAATCAGCTGTATCTTTCATTAGTACACCTCTCAGGATCATAACTTCATTGAAATGCACTGGAGACATGTCACTGCCCGCCTGTGTTCCCTGTGTATTTTCCATACAAACACTTCAAACATTTCAAGGGAATAGATATACTCCTTGCCTTCAATGTAAATCTTGAAAGGACAGTGTCAGAAGTCAGGTTTCTCTTTCCTTTCTCTGTGTCCCAAACACTGCCTATTCTTCAGAATTTCACATTATCAAATACGAAGTGCACGTTCAGAAACATTCGTAAGACTCCTTCTGTCTGCGATGGCCTAAAATTGACTTTCAGACCACGTCTGTGGTATTAGAGCAACACTATGTTAGATTTGAATGGCACTTTGCGGTTTCTTCATCCAGTTCATACATGGAGAGGGCTGAAACACAGAGATATAAAGCAGAAAGAAGCTCAAATAAACACAGCAAATTAAAGAAACACTCCAAAGCCACGTGGTCTAAATCATGACAAAGTGATCTATAAATGGAATCACACTGACCCAAACAGCTCTAATTTAATAAGCAAACCTTTCCTGATATTGCTAATTTAGTAGGTTTTGATTTTTAATCTTTATGTACTTAATGTCTTCGTCTAGATTTTTAGCTGTGTCGTGACAACTGCTGCGTCTTGAACTTACTCTTTAATTCTCTTTCGATGCTACAAGCAGGACATTACAATGGGGATTGTAAAGGTAGTCAGTGCCTTTGTTGTTTCTTTTTTCCACTGGAATAATGTATAATCATGTGCATAAAAGACTAAATTCATATATTTAGAAAACGCATAGAGAGGAAAAATGACCTAGGGGAAAACACCCACAACAGGCCAGCAAGTCACCATGGTAACGCTAGGTCCAAACTGTCCTCCCAGATTCTGACATCTCTCGTGTGTCTAGGATGTAGAGCTCCATCTAGTGGTCACATTTAAAGTCCTGCGATCCCACTTTTGTTGACGCTCAAATTCTAAACACATAAAACAATGTCTTTTTAGGGTGCACTTTTGCAGTTGTGAATACAAAGTTTGGTTTTCAAAATGTGTAGTTTGAAAATTTTAAGCTTAATGAATTATTCCTTGATATTTTAATATACTCGTATCTTAACCACCAAGGTGGGAAGACACGTTTGTTTATGCCTATCTTTCTGATATCACTCACGCAAATAGTTTTTAAGAGAAACACGAAGTAGTAAACTAAAAATCACTGGTAACACTGGCCCAGGATCAATTAAATAACTAATCTCAAATCTACAATTGAAAAATTTACTTGAAAATATGATCTTCATTCTGTTCACATATTAAAAAAATTAATTTTTGAAGTTATTAGTGGTAAACTAGCGTACTATTGTAAATTCTAAAATATTTTACAAGAGATTTTTTGGCATTTTTTAGTTTTTTTTTCCAGGTAAACATTTATCCATTAAACATAGTTCAATAGAGAATTAGTGTAATACAAAATAATGTCATATAGGCAGGGTGCGATGGCTCTTACCTATAATCCCAGCACTCTGGGAAGCCAAGGTGGGTGAAAGGTCAGGAGTTGGAGACCAGTTTGAGCCAGACCAAGACCCCATCTCTACAAAAAATAGAGAAAAGTAGCTGAGATGGTAGTCCCAGCTACCTGGGAGGCTGAGGCAAGAGGATCACTCAAGCCCAAGAGTTTGAAGTTGATGTGAGCTATGGCCCAGGGCAATAGAGTGAGATTCTGTCTCAAAAAGAAAAAAAAAGTCATATAGACACTATCTCATTTTAGAAAAAACTAAACTAAAACAAATATGTTCCATCTATTAACCAACTGGCCATGGGAATCCAGAAGCGTTTAACAATTTTATTTTAAAAATTAAGAATTGGGAAATATTTACTGTCTTTCAAGCCTGGCTAAAATTTTTATGAAAAGCCATATGACTTGATGGTGACAAGATATATATGTATGTGTATATGTGTGTGCGTGTGTGTGTACATGTGTGTATGTGTGTGTGTGTATGTGTATATGTGTGTATATGTGTGTGTGCGTGTGTGTGTATGTGTGTGTCTATGTGTATATGTGTGTGTGTATATCTAGAAAACTTAGACAATCTCCTCAAGGTCACAGGTATAATGTGTTCATTCAGAAATAAGTAATTACTGCAAAATTACTGTGCACTAGTACATGTTTTTTTTTCTTTCTGTTCTTGTCTTTGTTTTTGTTTTGAGACAGACTCTCACTCTAGAGTGCTATCGTGTCATAGCTCAGAGCAACCTCAAATTCTTGAGCTGAAGCAATCCTTTTACTTCAACCTCCTGAGTAGTTGGGACTACAGGTGGCCCTCCCCCCCCAATGCCTGACTATTCTTCTTCTCTTTTTTTAGTAGAGACAAGGTCTCCCTGAGCTCAAGGGATCCTCCTGCCTCGGCCTCCCAGGCTGCTGGGATTACAGGTGTGAGCCACTGCGCCAGGCTTGGGCACTGGTGTTTATCGGACTGAGGATAGACGAGGGGTCATGATACAGAAGATGCTCAGGATGAAGCTTATTTTTCAGTGGAGCGAAAAAAGGCAATAGATAGTAAGTTTTAATATAACCCAGCATAGAAATAACAAATAGTGATAAGTTCTATACAAAGAATCAAAATATGCTAATTGAAATTTTGAAATACTGTTTTAGATTGTCATGAAAATGTGAAACTCTCTGGTTACACATAAGAAAATGTGAAATACCTGTATGCACAGAACTTGGAAAGCGTTGCTCTTTAATAGAAATTATAAGACCTAATAAATGAAGATATAGACCACGTCCCTGTATCAGAAGGCTCAATATTGCAAAGATGTCAATTCCACCCAACTTGATTTATAGACTTAATAAAATTCCAATTAGAAACCCCAAAAAGGTTTTCATAAAAATTTACAAGTTGAATTAAAGATTTATATGGAAGTGTAAAGGGTATAATAGACAAAATAATTTTAGAAAATAGTAAATTGATGGCACACACTCTCTGATTTAAAGACTCACTTTTAAACTACAGCAATAATATGAAGATAAACTTACAAAGCAATGGACAGGATAGAGCATCTAGAAATAGCACCACACACATATGGGTAATTGTTTTTTAGACAACAGTACCAAGGTAGTTTCCAATGGTGGAAAAGGCTGATTTTTCAACACATAGGTTCTCATATCCATATGAGAAATAATAAATGTGGGCAATTTTCACAACCAGACACCAACGTTAACCTGAAATGGAATACAGTATATTGGTAAATTATTTCAAAGTCACGTATGTATTTAACGCATAACTCAGCAGTCTATCACATAGGAATAAAAATGTATGTCACACAGTTGTGACTGAAATGTTCACAGAAACTTAAACATGATTGACAAAAATAACAAAAAGTCAAATGCTCATTACATGGTGAATGAATAAATTAATTAGTGGTATATCTATATAATCAGTGAAAATTAGCAAGGGCGGTTCCTGTGGTTCAAAGGAGTAGGGCACTGGTCCCATATGCTAGAGGTGGTGGGTTCAAAACCAGCCCCTGCCAAAAACAGCAAAAAAAGAAAAAACAGAAAAATTAGCCAAAGGAAATGACTTCAGATTCTCGAATTCATACTCTAAATAATGGATAAATCTCTAAAGAATAACCATGTATAAAAGAATCAAGCCAAATAAGACAACATGTGGTGAGAGTTCATTTATTTCAAGGCAGATTTATCAAATTTTTTATTCTTTAAATCTTTAGCTGAAAATATAATCATGTATTTATGTAGAATAATACAATGATGTGTTTTCATATATGTGTACACTGGAGAATAAATAAAGCCATTTAACATCCATTATTAAATATAATTTCTTTGTAATGAGACCTTTTAAAATCTGATTTTAGCAATTTAAAGATACATTATATATTATTATTATTAATTGCAGTCATTGTTCTGTGCAATAGATTTCACCAAGGTGACCCTGCTGCTTCAGTAAACCTTGTGCCTCTGTCCATCCTGTCCCCATGACCCTTGACGGGTCTCTAATGGCCACCGTTCTGTACTCTGTTCCTAGAATTCCACTATTTTAAAGACCTCAGGTAGTGTGGCTGTGCCGTGTTTGTTTCTGCACCTGGTTTATTTCACGTGGCGCGACGCCCTCCGGACTCACCTGTGTTTTTAGAAACCACAGAGCATCTTCCGGGTTACAGCCGACCGTGTCCACCGCGTGGGACCCCGCACGTTTGGCCTCCGCGGACACCGGACTGACCCCATTTCTCGGCTTCTGTGAGTGAAGTCTCAGTAAACACGGGCGTGCAGAGAGATGCTTCCTTCAGCTGTACCCCCAGATGCGGTACTTCTGGGTCCTATGATGAAATTTTGACTTTTTGAGGAGCCCTCCTACTGTTTGCCGTAATGTCTGTATCAATTCACGTCCTGTCGACAGCAGGCCGGGTCCCCTTCCCCACATACAGGCTGGCACTTACCTTTCGACTTTGGATTACAGCCATTTTAACAGGCATTGGGGGACATTTCACTGCTGTTTTGACAGATATTTCCCTGAAGGGTAGAGACGTTGAGCATTTCCAGGTCTTCCTTTGAGAAGGGTCCCTCCGGGCAGGTGAGGGCGGGACAGACCCTTCATTAGGGACAGGCCGGGGTGGCACCGATGCTCTGAGCATTGAGGGAGGCAGTGTTCGCGGGCCTGCGTGTCAAACTAAGTTAATTGAAAACTTACAATGGTGCATGTAAATCAAAACTCAGTGGAGTGAACTTTAAAAAAAGAAATTGCATTTGCTATCGTGTGACTGGGGGAACAAAGAGGAAGAATTTTTTCAGAAAATATTTAAACCGAACACTACAGTGGCATGCCCGTGCGTACAGGAAAAACAGTGCCGATGCTCAGCTAATGTTACCACCCCAGCAAGAATCCCGCTAATATTCCTCCATCCTCGTTTAAACTCTTCATAAGAAATGCATGTAGCAAAGATCAGAACCAAGCACAGCCCCAGGAAAGAGCAGAAAGGCGGAAATCACCGAAGTCTTCCAAGGCCAGGACGGCCAGAGAGTCGGAACCGCCGGGGAGCAGGTGATTGAAATGGGGTCAGAGAGCCAGGGGAGTCCCCACCTCTGGGAGCTCTGTCATTCAGAGCACAGGCCTGGATCTTCACAGAGAGAGTGATGGCAGGCACAGCTGTCACCTAACTCCAGTAAGATTAGCCCATATCACAAAATCCCCAAACCAAGGGAACACTTATACACTGCTGGTGGGAATGCAAACTAATACGGAAAGACGTCTGGAGAACACTTAGAGAACTAAAAATTGACCTGCCATTCGATCCCACAATTCCATTATTAGGTATATACCCCAAAGATCAAAAATCACATTACAATAAAGATATTTGTATCAGAATGTTTATTGCAGCCCAATTCATAATTGCCAAGTCATGGAAGAAGCCCAAGTGCCCATTGATCCATGAATTGATCAATAAACTGTGGTATATGTACACCATGGAATACTATGCAGCCATTAAGAAAGATGGAGACTTTACATCCTTCATGTTTATATGGATGGAACTGGAAAATGTTCTTTTTAGCAAAGTATCACAAGAATGGAAGACAAAGTATCCAATGTACACAGCCCTATTATGAAACTAATTTATAATTCTCAAATGAAAGCTACAACCTAATTCTAGCCCAAGAATATGGGGAGGAGGTGGGGGGAGGGGAGGGGAGAAGGGAAGATGGGTGGTGGAAGGGTGACTGGAAAGATCACCTATATGGTCTGTCTAACAAGGGTACAAGTGAACTTTTCTAGAACTAGAGTATAAATGTTTTAACACAACAACTAAGTAAATGACACAAAGTCTATGTTAACCAGTTTGATGAAAATATTTCAATTGTACATGAAAACACTACACTGTACCCTATGTTTGCATTAATGTATACAGCTATCATTTAATAAAAAAAGATGATATATTAATAAAATGTGTTGTATGTATACAGTTGAGTACTACTCAGCCATTAAAAAAAAAAGTGCAGAGGATGGTGTACATCAGAGCTTCAAAACGTTCATTGTACTGTGGAGAGTAGGTTGCACGAGTGGAAGGAGGCAGCGTAGAACCCCGGAGATGGTCACCGCGCACCAGGACCGGGAGCAGCGAGGAGCCAGCGGGAGGCGAGTTAACAGCAGCGGCGGGCAGCTCCATGTGCAAAGCGCCGAGCTCTGTGTCCTGAGTGACTCGGGAGATGGGGCTGCTGTTTGCTGAGCTGAGACAGCTAGAAGTGGGGGCTGGGCTTTGCGGGCTCAGGGTATGGGTAGAGCTGGTCTGCAGAGCACAGGCCTCTTAGCAGAGAGCGTCTGGTGTCTGCGTCTCTGTAACTTCACCCAGATCCCCGTGCCCCACTCGCCGCCCTTTCCTTTCCCAGCCCTCCTGCTCGCGTCCATTCACCACTCAGATACCGGGATCGCTAGGGGCGAAAATCATTCAAGGTACATAATTTATTTTATGACTTTCACTTTTAGCTCAATAACAAGATGGCGCAGTAAATTACAAGAAAAAGGACAAAAATAACACCTCAAAATCGCCAAAACCCAAAACTGAATGCAGGTTTTGAGGACTCCACATGAAAAGTCTTGAAAAATAGAATATTTAATTTATGGTAAAACTAAAGAAGAGGAAAAAAGTTAATTCATCTTTATACAAAGAAGTGCTTTTCAAAATATATCTTCACCTCTCATATACCACAGCATGTGTCCTCAAAGAAAACAAAAATAACGCAAAAACAAAACAAAACAATCCTATTGTCACCTCCAGAGGAAGAACCCTGTTTCCATTGCTGACCTCCCTGGCGCGCGAGTGGTGCTCGATGTATGTTGGTCCTAACTATACACTTAATAGCATTATCAGAGCAAATATTAATTGGCAACTTAAAGATTTAAATCACCGATTTTCAAACTAAGTGAAAGTTCCTCTAGATTCTTCAGGCAGACTCTGAGACTCACGAGAGGAAAAGGCGGCTCCCTGGCTTCAGACGTATTTCCTCTGCCTCCCTGTGGTGGATTTGCTGCTTTAACGTTTCCAACTATCACTCTAGAGCAGGAGTTGAGTTTAATTTAATTTTATTCTTTTCAGTAATGGACCAGAAAGCAGGTGCTTTAAACCACGTGTGTTATATGCAGTGGGTACCTCCCCTAAAATGTGTACGCATATTAAGAGACCTTGTTGGAGGCAAAATCCATCTCTCCCCAAAAGTGTATAAATTTCAGGTGAAATGGACGTGCATGGCATGTCTGGTGCCCTTGACCCTAAAAGGTATCTTCAATTCCACTTTGAAAAGTAACACACAGACAACATCTCTTAGAAGGTGTGTACTTCTTTGTCACCTTCTGAAGTTTCTGTAGCAGCTACTCAAATCTGCATTATAGTTCAAAGTAGCTCTGGACAAATCCTGTGAAAAGCTTCGCTGCTTTTCACACCATTTACAAGCCGAACATTTGCCCTCTATCTTCTGACATCAACTATTTCAGTCCCTGCATTTGAGTGAGAACCTGTGATATTTGTCTTTTTGTGTTTGGTTTACTTATTGGATCATTAAAAGTTAAAAGTCTAGTTTTGAATAAAAAATTCAGTTTATCATATCTCCAATAAGAAACAATACAAATAATTAAAGTATGAGCCTAAACTATTGTCTCAGTTTTGCCATCATAACAGCAGCTTGTTTATGGTGGCAGTGAAGGAGCCTGGAGAGAGAGTGATGACACAATCCTGAAAGGCGCTTTCCATGGCTGGTTGAAAAATGAATATTTTTCCTTGAACCGAGTAGTCCAAAGCCTAGAAGAAGTGGTGGCCAGTTGGTGCAAGGTCTACTGAACACAGTGGATGACAGTCTCCAGGTCCAGCTGCTGTAATTTCAGCAACATTATTTATGAGACATGGTCAAGCATGGTCTTGCAAGAGGGTCGGCCTGTCTCTGTTGACCCATCTTAGCTGCTTGATCCCAAGCAACTTTATCATTTTGTTCATTGCTATAATCAATTGACCAGGTTTCATATCATTGTAGTGAATAATACCAGTGCTGACCAGCAAACAAACCGCCTTACGTTTTGTTCCTGAATGTTCAGTCTGGACTGTGTCTGCACTTCATCTTGATCCGGCCACTGTGCTGAATGCTTGTGATTATCCAAATAATCAATTTTTCATCACACATGCCAATATAGTGTAGAAATGGTTTCTCTTTATGTTGTGAAAGCCAAGAAAGGCACAGTTTGAGACAGTTTCTCTCCTGAGGCTCAGTTAATTCCTGGGCAACCCATCTACCCAGTTTCTCTACCTTGCTAATTTGTTCCAAACAGTCCAGTATTGTTGGGGTAGTAACATCAAACCTCGCTGCCTACTCACCGTAGACTGAGATTATTTGCTTCCTTCTACAGCTTTCAGGTCATCCTCATCCCCCTTGGTCTCAGATTGTGCACATGGCTCATTTTCAAGATTCAAAACAGCAGAACCAAACTTCTCGTGCCATGGAGGTGCTATGCATTCATCAGCCACATGCCAAGGAATTCAGGAATGTTTCCAGCTGTCTCTGCTGCACTGGTTCCAGGGCAGAACTCAGAGTCAAAAATAACACAAGTTGTGACTTATCCATGGTTTCACAAAAACTTCTCTGAAAAAAAGAAAAAAAAGAATTTGCAAGATAATCACAAACTGAAATGTGTGTTGAAATAGTGAGGATGTACCTTCACAATGCAAATATAGCAAGAATTGTCAAAATGAGAGGTCGGAGATACCAGCTCTCAGACTTGGAACTTAAGGAAGTTAGAGATTTTTATAGTTAAACTAATGGCTTCCAGTTTTATCCTATCCAAGTAGTTGAAAATAACAGTACTTAGTTATTTTTTTGATAAATAATGTTATATTTGGTACACACCAAAATTTCTTTATTCATTCATCCATTGTCGAATGTTTCAGAGGATTCTGTACTCTGGCATGGGAGTGCAGGGTCATGTCAACATACTGATTTCCTTTCAGTATTGGTATTTCTGGATCCCAAGGCGGTTCTGTTTTAGTTTTTGTTGGACTCGACACTGTTCACCACAGTGGCTGTTCCACGTTCCTCCAACAGTGTAGGAGAGCTCCCCTTCTCCACACTGCTCCCCCGTCTCCCTGATTCCATGTCTTTGTAGCAGACGTTCTAAATGGCCTGAGATGATATCTCCTTTGGGTTTTGATTCACATATCTTTGATGATTAGTGATGCTAATTAGTGATGGGCATTTTCCCATATATTAATACAGATTAGTCATGGGTACATCTTCTTTTTGAGAAAGTCTATTCATATCTTTTGCCCATTGTTTAATCAGATTAGTGTTTGTTTGTTTTTGCTCCTTATATATTCTGGTTGTTAATCCCTTTTCAAGGGGCACGTGAAAGGACTCTCTGCAGCCCTATGGGGAGGTCGTCTTTTCACTTGGATGATGGTTTACTATGTAGGAGACTTTAGCTGATACGATCCTGATTTTCTCTTTTATGCCTGCTGCCTGTGCTTGTAGGGTCAGACACAAAAGAATCTTTGCCGAGACTGATGTCCTGGAACATTTCCCCAGTGTGTTTGTGTAGTACTTTCATACTTTCATTAAGTGTTTAATATGAAATAAAATTGGCTGGCTGACATTGGTCTATGGGTAGTAGTTTGCCAATCCCTGATCTAAGGAAATAATTTAATTTTCCTTTAAATCTCAGTTTGCCAGGCTGTGTGAAGAACCACTAAGTCTTGAAGTTCATATAACTTAGGATGAATAAAAATTGTATGAAAATACTGGTCTTTGAGTAACTGTCATTAATTTTATAGATTCTTACTTTCTTGCTCATTTAAATTAAGATTTTGTTTAATATTCCCTCATATGCAATCAGGTTATATCATTCTTAAAAGGGGACCACTGAGAAAAAAATTAAAAAAAAAATGAGTGTGGACACATGAAGGAGTGCCACTCAGCTCACTGTACACGATTAGTAATATCTATTTCTGAGTCTCTCGGCCACAAGTAGCCAGAACTAATGGCCTGGGCAGAGGCAGGAGAGAAGGAAATCCCCAAGGAGGCAGACGGGTGACGGCCACAAACTGGAAGCTTCTGCACCGCAGTTTGTACTACTGACATTTTGGGCCAGATGACTCTGCTGTGGTGTTTATCCTGAGCACCTGCTCTCTACCTAATAAATTCCTCACCTTCGAGATTCCAGTATGTTCACAGATACTGACTGTTATCCTCCAAGGTGCAGAACTTTCCCAGCCAGGGAAGCCCTGGGCTGGAAGAATCCACGAGACCCAGCTCTGCCTCCAACAGAAATTATACTGCTACGCTTTTCTGTCCCTTCTATTGTAGTACAATCTCCACTGCCAACAAGATTTTACATTTCAGTATCTCAGAAAACAGGTGAGTACAGAGGATGTATTTATGTATATTTTCTTTTCCCTTTGTTTTTGTTTTTTTAAGAGACAAAGCCTCAGTATGTTATTTTCCCAGATTCACCTCAAACTCCCAGGCTCAAACAATTCTCTCACCTTAGTCTCTCATGTAACTAGGCTCTTTTTTCTTAATTCTTTCATTTCAATATTTTCAGAAAGTATTTTGAAAATACAATTATAGGAATAAATATTTAAAATTGTTACCAAAGTCATGGTACATGCTTTCGATAATTTATACCAACACTTAACATGACGCATTAAAAATCAAATGGTGACAGTGTTTATTTTGCATTCACTTTTTGACTACTTTGAACACCTGCCTTATTAATGGAAAGATTGCATTTGGTAAAATTCCAGTTGTGAATAGAAGCATAATGGGAAAATTATTGCACGGGAAGCCGTGTTAAAAGTCCGAACCCACTCTATTTAGGTAATGGGCCTGAGATGTTTCCCATATTGATTTTATATTGATTTTGCTGAAATCACTGTTATACTTGAATGAAAATCCTGTGGATATTTAGTAAATACTTTTAGAAGGCACTTGTCTCTTATAAAATGATGTACTCAGGTTAGTGTGTTAGAGTATCGTTATATGCTTGTAACAGGAAAAAAGGTGTGCTTCTATGGAATCCTGAGTACTTAAAATACATGTAAATCTTACTTTGTTCTGTACAACATGACATTACTTCAAACTTTTGATGTTTTGACAATTTCAGTAAATTCTGAACTATTAAATCCCTGGTATATCTAAATAAAACTCTATGCAATTATTTATATTGATTGGTCATTTAAAATTTGTGAAGTATAAGGACAAATAGAAGAATAAGAGATAAAGGTTGATAATTAATGATCTCACTACTTTAAATATTAGCTCAAACTCAATTAAAGCATCATTGACAATTCAGTGTACTGTGAGATTTGCTGGGAAATGTCTGAGCATTTGACACCCCACCATGTGCATGCACCATCCATGCCAGAAACATTTCATACTATTCCCACTTGGCTTTCACGATCAGAAATAATATTTACTGTAAAAACATAAAACTCTTTGTGATATAATACTTAGCATACATTACAAATGCCTAAACTGTGCCCAGTGAGGTGGGAGCTGCACTTATCATATGAAATACCAATAGAATGCAAATCCTCAGATATGAGTTGTTCTTTTGAGCAAGGCATTTTGTACACGTATTCTGCCCTAAGCCACCTGCTAGGCATAATGGTGGGAATCAAGACAGGGTCTCACACACACTTTTATTCCACAGAGGGTCATCCAGAGCCTGTTTTAGGGGCACAAGGCTCCCAGGCAGGCACAGAGCGAGGAAATGTGTTCTCCAAGGAGACACAGAGCACAGATTTCACATCAGCACTTTCTTTCCATAGAAAAGATGTGAAAAACTCCAACATGCAAAAGTCAAAATAAGCGTGGACACAAATGTTAAAACAAAAAATAAATGTAGACAACTTAATTGTGCCTCAGTAGAAAAATGGTTAATGAAGTTACTAAACTAAAAGATAATCTTGGGCATATTGTTTATAGTAACGAAAGTTGTAAAATAGCTTGTAAAGGTATCATTTGGGATGACTTCAATAATTATGGTCCATTTACTTAATGAAATGTTATGCTGTAAATATAAGAACAAATATTAAAGTAAGTAAACATAAATTTATTTTTTATCTATTTATATTTCAAAGTAACAAGAGGCACAAGTGTTTTGGTTACATGAATCACTTTTGTAATGCTATAGTCATGGCTATGATTGTGCCCATTATGCAAATGGTGGTCACTGTACCCAGTGGGAGGTGTGGGCCCTCCCTGCCTCCCCTCTGCACAGCTCCATTTCCACTCAGTTTTATGTTCTTCTGGGACATACGTGCTCATCAGCTAGTTCCAGTTTAATAGCAAGTACAAGTGTACTTTGATTTTCCAATCTTGGGATACTCCACTTAGCATAACCGTCACTAGTTCCATCCAAATTGTCACCAAAGGCAATCATGCATCTATTTCATGGCTACATAACACTCCCCAGTATACATATGCCACATCTTGTTAATCCGTTCAGGCATCGATGGGCACTCAGGTTGATTCCACATCTTAGCAATCTGGAATTGTGCTTCAATAAGCATTTGAGTGCAGGTATCTTTTTGATAAATGACTGGGTTAATGCCAGGGGTTGCTGGGTGGAACAGTAGGTCTACTTTTAGTTGTTTGAGGAATTTACATACTGTTTTCCACAGAGGTGGTACTAATTTGCACTCTCACCAACAGCGTATAAGAATTTCTATCTCGCTACATCAAGCAGCCTCTGTTGCTTTTGGACTCTTTGATAAAAGCCTTTCTAACAAGGGTAAGGAGTTCATTTACTCTGTCTTTAATTAGCATGTACTAATGATTAGTGGTGTTGAGTGCTTTTTACGTCTGTTGCCTGTTTGTCTATATTTGAATCACTTCTGTTTGTGTCTGTGGTCCGATTTTAATAGGGTTGTTTTTTTTCTTGTGTATTTGCTTGAGTTCTTTACAGATTCTGGATATTAGCCTTTTATCAAATGTTCAGGCTGTGAATATCACCTCCTATTCTGTGAGTTGTCTATTTGTTCTGTTGATTATTTCCTTAGCTGTGCATAAGCTTTTCTGTTTAATCGAATCTCATGTATTTGTTTTCATTATTGCTACGATTGCCATGGTGGTCTTAGTCATAATTTTTGCCTTCTTAGGCCAATATCTACATGTAGAGTTTTCCTACATTTTCCTTTGACATTCTTATGGTTTCTTGCTTTATATTTAAAATGAAGTGATTGTGGTTCCTCATAATTCAAACAAATAGACAAACCAACAGAAAAGCAGAAGGAAGGTGAGGAAACCATTCTGGAAGGGCAATTAATGTAATTAAACATATTTATGACACATTGAAATCCAGGTTAAATCAATGTTTACAGTGACTTCTATTTGGTAAATTATACACATTAATATAAATATTAAATATATATGCAAACAGAATAATTTTAATGCTAATTCACTCTGGTTAATACTAATTGGCCCATTAATTATAAGTAAACATTAGCCTCTTAATTAGTCCATATTTTCTAAATCATCTACAATGAACATATAATACTTTTATAAAGTAAAGGCCTATTAGAAATCTTTTTTTGTTTAATTAAAGGGACTTTTTAAGATACTGAATGAAATAATTTATGAGTTTTTTAGGAAGATGTCTAGGATAACCAGTCATGCTGGAGATGCCTTTATCTAAGACTATGATAAAAACTGAGAATATTTCAGAGAAAATAATTAATTTTTTTTGGAGTATTGGGTTCAACGTGGAAATTTTACATGGGAATGTCAACAAAAAGCTAGAAAGATCATTTCAGAGATCAACACAGAACAGGGTTTTCTGGAAAGTGCTTGGGTAATAGCTTACAAAAGTATGAAGTGAGTTATGTCAAAGCTTGATTTAGTAAACATAATCGGCTATTCTCATCCGGAATCTTAATTCTTCTGTGGAAAGCACTGAAATTTGATCACCCTAAATGAAATTCTTGGAAATGTAATAAGGAAACACAAGGGCCTATTTAAATCTGCAAAATAATATTTGAAGTTCCCTGCTGCTTTAAGTAATATAATCAGTAAATTCACAGGTGGGAGAGATGATTTATAATCACAGTGATTTTATAATCAAAATGTGCCATTCCTATAGTGCTTAAGAGAACCAATCATTATACCTAGAGAAAAATAAAAGTAGCAGAGTTAGCTTGTAATTTATTTATCAATTAAATCTCATGATGTTCCCAATATTTTGCTATCAAATATAAAATTTGGGGAATTACTTTGTAAAATAAAATTTATTCATTGCTGTATACTTTAAAAGATTGCCTTTTAAAATATTGATATTTATCACCTTACTGCTATTACATATCTAAACTAATATCAAAAACATTTTAATTCAAAATAGAATAGCAGGCAATACTCATATTACTTTGTATAACAGATTCAAGGAAGATAAGAAGATGAGATAGAAAGACATTATAGTGTGCAAAAGTTAACTTTACGCATTAATCAGGGCACTCCTGTCCATCACCTGTCCATCACCTGTTGCATACAATGTAACTTGAAGTAGTCACTGGGTAGTTACAGTCCTGATTCTTACTGAAGTTCTTGTTAATTTACAACTGTCCTTTGCGTTACCTTGTTACTTTTGGTGCACCAAAGTACGTGTGCCCTGAACCTAAACAAGGAGATGCTCTCTGTTTTTACACACACACACACACAGATTCTATAAATTGCTCCTCTGTTTTGTTCAAAGTCATAGAAAATGCCATGTCCAGCTGTTAGTTTACTTAGACACAGAACTCCATCATCACTTTTGACTCTCCCCTTACCACCTATACGTTTTGTTCTCATTGTTTTGAGACAGGGTTCCTCTTGTTCTATCATCCAGGCTGGAGAGCAGTGGTGAAATCACAGCTCACTGTAACTTTGAACTCCTGGGTTCCAGCAAATGCTCTGGCCTCTCCTCTATCCCCTGGGTAGCTGGAACCAGGTGCAAGCCACACTTGCTAGCTACTTTTTTTTTTTTAATTTTGTAGAGAGAGGTACCGCTGTGTTGCCCCAAGTTAGTCTTGAACTCCTGGACTTCAGGGATCACTGTGCCTTGGCCTCCCAGAGTGGTGGGATTATAGGCATGAGCCCCTGTGCTCAGCCCATCAATATGTGCTTGATTGCTAAGATGTATCACCTCTGATTCATCAGCAATTTAAAAAAATTATTAACATTATCTAGAGTTGCGGGATGAGTTTAATGAAGAACCCAACCCATTCTCACAAATCTCTACTATCATGTAAGCCAGAATCATCTCTAGCACAGACTATTCCAATAGTCTCATCATTGGTTTTCCAGTTTCCTCCCTTGCTCTTCTAGGGGCCTTTACCTATTTGATTGTCACAGAAATCCTTTTTCTTTCCAGATTTGACATGTCATTTTTGAAAGGCATACGGCAGTTACCACCAGAGCTAAAGAATCATAAACGGTAAACTTGTATGTCCCGCAGAGTCAGAGACATAATTTCTCAGACCAGGTCGTCTAGGATTTAGATGAATATTTTTCAGTCCGTGTTGAGGGACGAGTTTAATGAAGAAGAAGAGCTGATTGTCTCCTGAACTTGCTGCTGTTTCCTTCCCAGAGTTCTCTATAAGCCATCACCAGTTGTCTCCTCTGCAAATGCTTGCTGCTCTCAAAAGTGGTTTTACTTTTAGTACAGAGTTCTTTTCCTTTTTAAAAAAAATGAAAAAAAAAGTATATATGTTATATCTTAATTTTCAGAACATTACAGGGTACTGATATTTTGGTTTACAGATGCTATTGCAATGCTTGAGTCGTGGCTGTAATGTGCCTGTCACCCAGATCCTGTGCCTGGTGCCCGTTGGACCACCACCCCCCCTCCTCTTCCCAACTCCCCCCTGTGGATTTCTGTTCACTTTTATTTCCATCCAGGCTTCTGAGTTCTGGTCGGTCAGTTCCAGTTTCAAACTAAGTCCATGCATTTGTTTCTCCATTCTTGTGATATTTCACGTTGGAGAATCATCTCCAGTTCCACCCAGTTTGTTGTAAAAGGTATTAATTCAATTTTATGGCTGAGTAGGACTCCGTGGTCTACATATACCCATTTTATTAATCCACTCACAAATTGATAGACACCTGGATCAATTTTATATCTTTATAATTGTGAATTGTATTGTGACAAGCGTCCTAATACAGGTGTCTTCTTAAAATGACTTTATTTTGGGGGATGAGGTATAAATACCCAGTAGTGGCACTGTGGACCAAATGGTAGGTCTTTGAGGACTTTCCATACAGGAAAGGACAGAAATATGAAATCTGTCTCTCAGACATTGTTATTTGCCATTAGTGTACCTTTTTGGAACAACTTCTGTTCATGTCTTTTGCTCATTTTTTATAGGATTGTTTGATTTTTTTCTTGTTGATTTCCTTTAAAAATTGTACCTAGGCCAGGTGCAATGGTTCAAGACTGAAATCTTAAAATTTTGGGAGGCCAAAGATTCCTTGAGCCCAGAATTCAAGATGATCATGGGCAACACAGTGAGAACTCCAGGGTCTACAAAAAACCTTTTAAAAATTAAACAGGCATAGTTAGATACTTATAGCCCTGGCTACTCAGGAGGCTGAGGTGGGATGACTGCTTGAGCCCAGGAGTTTGAGGTTGAAGTGAGCTATGATTGTGCCACTGTACTGCAGCTGGGGTGACAAAGGGAGACCCTGCCCCAGATTAAAATGTATATTCTACATGTACCTGTGTGTGCACATATAAAACACATCCACACTGTGCCCCAGGGTTCAGCGGCTTCCATCTCGCTTGAGATAATAACCAGTGTCTCCACTTTGGACTTACACTTGCTGTGTGTGCTGGTTTCCTGTGACCTTCCTGACTTCATGACCTCATTCTTGGTCCTCCCTTCAGGCTGCTGTGGCCACACTGGCCTCCTTGCTGTTCCTCAATTATGCTGGAAAGCCACTGTCCCATAGCATTTGCTGCTGTGCCTGGAAAGTGTTTCTTCAGAAGCCGTGAGCCTCCAGCCTTCACGTCCTTCAGGTCCGTACTCATCCTCAGAGTTCTCGTCATGGACTAGTGGAACCTCACACCGTGTCCTGTGGTGATAACCTGAGTCACCCCCTGAGATTATCCAGCTGCTTAACACCTAAATGCCTGTGTTTTCCTAATTAGAATGGAAGCTGCATGTGTATAAGGTCTTCCTCCTGGATGTTCCTACCGTATATCCACTCCTGAAACTGAGATAGGTGCTGATCAATGTCTCTGGATACATAATTGAATGGATTGTCTCAATATTAAATATATAGACGATCCTCTGTTTCCTTCCATGGTCTATTTTTTGAAGAAAAACACATAGATTTAATCCATAAATGGATTTAAAATATCAAAAAGAAAAAAATAAACAGAAGTTTTTTCAATACCAAGAACCAAAATTCGTTATGAAATACATCTGTCTCTTAGACATTGTCATGGAAGTTATATTTCTAGCATGTGTCTGTATAATCCATTTTATTTCCAATATAATATTCAGGATGATACTTAAATGCACAATTTTAAATACATGGTGTCTTTATTATTTCAAATACAGTGTTTTTCTCAGTAAGTTTCCATTTCTCTTTCCCATTGTTTTACTAAAAAGGAAAATAGACATATTCAAGTACGTATTGAATTCATTTCAATACAAGGTGCTATATTTTAACACATTCAGAGACAAAGCTGTTGATGTTGGAGCAGAATTTTTCATTAATAAGCTACCTTGTTTTGTAGTAACTTTTAATGTTCATCAGTTGAAGTGTGGAAGACCAAATTTGTCTCCTAAGGACAGATCATGATTAGCAGGTTGTGAGAGGGAGGGCTGTACAGAACTTGAAGATAAAGTTGGACAAAACTGGGGTGATACAGCTGACTCAGTCGTTTCTAAGCTACTGAGAATTTCCCTAAGGTGCATGTTACTGATTCAGATTCCTCCACCCTCAGAGATACTGAGTCAGATTCCAAACGGGCCACAAATGAGAGTGGTTAGCAAGAAACTAGGTTCTCCTGCTGTATGACAACTGAGATTTTAAGAAACACAATATTTGAGGGAAAATCATTCTGTACACACTGTGTGCTTCTGGTTATCTCAATGCATCATTTACATTCCATTTCCCTTTGGACTCAAACTTATTGACATGATTCAGAGATTTGCTTCTGCTTCATCACGGGACTGAAACTTCATCCCAAGGCTTCCACTTCCTCAGCTGTCCCCCTTTAATCTTCTTGGAATGAGGCCCATGAATAATCTTCTGCCTTTATACCTGTCTTGGAGGACGGCTTCTTCTGCCCCAGGGTGCTCAGAGGCAACTTACAACTGTTCTTCCACGGCATGTCAGCAGCTTCCGTCCTGAGGAAAAGACCGTGATGGGGATCGCAGAGAATGCGTTTTCTTTGAAGCTGAAACACATATAGCCGTTAAAATATGGGTAAAATCTTGTCCTGGCAGGATTAAAATACTTTTGCAAGTTTAATATTAAATAAAAGTTCTCCATAACTGGAATTTTTAATAGAAGTAGTTGCAGCTCAACTTACGCTATAATATTCTAAGAGTGGTATTTCTCAAGGCAGGACAATCGGTCAGGGCCGTTCCCCTGGAGGTCACTTAGTTGATGTCTCATCAGCACTTTCCTCCTTTCTTTTTTCTTCTACTTAAAAGTGAAATCCCACAAAACTAGTTTATATATTTCATAAATTAAAGATTGAATTAGAATACTTCTCAAAATTGAATGTAGAATTTTGAATTAGGCTAATTACAATAAAACCTACATTATCAAGCCAATTTATTTGCTGACCATTATCAGACATTTATAATGATTTCTTGAGTCTACACAGTTTAATTGACAATTTACTAATATATTCTAGGCTACATTAGTTTTAAAATATATGAAAACCTCTTAGTAACCATGTACTATATGCCTGGGGATGTTATTGCTGTTCTCTGTAACAAAGCCTTTGGGAAAGTTACAACTTTGACAATAATTAACACAATCAAAGCAAGATCAATTACATGAAAGCAACACGGATTAAAGATCAGAAATATGAAGTTATAAATATCAGTGACTTAAAGATTGTTGGTGACACATTTTTACTTGCAAAGCAGTAGAATCACTCTATATGAATTAATTTATGCAACATAAAGTGGGGTTTTATTTCAATTGATAAATCCAAGCATTGCTGGGCTATTTACCTCTGTATATTCTTCATTTTATAGATGATTTATGACCATTTTTTGGAAGAAATTGGCTGCAGCCATACGATTCTATATCTTATTTTTATAGCTTTCCATGTGCAAAGGAGATTTTGCTTTACCAAGAGTTTCAGGTCCAATAGCAGGGGGCTTGACCTAGATCATGGGCCAATCCATCAATCAGGGAAACTCGGACATGCTGTTGGCTTAGGTCTGCTCTTGGTACCAAACATGGAGATGAAGTTGGAGTTCATGTCAATTCTGCAAGGAACCTAGAATTCTCAGAGGGATGGATGGTTTCCCTGAAGCATAGGAGGCGTTTTGTCAAAGGAGAAATGGAAACTTAGTAGAAAGAAAACACAGACCTCCATTACTATGAAAATTGTTCTAAAATTGGTCTAAGATTAAAGACAACATTATTCTCTCTTTGCTTTTGATTGGTTTACAAATGTCAAGACTTCAACTCCCTTCAGGGAGTTGGAAGTTTGGAAGATTCAATTAGGGGCAGGTGGTTTGTACAGTAAGAGAGGCCGTTCTCTCTTATTGGTCAGGGACAGATGGAGGAAGGGTGAGGGGGATGGACTTCCTTGTCTTTCTGTCTCCATCATCCTCTTGTCTAAATCATGACATTTTTTAGCATTTACAAAAGCATCACTATTAACTCATAGTAACCCTATATCAAAAGATATTCTGAACACTTCAAGAGCAAGTATGACTGCTTTAATTTTCTTATCCACTCTGGGAAGAAAATTAGGCTTAATTTGTTTTAATGACTTGATACCCTTAATGGAAACTCATCTATATGTAATTACAAAACCTATTTTACTCTTTTATTTTCTTAAATATTTATAATTCTCTTTTTCTATTTTCTTTCCAGTATTACAATCTCTTTAACATTGGATTTCGTTTTTTATAAGAATCAACCAATAACTTTACTGGAAAAAAAAAAAAGCTTAGATGTGTTAATACAACTTCAGTTTTTCTAACATGTAGTCACACATTGTTTTGACCAGATATATTGATGAGGAAATTGAGAGTGTTGGGAAATTAGGCTGCCAATGAATTCAGATGCATAGATATTTAATTTCAACATCTACATTTCACCCAGATAGATTGATGTAAATCTATCAATAAAATGGGCTGTAAAATTACAAGTATTAAAATTAGCCACGAATATGTTAAAGGATCAGTAATCGTCTACCACAATGACAAAAATGTTCTTGTTCGTATGCATTGAACTTATCTTTGGAGATTCACATAAAAGGAAAACTGAAAAATCATTGAGTTTAAACCCTTTTTTTTTTTTTATCAGTGTGTTAAAGAGCATTAAATTTAAGAGATTAAAATGTCCTACCTACTGGCAGACGGCAAGAGCCTAAATTGAACATGCAACAATGCACTGGTCACAGACCAGTGATTTATCACTTATTTCATAATTTATGCATATATAATGCCCTAAGCCCAAATATACTGTATTTTATTTCATTAAGTGACTATTCTTTTGAACACTGGCTTGATATGCAATAATATATAAACTTTAGAAAACAAAGAAGATAACAAACAGATGCGTGTTGGAAGGGTTAGATAAAAAGGGTCAAAAAGATGCCATCCTTCAGGTGTTGCTGCTTACTTTATAATTCCAGTTCAATGCAATGCCCATTAAAATTCCATTGTCATTTCTTGCAAAGCTAGAGAAAACAATTCTATGCTTTCTAGATAACCAGTAAAGATCTCAAATAGCCAAGGCAACCTTAAGTAAAAAGGAAAAATTGGTAGGCAGCTCTTAACCAGACTTCAAGCTATCCTACAAGGCTATAGGAATCAAAGTAGCTTATTATTGGCACAAGAGCAGAGACATGGACCTATGGAACAAAATGAGAATCAGAGATGTCACACTCCCACCTGATCCCTCAGAATGCAGACAAAAGCACACAATGGGGAAAATCACATCTATTCAATAAAGGGTGCTGGGGAAAGTGGGCAGGCACCAGTAAAAGACTGAGCCACTCTCCAAAAATAATTCATGGCGGGACAAAAGACATAAACCTAAGGCATGAAACCATTGGAATTCTAGAAGAAAATGTTGGGAAAAGTCTTACAGACATTGGCCTAGGGAAGAAAGTTATGAAGAAGACCCAAACGGCAATGAGACTGACAGCAAAAATAAACAAATGTGCTCACATTACAACTTTCTGCACAGCCAAAGACATAGTCAACAGGGTAACTAGACAACCTGCCCACCTGAACAAAGTATTTGCACGCTACTCCTCTGAAAAAGGATTAATAGCAAGAGTCTACAAAGAGCTCAAGCACAGAGCAAGAAAAATCAGACAACCTCACTAAAAAGTAGGCAAAAGAAAGAGACTTTTCAAAGGAAGATAAACTGATGGGCAAACGAACACGTGAAAAACTGCTCAGCACCGATTCCTCAGGGAAATGGAAGTGAAAACCACAGAGACAGTACCTGACGCCATGAGCACTACGGCTCCTGTCTCAGAGTCCCACCGCATCAGAGGCTGATGTGGCTGCAGAGAGAAGGGACACTGGTTCTCTGCTGGCTGGACTGCAAACCAGCACCACCTCCGGGGGAGTGGCGTGGGGGTGTCTCAGAGGAGTTGGTATCAGATCCATCACTCCACATGGTTCTCAAGTCTTGTTGCTTTCTTTACTTTTGTGGTGAGAACACTTAACATCCACCTTCTTAGCAAATTTAAAGTAACAAACATGGTGTTCATCATATCAACATGGCCCATGCTGGCTCTCCGGAACACACTCATTCTGTGTAAGTAAATCTCTCCTATTTCTTTAATCACTCTATTCCTTTCTCCCCTGCCCGCCTCTATTCCAGTTTCACACGTTCACTGCTTGGTGCTTTTCCTTCTGCAATTCTACCTTTCTCAATTTTCTTTTTAACCTGTTCTTTAGGTTGGATAATTTTTATCAATCTGTCTTAGCATTTAGTATGTATATCCTCCAGCGTCTTTCATAGTCTATTGAGCCTGTCCAGGGAAGTTTCTCTGTTGGTTATCAAATGTTTAAACTCTAGAATTTCCATTATTAATAGTTTTTAATTTTCCAGAGAAATTTCATATTTATTAACACAAACAGCATGCTTTTCTTAGTTTTTGAACATATTGTTATTTTGAAGACTTTGTCTGTTAAATCCGAAATCCAGAAATACTGGAGATAGTTTCTATTATTCTTCTCATATTGATGTGAGTATGGGCCACAGTTTTTTTTTTGTTTGCTCTTTCTTTCTATGTCAGTAATTTTTATTTAAAAACTGGGCTGTTTATACAATAACATGTAGCGACTCTGAAGTATCATCTTACCTTTTTCTAGTACAAATTTGAGTTCCTTTAACTCAACTGTAGTCTTTATTTCATTTACAGTGAGCAACAACTTATGTCTACAGCCTCTGTTATGTTTTCAGTCTGGTCAGCTGGTGGTTTCCCTAATTCTGTGTAAATAAGCTGAAGCATACTTATTGTGAGAGTTTTTGTGATTTTTACCCTTTTTGATGAAGAGTTCAGATTAGATAGCTCTATGAAAAAATGAGGCAGGCTACATCAAGATAATGCCTTCCATTAAAAGACTGATCTATCTTCCCCCGGCCAGGACATCACCTGTGCTGTCATCCTGACCTAAGTTAGCACCTCGAGCAGTTGCTACACACTGCAGGTCCAGAACTGAAGTTTGTCCTGCACCTAGAAGCACGATTCTCATTTCACTTCTAAGTTGAGCCTATTTTTTTTTGGGGGGGGGTTGGTCCTCCAGCTTCTGCTCTGTCCACTACATAAATACATATATGCCACCAAGACAGTGTGTGTGTATGTGTGTGTAAAATAAGAATAGTTTGTGTAATATACATACACACACACACGGTAAGTATTTTTACAAAATAAGTGTTTTGTATGTAGAAGAATATATTAAAAGAATATACGTGTGTGTATATATGTACACATACAGAAGTATATGTGTGTGTCTATATATGTATATATACACTTTTAACCTGGAGACACTTATAAACTCACAAGCATTTGTAACAAATAACACAGAAAGATTCCAGATTCCATTGCCAAGTTTCCCCCAAGATACCACCTTGCAAAATTATCAGCATCACAACCAGGATATTAGTGTTAAGACATGACACTGATCTCATTTCTATTGCTCTATTTTAAGGTGATTATTTGTTCACATTTGCTTATGTGTTTAATTCTTTGCAATTTCATGATATATGTAGACCCCTGTATCCACCAAAATCAGAATACAGAACAGCTCTATAACCACAAAGGTCTAGTTATTCTTTGAAACTGCACCTTTTCCCTTCCTGTCTCTGATCCCTTAAAATTGTAATCTGTTTTCAATTTCTGTGACCCATCATTTTCAGACTGTAAATAAATGAGGCCACACAGTGTGTAGCCTCCTGTGATGACCTCTTCACTCAGCCTCGTTCCTGTGGTGCGTCCAAGTTGCTGCACGTGTCTCAAGTCTGCCCCTTTTGATTGCTGGGTAGGGTCCCGGGACCTGCGTCTTAGCCTTCCGTGTACTATACAGCACACAGGAAACAGCGCTGGAGTGTTTCCCGGTTTGGCTGTTATGTACAAGCTGCTGGAACTTGTATGTTCGGGTATTTGTGTGCATGTAAGTTTTGTTTTTTCCTCAGCAGTTTGAATGCCCATGGGTGCAAGTGCTGGGTGATAATTGCTTGTTTACTTTTAAAGGACACGCCAGACGTGTTTGATGTGTCCCAGGTATTAGAACTGTGCTGGACATGTGATTTGTACATCTTTTTCCAGTCTAAAGCTTGTATTTTCAAATTCATGAGAGGGACGTTAGCAGAGAAAAATATGATGAGATTCAATTTATCATTTTTTTCTTCTTTTTGGAATTGTGTTTTTGTAGTTAAATCTAAAAACTCTTTGCAAAACGCTAAATCATGAATATTTTCCTTTCCTTTTTTCTAAAAGTTTTATAGTTTTATATTTTACATTTATGTTTAAGAGTCATCTAGTTAATATGTACAACATGGTGTGACATTCAAATCAAAATTCATTTTCTGCCTATGGATGACCAGTTCCTTCAGCAATATTTCAATTCTATATGTAATCTGTCACAGAATTAATACAATAAACTAAAAAATAATACATTTTATTAATGCAATAAAATTGAAATATTATTGTATTAATTCTGTGATGGATTACATATGTATGTGCACACACACATATAAAAATGGGTATATGCACACATAAATGTCTATATGCCCATATATAGGAACTACACTAATCAATAGTTATTGTTTCTTATATCACCTCTTTGTAGAACTTCCTGCGGGACAGTCTTGGGAGGAGGGGAGGGTAGCAGGAGCTGAATCCCCTCTCCATGGTCCTGACACTGAAACAAACTGTTCTCTTCCTGCACACCTCAGCTGTAAAATTGTTTACACCTCTCTGTGTTGGTTTTTTCAGTATCCATATCTGCTGTTGTGAACAAGACATGTAATTTTCCCACGATGAGTCTGTCTGCTTCACAAAGCATGTTTTTGTCAGTCTTCTGTAAGCCCCGCGGTAGGCGCTCCCACCCACCCTGCGTCCATTCTCTCCACTTCTTTCTACAGACTCCGTTGATCTGACATTTTTGGTAAACATAACACATATTCCACATTATGAGCATTAAACATGGGTTTAGTTTCCTTGGAGATATTTTTGTTTGTTTTTCTTTTCTTCTCTTTCCGACAGTTATAATTTACAGAAGAAAGAGGAGAGAAATCTGGACTCAGTCGGCAATGCTCAAAACTGCACCCACTGTTCTTAAATGTATTATTTGGAAACTTCTTCCTCTGAAAATATTTCCTCTCCCAGATTGTTGACACCATTTTCTATAAATCTATCTCCTTTTTTTGCGTGGCTTTTCAATTTTCACTATTGCAAATTTCCATTAAAATATTTTAAAACCTATGACTTTATTCCTGTTCCTAAGGAACCAGCAAAGTAACTTGTCCAAGCTTCAAAACTAAGTTACTTGAGACAAATAGACTTAGTATTTTCATATCTACATAAAGTTAGAATGGCCTGACAAAGATAAGTGAATTTTTTATTTTAAAATAAATTGAATGTGTTTGCTATATATATGGAATACGGTTGGCCTCAAGTGGGGCTCATTTTATGTTTTCTCATTATTAGCCAGGAATTCTGTGCCTGGGGATGGAGACTGCTCAGGCAAGGTGTTTTATTCTCACATTTCATGGGTAGGTACGGTCAGCAGGACGTATTACTGCTCGTGTGACCCCTGATTACTGGGCTGAGGTAGTGTTTGTCAGGTTTATCTACTCAAAAGATACTCTTTATTTTCTCTTTTTCACACTGTTCTCTTCAAACAGAAGTCACTAGGCATAGCCTGTATTTCCAAGGTGGGGAATTAGGTTTGATCTTGAATGTTGAAGTAGCCACCTGAATAACCACGATTTTGCATGAAGATTAGTCTTACCTTCAATTTATTCATTTATTCAATAAATTATTTATATAAATATGGAATTCTGGATATTTATTGTACACTTTGGGTTATAGGAAAGGTAGATTTTGAACCTCATAACTCAGGGTTCATACATTCTAAGAACTTGCTAAATTATGGCTTTAAAATATTTTCTGGGTATTACTATTGGAGAAGGACCCAGGGCTGTCCAACCTATGGCTCAAGGGCCACATGTGAGTGCTTTGAGGTCCACCTATTTGTGGATAGTGGGAAAATTATGTAGGGACCTTTTTGGCTTATCAGCTCTGGTCAGCATTCGTCTCTTTAATGTGTGGCCCAAGGCAACTTTTCCTATGAATGGCAGGAAAAAAAAAGTTGGGGAACTTTGGATGCAGTTGAATATAACAGTAACAATAAATTACTAATTCCACTCCCAATTAGAGAATTTAGAATAAAAGTGCATATTAAGAACCAGAGTCCCCACAGCCATGCTCTTTTCACAGGCTTCATTTTTCAAGGGCTGCGAGGAAAGACTAAGGGGTCATGTGGGAGGTGAAGTTGGCTTGTTTCTGTGGCCTGTGTTCTCCATGAAGTTGGCTTGTTTCTGTGGCCCGTGTTCTCCACTGCAGTCATGTTAAACCTGGTCAGATAGGACTGGAAGCGATACGAACAGCCAAACAAATGTGAGGAGCGGGGACACCAATGCAGAGCTGGTTGCTTCTCATTCATGGGACACAATCTGGGGAAATTCAAGGGCATCACTGAAGCTGTTTATGCAGAATGTGTCTAGAAAGACTAAGCAGTGAGCCCCTTGCATCCCATGGCCTAGGAATAATATGAGTGTGATAAGAAATTTCCTGCATAGCCGGAGTTGGGGCCTGTGAGCACCAGTAGAGGGGAAAGGCTGCAGTCGGCGGGGAGGGCCACACGGCAGGCAGCACCACGGCCTCAGCATGTCCATGTCGTGAGCAAACATCCACCAGGGCAACTAAACAGAAACCTGTCAGTCCATCTCGGAAGAAAGCCGGACAGACTGATGAAGGAAGCGGGAAGTTAGGTCACGGACATTGATAAAAGCTGCAGCTGAAAGAAAAGGTGAAAATAAGTCCGGGGAAAACTGAAAGAACATGCACTAAAGATAATTATGATTATGTGCTAGATTCTGTGATAAAGAAAATGACGGAGTATTGCCGAGGTAGCAAAGTTGAGAATTTCTTCTCATCAAAAAGGCTAAGAAGTATAACCAATTTGAAGAAAGACATAAATAATTGGAATATATCTTATGAACTTGGATTTTCATACTTGAAGTTATTAATAGATGACTAAAAAATCTGGATTCTCTTAGGCTAAATAATATATCTACCAAATGAAGGAGTGAGGCAAGTGACATTAATCTCAGAGCTCAAATTGTTTCAAGGACCTCGTAGTGCTACCCACAGCCAATGGATAATGTTAAAAATCACTCCTACCAACTTCACGTGTGACCTTCAGAGAAATGATGATGTCTCTGAAGACACAGTAATTATGCCACACTGGATTTCTTATTCACGAAACCATTCAACAAACTGTGACAAAAAAAAGAAGTTTGATTAAGAAATCCCCATGATCTGGGGGAGTTATCAGAGCCCTACATTAGCTAGATTGATGGGTTTCACTGGGAGATGTCAGTATATTAGGCCAACAAGTGACACCAAGTCCCTTCCTTTTGTGGACGGAAGTAAGTGAAGACTCTTGCTCATAAAGACAGATGACAAGACCAAGTCCTTTCCCCATGGGCTGCTGGGGCTTCCACAAAGTAGTCAACAAAACACGCAAAGAAGAGGTGGCTGCAGGGAATACACAGTAGGGGCTCAGGCCGCTAAACATCAGTAGTAAAGTTCTGTTTCAGAGGGTGCCCTGTGTGCCCTTGTGAGAATCATGTGTTTCTGGCAGGTGGCAACTGGTGAACACGCTGCTGTTACTGGATTGTGAGAAATCTGGGCAACTTCTGAGATATTTCCAGGCAGGAGCTCCAAGAGGTGACTAGAATTTCTGGTAATTTTGTAGGAAATGAAGACCTATTTTGTAATCACAGATAAGTGTGTTTAAATCTGTATATAACACAGATAGTACTTTTTTAAAACATTTGCAACTTTAACAAAATCAATACATTTTAGTTGTTTTCCCTCATTGCAAAATTTTTTGAAATGTTTTTCTTGCAACAAGCCAATCTTACTATTCCAAAGATGTTAAAACTATGAAGAGAGAAGTCAGAAAAGAATTGTGAGACTCCAATAAAACAAACTAAATATTCTATAAATCCAACAGGTACTGTAGAACCTCTGTGAGTTGACCGCCAAGGGACTGTAACCAACTAGTCAACATTCAGAGTGGTGAGTATAAGGTACTAGGCCACTGTACTGATACGTGTCAGTGGGGCGAATCTGGTCTCTGAAAATTAGCTCACCTTAAGGAATTAGTTGGTGTAGGGAAGTGGTCAGTTACGGAAGTGATACTGTATTTGCAAAATGTAAGATTCCAAGTTATCAGTATTTTTTATGAAACTATACAATTATCATTCCAATAATCTTCTTTCTCTTACACCCATGTTTTTCAACCTTTTTCATCTCACAGCACCCTTGAACCTGTAGTTAAAATTTCATGGCCCACATAAATTATGTTGTTCAAAAAAGGAGAGTGAAAAAGAGAATATGGTAACTGTGCTTTGAACTGGTTTCAAAAATAATTTAATTAATGGTCTTCAAAAAATTGCACTGGACACCTAAGGGCCTCTCATATTGCACTGTCTCCCCAGCACACTGGTTGAAAATCGTGGTCTTAAACTGTCCTTACCTCTTCTGGTATCTTTTTACTCCTTACATGGGAATATAAATAAAATTGTCTAAATGTAGCAACTTTGGGAAGCGCATTCTTCTAAGACTATAAAATACTTATTATATGCTCATTGTGTGATAGGACCTATAATGACATGTACAACGAAATATGGATACACACACATAGATTTTAAAGAAATAAAATACCAGTAGATCAATACTAATGTCTAGTATAACTATAAATATTTTATAAGGTCAGTGTTTCTCTAAATAATCACTCAGGTCACATCTATACGCAAGTGCTAAATGAATTTGGTGATAAATGGTGCATAGCCCAGGTCTTTTTGGAGAATTGCTTAGAAATGACTAGAAAGAGAAACATTCTGTTACTGTTGATTATCAAGGTACTTTCCTTTAACAGCATTTTTTAAAATATCTGACTAATGTATTCCCCAGATGAAGTACCTGTCTACAGGGACTCTCAAGTCTGGCTGTTTAACACCAGTCGATGCCTCTCTGTGACGAGGAGGGTGACTCCGGGAACAAGAGCCATTTGTGCAGAGCAGGGACATGATGTGTAGTGAGTCAGGAATTCCCAGAACTCAAGGGGATGGAAATGACTTATGAAGAAAGCAAATGTTATATTTAGAAAAAAATTAACATTTTGCCACTCAATATAATATATTGCTTTGCTCTAGCTAGTCATCAATTTATTGAAATTGAAAAAAAAATTATACTTCCGGTAGAGTTTAAACCATGGATCTGTTAAATTAGGTATATATCTGTGAGATTTGTTTTCAAGGGACCAAGAATGTCTCTGAATTATCAGCCTCCCTCAATTTCCCTTACCTGTGTGCATCCCATGTGTCAATTATTTTATCCACTAAAAAAGAAATTTTCAGTACCAAAAAACAAACCCCCAAATATGGCAAAATAATCATGAATAAAATGGTGGAGACAGAGAAAACATGAGAAAGTACCATTTGTACACGAACTTCCACTCTGAAATAGAAAATAAAATGAAATCACATTTGTTTTGAGCAGTAGCCACTCTTAGCTGTCATATTTAATCACACAGACTCTTCCAAATTTATGAGTGAACATGTGGGATGGTTCCAAGAAATGCTATCTGCAGGAGAGTTTCTGGGAAAGCATTTGACTTCAGTGTGAGAACAGCGGCAGCAGGGAACAGTGTGCTCCCACTGCCGCTCCACCCTCTGCCTTGCTAACACCTGTGCAAATCCTCTTGCAGCCCACTGGAAAGGTGCTCTGAATTGTATATAGTCTCCACAACACAAAATAATGTCATAATTTGGACAGTAAGTTTTTCTGTTCACCTTCATCGCCTGAAATTTTAAGGAGAAAAATACGTGATGGAGAAAAAAAATAATAAGGGCTGTAAATGTAGGGTCTCTTCATTGCAGCTTTCTGCTCTTGGAGATTGTGGCCTCTTAAACTTACAATATCCCAGGGAAAAAAATGCTCTCTTTAAAAACTGATGTTTGTATGTTATACATTTAACTGTTATTCTTAAAGGATGAGTTGGTCTGATATCAGCTATATCAGTTCTGCTACAACAATTCAAAGAAATGATCAGAAAAATATTATTCACTTACAGGTGCTCTTTTGAAACTTTCATTATTTAATTAAATTTACCTGATATATATGGTTTTATGAGATACATAATATTTAATTAGGTGAAGATACAGTAAGGATGTGACCCTTTTTCTTTTGTTGCAAATTTTAATTTGTCTTTCTTTGTATAATTATAAAGTTGTCATAAACATAATTTTTGTCCTTAGGTCTACTAGTATTTTAAAGATTATAAGTGAACTTATTCTAATGCTTCCTGCATCATAGTTACAAAACAACTTAACTATTATAATTCATTTCTAAAGCTTAGTTTAAAAAATTATTGATATTTAATATTTTTACATATTTCTGGAGTACATGTGGTATTTTATTACATGCACAGATTTTTTATGGTTACTCCAAAGTGTGAAGCAGCTCTCACTTATAGTACTTCTCTTTTCTTTCTTTCTTTCTTTCTTTTTTTTCTTTTTTTTTTTTTTTGAGACAGAGCCTTAAGCTGTCCCCTTGGTTAGAGTGCCATGGCATCACAGTTCACCGGAACCTCCAACTCCTGGGCTCAAGTGAGTCTCCTGCCTCAGTCTCCCAAGTAGCTGGGACCACAGCAACAATGTCCAGATATTTTTTGGTTGCAGCCATCATTGTTGATTGGCAGGCCTGGGCTGGCTTTGAACCCGTCACCTTAGCTGTATGTGGCTGGTGCCTTAGCCACTTGAGCCACTGCTGCTGAGCCAGTACTTCTCTTTTCTATGTGCAAAGAACACTTCAAGTTCTCCCTTTTAGCCATCTACAGAGAAAACTAGGAAACAGTGAGAAAAAAATAGCAGATGTTAACAGGTAGAAGAGCATATCATGGTCAGGACTCAGAAAAACAGCATTGTGAAAATGCCTAAGCTACCCAAAGCAATCTACAGATCTAATGTAATCTCCATAAAATACCAATATCATACTTGAAGATCTTGACAAAATAATTCTACACTTTTTATTGTAACAAGGAAAAGTAAAGATGACCAACACAACCCTATGAACTAAGAACAAAATGGTGGACCAGTCTATAGTGATCAAAACAGCATGGTATTGGCATAAACGGAGAGTTAGATCTATGGAATAAACCAGAGAATCTAGAGACGGAACCAGCTTCACATTGACATTTGATCATTGACAAAGCAAACCAAAGCAAACACTGGGTAAAAATATCCCTACTCAACGGAGTGTTGGGAGAACTGATTAGCCACCTGAAAAATGCTGAAACTGGACCCTCACCTCTCACCACTTAAAAATTAAGTGATGGATAAAAGATTTAAATTTAATTTGTGAAACTATAAAAGTCCCAGGTGAAGGTGTGAGAAAAGCTCTTCATTTTATTGGCCTGAGGAAGGAATTTATGAAGAAGGCCCCACTGGCAATCACAGCAACAACAAAAATAAACAAGTGGGGCATGATGCAGTTAAATAGTTTCTGCTCAGCTGAGGATATGACCAACAAAGCAAGGACACAACCTTCAGAGTGGAAGAAGAGGTCCCTATGCTGTGAATCCAACAAAGGGCCAAAAACCAGAGCTACAAAGAGCTCAAGCAAGTCAACAAGAAAGGATCACACCACCCCAGTAAAACCTGGGCAAGAGAGGTGAACAGAAACTTTTCTCATGAAGGCAGATGAATGGCAAAACAACACATCAGAGAGAAGCAAATCAAACTTGTGACAGCACCTTATCCAGGTAAGAACACCCACACTCCAAGGCCCCAAAGGAACAGACGCAACTGTGGGTGCAGGAAAAAGGGAGCACTGTTGGTGAGACTGCAAACTAGTATCAACTCTGGGGAAAGAAGTATGCAGAGTCCTCAGAGAACTAAAAGGAGAATTTCCATTTCATCCTGCAATCCCCGTATTAGGTGGTTTGATAAATTACAAACAAACAAAAGAACAAAAAATTACCATAAGGACATTTGCACTTGAGTGTTTACAGCAACACAATTTATCATCACAGAGACGTGGAGACATCCCAAGTGGCCTCCAACACACGAATGGATTAAAAAATTAAGGACTACGTATACCATGGAATATAGATCATCCATAAGAACATGGATATTTTGTATCTTTTGTGACAATCTGGATGGATTTAGAGAACATTTTCCCAGGCAAAGTTATCACAGGAGTGGAATAACAGGCTTACATACACTCAGTGCTAATCTGGAACTAGTGGATTAACAACTACATGTTCACATGAGAGAAAAACTCCATTTAATTCAAGCATGTGGGAGAGAAGGAAGGTCCTGTCCATTCTTAGCCCCTGAGTACATTGTCTGAGTATGGTGCACACTTCCTGGGTGAAGGACACAACTACAGCTCAGACTTTAACCTTACAAAAGCAAACTATGGGATGGCACCTGTGGCTCAACGGAGTAGTGTGCTGGCCCCATATACTGAAGGTGGTGGGTTCAAACCCAGCCCTGACCAAAACGGCAAACAAAAAAGCAAACTATGTAACCTAACTGTGTGTACCCCCATATTAATATAAAGTTTTTAAAAATAATGAAACAAAATAGGGTAGGAGGAAACTTTTGTTATGACATTGATTGCGGTGATGGTTTTGTGGACCTATACTTTTATACAGACATAACAACCTGTATAAGTTAAGTATCTATACCTTGATGCATATATATCAATCAAACATCAACAAAGTGGTTTAATTATAATACTAAATTATCTCAAAAGATTGAAGAAGGAAGTATACATATAATGGTGTTAATTATAGTCACCTTACTCTGGTATCAAATGTTAGAACTTACTCCTGTCTAAGTGTATTTTTTTTATTAAATCATAACTGTATGTCTAAGTGTATTTTTGTGCCCATTAACCAATGACTAGTTAATATCATGATGCAAACTTTCACATTATTTTCCTTTTCTTTTTTGTTTTCAAATAGCCGAGAACCAGCAAATTGAATAGAGAGAGAATGGTTGGGTAGAGGAAGAGATTTTTGTCCCCTGAAATAGACCAAACTTCTCAATTTCAAAGAAGTTAGAGAATATGTTTATCCAACTCTTACTGACTGCATTCTTGCTTAGACCCAAGATCTAAGCTGTACAGAAAACTGTCAATTCTCTTTGATATTTTGTTTGTAATTTATAAAATCACCAGAAAATTCTTCCTACACTTATATATCACTATTCTTATTTCTACACCAAGTAGAGGTTCAACTATAAGAAAATTTTGCCTATCCAGATATCTGTGTGTGTACTTGCATGTGTGTGGGCGTGTGTGTGTGTTCTACTTAGAAAGAGAATTGGCTAATTTCATTTCATTGCAGCAACATATTCCCAATAATTAATGTGTTCTAATGAAGGTACAAGTGAAGAAAAGTGACTCAACTTATGGTGATCAAAACTGAATCTAGATCCAATTTCAATACAACCACAAATAGCTCTGGGCTCTGGAATGTTCACTAAGCTATTCTGACTGAACATGGAGCACACAGAGGAACAGAGCTAAGCCCACACACAACTCTCTGCCTTATCTTTTTATTTTATTATTCTTTTAAATTTAAATTTTATTAAATCATAAATGTATGCATTTATGGGGTACCATGTGATGATTTGATATACAACGTGGAATGCTTAAATCAAACTGAATAATGTAACCATCACCTCACCTACTCATTTTTTTGTGGTAAGACATTTATAACTCACTCTTAGTTGTTTTGAAATGTACCCTTGCCTGGTGCACATTGGGTGAGATCCCACCAAATGCCCTCCCTCCCCTCTCCCCTTCTTCTTGCTGGACTATATTTGTGTATTATCATTTGTATGAATGTGTAAGTGACTATATATTGGTTTCATAATAGTATTGAGTACATTGGATACTTACCTTTCTTTGAGAAGTTTGGTTAACACTCATAGGTTGTGAGTAGACTGTGGCAGGTTCATTGTCTCTTTATAAACATCTGTCATAGACTGAGTTCACCTCATTCTAAAACAAGTAATCATGAGAAAATGAATCAACAGTGTTGTATAATAAGTGAGAGGGGAGGTCATTATGCTGATTTTAAGAAGAATAGACAAGAAATAATCCATTGTTGGGAAAATAATCATTTAAAAATATTTTCTGTCTTCTAAGGAATTTAAAACAATGTTACTTCTATGAAATGGAATAAAAAAGTCAGAAAACATTAAAGTAAGATTAAAAAATAAGGTGATATGAAAAGGTGAGTGAATTATAAAAATAAATCAAAATAAGTGAGACTGCAATAGTAAAATTAAAAATCAGCCAAGACTCAATCAAATGAAACATTTGCTTTATGGAAATTGTATTAATCAAGGGGACAGCACAGGTGAAACATTCTTCCAAAAGAAAAAAATGTTGATGAATATGATGAAATAGAAAATATAGTGAACAGGTCAGAACAAAATTAAATGACAATCTATTTTCAGATTGAGGGGAATAATCACAATCAGAAACAAATGTATGGAGAGTGAAATAATTGTATTAATTGCTTCTCATTACCCAAACCTCATGTATTTCCAGGCTACAAGCCTTAATTAATCTCCTACAATAGAAAGAATCAATCTTTTGAAAGCTATATGGCATAATATTTCAACTGAAATTCCAGACATTCTATCTCTAGTAAGTAAAAGATAAATAATTTCTTCTAAATAAACAACTCTTCCTTTTATATGACATTTTAAAATCCATACACTGTAACTATATATGTTTAAAATTGGTGTACAGTATTTAATGTTTTGAAAGGCTGACTTTGAGGTACTGTTTTTCATTATATTTAATTACATATCAATACAATACCATTTCATACTTAAGGACAGGAAACTTTTATTAAAATATGTGCAAAATAAAAGATATTGTTAAGTGTTTCTATACACCACTGAATAAGGAACTGTTGAATGTCAAAACTGGTGTTAGGTTTTGACATTCAACAAGATAAAAGTAAATTCAATACTTTGATAAAACTTCAGTTAAGTAATATATTTATAGTTCCGGTAAGATCACTTAGAAGATACCAATGTATAAACATTGTAAACTACTTATAATTTCTTATGATCAATGAGTTCCAGTGGACCCCCTTTTTCATAGTGGATGTGATATAGTATAATTTTTAACAGAAATAGATCTTACTTTGTAAAAATAAAGAATTATTTTGTATACCAAGAGAAAATTAAATTACTTGAGGAAATTGAATCAGAATGATAGTTTTCATATTATCAAATAAAACACCTAATTATTTGTCATTTTTATAATAACAGACATGTGGAGAATAAGAATCTATCAGGAAACAATTTTACCACCAAAAGTCTAAGCGAATAAAGTGAGTACATTTTAGGTTAATTTATATTACATTTGTGAGTATAAAACAATCCTGATTAAGACTGATTATCCTTTTCAGGTTATGAATTATCCTAAGGTAAAATACACATCAATATTTAAAAATTATATGTATACCACTTGGCATTTGGGGGTAAGGTATCTTCAGCATTGCAGTTCTACTGCTTAACAAAAAATTTAATGCAGGAGTCTCCTTCTTATGTCAGACCCTTTGGTGTTTGTACATTTACAAGACAAACTGTATTTCTCCTCAGTTTTTCATGAAAGAAAGAAATTCCTAGAATAAACTGCTGAGGTTACAGTTTGCAAATGGTAAAACTAATTTCATGTCTCTACAAAGTTCAAATGTTTGTAATTTCCTTTAAAGAATGGCGAGGCATGATTTAGTTTACTTTTTTATTTTCTATTAAACTTTGTCTTAAAATAAACTATAAATTTAGACTCTATTATTAAAAATAGTCTGAAATTCTTTGTGCAACAGGCATCCAAATAAATCAAGGATCCGAGAGTCTTCTGGAGACAGTTGGTGCCTGCGTTTCTGTGGCCCTGGGCCTGTCAGTTACCCTCTCTTTGCTCCCTCTGTTTACACATTGTTAAAATTGGACATATAATAAGGATTACAGAACGAATTGTTGGTAGAAATTAAATGAGATGATTAATAAAAATGTCTGAAACCGTGTGATAACCACATCCAAAGACGTAGGAGTCATGAACATCGACTTTCCTGAGTCCCAGGAATGGGAAAAAGTCTCTATTGCCTCCAGCTGCGTAACAACAGAGAAAGGACCGGAATGGAAAGCCTGGCAGGAATAGTATTTTTAACATATAGGAGAATAAATTCCATTTTCCCTCGATGGCCTAAAACAATGCAACGGTTTTGTGTGTGAGAGATGTCGAGAGAGATTTGTCTTTGTCAAAAGCACTTTCCTAAGTGACTCGCACAGATCACAAAGAGCAGTGGGAAACAAATTAGAAACCGAGGCTGAATGTGATGTAGTGGCCAAACCGAGCAGAGTGTAACAGGAGAAAAGCAAGAAACGCAACCACAGAAAAGGCAGAAACCAACCAAGACGAGGACAGTGTCCGCTAGAACCGCAGAACGGGAATTATCTTCCGTGTATTCTGGGAACAAAGTCCCTCACCTAATATCATGAACTAGGTTCAGTGTAAATGCTTAGTAGCTACCAAAAGTGATCAACATAACGTCAAATGTGGTCACACCTCAATGTAATCCACTTTCCTCCCCCATTCTTATATTTCAAGTATATGTATTTTATTATATTAATTGCATAGAAAGAAAGGGAAGTGATAAAGCAATAGTAAGATCAGATAGGAGCATGATAACGTGCTTATTAATTAGAATAATCAATGGCAAAAATAGTGCTAGGTGTGGAACATTGTGACATAGAGTTCATGAGTTGGATTTTTAAGGTATAAAGTATTCTATAGATTTTAATAAAAGAAATATTAAAATCTACTTATTTACTAGAGTTTATTGAGTTTTATTTAGGGGAATGATTAGGATGAGAACCTGGAGATTCTGCTACATTTGAGTGTGTTTATGATAGAGAGAAAGAGGGAGAGAATCCTAAAATCTGCTGTATGATGTTTGTTTTGCTTCAATAATGCACCTTTTCCAAGTCAGTGTATAACCTGTCTGGATGACAGCCTGAACATTTCATTATGATGGTGTATATCAGACTAGTCTCCTAAAGGGCATTAGTAATAGTAAATTTAAACAGGTTGATAGTTGCTGACTAGTGAGGCTATCTGTAAAGGTGCGTCAGATAAGAACGGCCAGTTTGTCAGTGGAACATCCACTGTGACCCTTTTTGATACCTCCAGGCAAGTACCTAACAACTGCTCCCTCCACACAGAGAGCTCCGTCCTCCCACTCGCCTCGTGGGCTTTCTTGCCTGTAAATGCCGCCCTGTCCATGGTTTCTTTTTTTCTTGCCCACTTTAATGGATTCCCAGGGTCCTAGAGCGTATGTTACTTTTCAGACACTCAAAGCTTGGGGCAAGCTTGTCCTGCTCTATGGATCGGTGTGTGTTTGTTGCTGGGTCTCCTTAGCCATACCGTGGGTCCTTCCCAGAGCAGACAGGGTCTGCTGTCTGGTCCTACAGGACCTGAAAAATAAGCCCTCAGTGGAGAAATGTGATATAGGTGGAATGGAGACCTGGTGGGAAGAGGAAATACTATTTACATTACTACCATACATTATTAAATATTTTATGTTCCTTGTTCTATTAAAGTGTTCTCAGCATTTTACAAATGAGCTTCAGAGAGCTTTACTCTGGTCATAAATAATGGGTGTTCAGACTGATACACACAAACAACAGAATAATAAATGTGTTTAAACGCGTTTGCACGCTTCTGAGTAATGGAATCTGTGTGAATAAAAGGATGTGAAAAGGAAGATTGGGTTTGAGGATAGAGCAGTTGGTTACACGGATTTCAAGTGTGTTACTTGGGGGGCGGTGCAGGCATAAGCAAAGGAAAGAGACTGACAGAGATTAACCGATGTGACCCTGCGGAGACAGGGTAGTACTAACACGAGGCAGGCAGAGCTGAGGAATTAGACTGAACAAATTATAATGGAGTGAGCAATGGCTTTATAAAGGACCAGACGTCACATAACATGAATGAGGCCACAGAAAACATGGTAAGCAGAAAGACACGGCTGCGTTCCAATACAAATTATTTTATAAAAGCGGGAAGTGGGTTGCATTGTGCCTATGTGCTGGAATTTTCAGACACCTGAATTAAACTGTGCAAATAAAGGAACTCTCTTGGATAAAGAGGAAGTCCTTTGCACATGATTTTTCAAGAATTCGGAATGCCGAAAGCTGATAGTAATTAACTTCATAGACATGGTTTCTAAAGAGAACTATCATCTGGCCACATCTGCTCCTCACTCATTTAATAAAACATACCAAATACTCATATCTGTAACATTTCCTCCACCTAAAAATATTTTCAAAATTATTTTAAAAACCCACAGAATCCCACAGAACTACAGTACCAAAAAATAAACATTGATGCACCATTTGATTCTACTGTATAATTCTGATTATGACTCTGTGATAATGAAAAGTTCATTGATTCCTTGCCCTTATGAGAGAAGTTAGGTAGACTTTTTATTACTTATCTTTTAGTAATTGTGTTTAAACACCCTTGTATATAATGTAAAAATAATTGTTAACTTATGTTCTTTTTTTATTTAATAATCCCTATTACCTATGAAAATCCAGTATGCTACAGAAATTATGTAAACTATTTACATGTAATTTTGTTCATACACACACACCATGGAGTACTAGTTAGCCTTAAAAAAGGATGAAATGATTTCTTTTTCAGGAACTTGGATAGAACTGCAGACCATTATCCTGTAGTATCTCAGACCATTATGCAGACCAACTGCAGACCATTATGAGTGTAGTATCTCATAAACGGAAGAAATGGAACTTATAGATTAACCAATATGGGCAATGGAATTGAAACAACAATAAAAATTCTTCTAACTAAAGAAGGCCACAGACTAGATGGTTTCACTGCTGTGCTTTATCGGATGGTTTCACTGCTGCGCTTTATTGGACCTACAAGGAAGAATCGGTACCCATAATGCAAAACTTATTTCATAACACTAAGGAGAGAATCCTTCCCAACTCATTCGATAAAGTCAGTGTTATTTTGATGCCATAGCTAGGAAAGGACACAACAACAACCACAAAAAGAAAACTACAGACCTTTTGTGAATATAGATGCAAAAAGCTTCAATAAAATTCTATCAAACCAAATTATAGCACATCAATAATAATAATAAATAATAATAATTCACCATGACAATGTGGACTTCATTACAGGGAAGCGAGGATGGTTCAACATACCTAACTCTATTTTCACCATACGAAAAGAAGCAAAAACAAAGGTCAAATGATCATCTCAGTTGAAGTGGAAAAAGTATTTGACAAAATATAGCACCCTTTGGTGATAAAAACTCGTAAACAAAATAGGTATAGTTGGAACATATGCCAGAATTTTAAAATTCATGTCAGACAAACCCACAGCCAATCATAGTGACTGGGAAGGTGAAGGCATTCCTCGTCGGTCCTGCAGGAAGACAGGGTCCCCACTGTCGGCACCTCTATCCAACAGCAGACCAGAAGCTCTAGCCAAAGAAATCACACAAGAGAGGGGAAATAAGGGGATCCAAATTGAGAAGAAAAAGTTAAAACTAGGGTTCTTTGCTTTTTTTGTTGATGGTATGATCATTCATTTAGAAACCCCCAAAGTCTCCACCAGGAGACTCCTAGATTTGATAAATTTATCTAACTTTCAGAGTATGAAATCAATATACAAAAATCAGTAGCCTTACTACACATGAACAACAGCCCAGCTGAGAATCAAATGGAAGCCTCGGTGCCTTCCATAACAGCTGCAGAGAAAATAAAGTGCCCAGGAATGTACTTAACCAAGCAGGTGAAAGATCTCTATAAAGACAATTTTGCATCCCTGGAAAGGAATTTGCAGATCATGCAAACAAAGTAAAAAGTGTATTGTGCTCGCAGATCAGCACAATCGATATTGTTGAATGTTCAAAGTCACCTACAGAGTCAGTGCAATTTCCACCAATATATCACATCATTTTTCACAGAGCTAGAAAAAATAATTCTGTGTTTCCTTGGGAATCCAAAAAAAAGCCTGAATAGTCAAAGTAACCCTAAACAAGAGAAAACAAATCAGGAGCCATCACTTTACTGTACATTAAGTTATACTACAAGTCTCTAAGAAAAAGCCATCCACCACTGATTATCATCAGAGCACACAACAATATTCTCTGGGTACAGCATCTCTCTTCAATAAATGGGGCTGAAAAATTGAATAAACACATGTAGAAGATTGAAAAAGAATCCATATGACTCATCACTCACAAAAAATAATTTTAGATGGATAACAGACTTAAATATAAGGCATGAAGCCATAAGAACTCTAGATAAAAAGCATTAGAAACACCCTATTGGCCAAGGAAAAGGATGTATGAAGAAGGACCCAGGGACATCACAGCAGCAACAAAAATAAATAAATGAGACTTGACCAAATTAAAAGCTTTGCCACAGCCCAGGAAACAATCAACAGAGCAAAGAGACAACCTACAGAATTGGACTAAATATTTGGATGCTATACATCTGATAATGGGATAATACCCAGTATCTACAAAGAACTCAATCAGGGCTGCAAGAAAAAAATCAGACATCCCCACTAAAAATGAACAAAGGATGTGAACCAAAGCTTTCCCAAAAAAGAGACTCCTGGCTAATAAACATGAAAAAAATGCTCAAGATAACTAAGCATCAGGTGAATGCAAATCAAAACCATAATGAAGTGTCACCTCACCCCAGGAGAATGTCTTTTATTAAAAAGTCACTGAGTGATGTGTGCTGGCGTGGGCACAGAGAGAAGGACCTCTACACTGTCGTGGAACTAAAAGTAGTATAACCTCTGTGGAAAACAGTATGGAGACTCCTGTTGGTAGATCTAGCATTTGTTCCCAAAATCCCATTACTAGGCATTTGCTCTAAGGAAAGGAGTCACTTTATCAAAAAGATACTTGCACTCAAGTGTGGATTGCAGCACAATTCCCAATCACAAAGACGCAATACAAGTGCCAACCAATTCACCAGTGGCTTAACAAAATGTGGAGTTTCTATGCACCATGGACTGCTACTGAGTCAGGAAGGAAGTAACCTTATCCTTTTTGAAATATTTTGCTTGGAACTGGTGACCATTGTCCTAAGGGAAGTTTTGCAAGAATGGGAAAACAAACACCCTACATATTTATTATTACGTTGGAACTAACTGGCCAAGCACTCGTGTGCACAGATGGATGTGAATCTCAGTGGAAACCTAGCAGGTGAGAGGAGTGAGGAAGGGCTGGAGTAAACATATCTATAGGGTACGGAGGACAATTGGGGGTGATGGGCACACTTCCAACCCTGCCTCAAGCAGTACAAAAGAAATCCAAGTAACCGAAATTTTTGTAATATTCTGAAATTAAAAAGGAGAATTTATAAACAGATAACATGATCTCAAGAAAACCCTACAGACAAATTTGTTTGGTAGATCAAGTATATTCATATGAATTCATTATTTTATTAATCATATAACACATGGGCATAATTCCTAGAGTATAAAAATTTCATTGGCAATATATTAAAAAGCAGAGAATATGTGCTGAGAATCTTACATTTGTTAAGATTACTTGAAAATTGGAAAATAATAAGCTAATTACCTTAGACTTTAAGTGAAGTACTTCAACTTGGAAAAAATAAGGTTTGTATAATTTTACCATGACTTTTAAAAGTTTCTAGGGCTATGAACAATCTTAGCGTATTATAAGCAAGAGTTGGAAGCACACACATTAGCCAGAATTCACTGGCAAAACCGTATGTTGTCTCATTCTAATTTGGGAAATGATTGAGCTTTGTGCTACTTTGAACAGATTGTCATTCTTCCTTCCTAACAGTGCATGTACAGGAATAATGATTTATAATAATTGGGCCATTTCTAATAAAAGATTTGACCAATGGAGACTGGGGTAGAGAGCTCTGCTCCACTGAAGTGATCAACGCTGTCCTTGGATGTCCTCAGCACTCAGCACAGAGACTCAGAAGAAGGAGCAGAGGAATGACATTACCAAACTTCAATTTTTATCTCTTTCCCATTAAGCAAGGCAGCAAAATTTTATTAACCCTCCACTATTACTTTCTAAGCAGCTTATTACACACTTGTAGAAAGGGAAGTTTCTACCTTTATATGCTAAGCTTATTTGTGATTATGCAGATAAACATGTACTTTCTAATTCCAAATTAGTAACTTTTCAACACATCTGATCTTGTTTTCCTATCCCTGTACCAACTTGCAAATGCTTGGAGGAAATTTCATGTCATATAATTAATAAGTATCATTAACTAAAAATAAATCTTACCAGAACTTGAAAAATAGAAACTATAACAAAATCAGAATAGTAATTCTACCAATTAATTTTATCACATATAAATTTGGTTAATTTTTAATCCTAATTTCTTAAATAACATCATTTACAAGTTTTGCTCCATTCATCTTTAAATGTTACACTCTCTAAAAGCTTGGAACTAGATTTTACCCATTTCTGCTTTGCTTCTTTGCATTTTTTGTATTTGTTCAGAAGAATCAAGAGAGCTGTATTCAAAGAAACGTTTTATCTGAACTGGAGCTACTTAGCAAGTGTGAAAGTCAATGTTAGGACCCAGAGATGTGGGGCCAGAGTCGTCCACTTTACAAGCTGACCATGCAGCCTTTGTATTTCCCAATTCTGGGGAAACTTACACCCAATTTTTCAGGGAATTGTCATAACAGACTGAGATAGATGGATATACCAGAGCTATTTTTGTGGGGAGGACAGGATAAAATTAAGGGTTACAAGTGCAGGTTTGTGACACGATATACTGCCTGGTAGAGAAGTGTGGACACATACTTCCACACTTCTTGGAACAATGAAGGAATGAAGGAACATTTCGTTCCACATCTGTGCATTATTGAGATTTCACTTATAAGTGAGAATATTTGGATTTTGACTTTCTGTCGATGCATTATTTCACTTAAGATAATGGCTTTTTGTTCCATCCATGTTTCTGCGAAAGACATGCTCCCCTCCCTTTATACGGCCGGGGAAGTGTCCTCTCTGTATTATATTTGTCTTTATACAACATGATGTTTTCCATTACCACTTGGTTTATTTGATTTATATCTCATAATGTTTTATATTGATCATTTATTATCTGCATTTAATATCCTGCCTATTAACTGTATGTATTGTGAATTTTAATTTTACAGAGGTAGCTTGTTATAACTAATGAAACAGGGTAGATATTTTGCTACTGACACCCAGACACCAACACTCTCATCGTGATCCTCAATTATAACAAATATCAACCAATTTTTATATATTCAAGTATTACTCCAGTTCATCAAATTATGCATAAACATAGGTGATTTAGTCATAGCTCAATTATGAATAAATATTTAATTTAAATAGCTTCAGATAATTTTGTTACACGTGTATTTCAATTTCCTAATCTATAGCTTATGTGATAGAAATTCAAATTACTTCAAGATCTTTGACAATGTAAACACTCCTGAAATAGGCCTTACCATAAATGGGTGTGTATACACAAACTTTATACACACAACAGGAAGTATAATGGATATTTGATGTTTAATATGTACGTATATGGATTATGATTACATAGATAAATGTAGATATTTCTGTTAAATATATTGCTAAATACCATATACTTTGAAATATTTATGAAGGTGCATTAGTTATGTATTGGTTACTGATTAACAAAAATCCCTAAGATTCAAGTGATTAAAAAAAATTAGCCTTTGATCAGGTCACGAATCCTAAGCAGTGATTGCACGGGGTTCAGCTTCCCCTCTGGTGCCTCTGCCTCTGCCTCATTTTCTGGCATCAGCCGCCCCTTGGCTCACCTGCTCTGCTCTGGAACTTGGGTAGCAGTGAGCTGGGGTGTCATTCCTCAGCTTCCTGCAGGCTAGCCTAAGGTTGCTTTGATTTTTTACTTATGAATAATTCTGTGTTCAAAGGGAAGAAATGAGAGCACAGACAGCTTCTCAATGTCTGCAAGTTTAACTGGCTAATGTCAGTTTCATCCTACTGGCTGAGTGAGACTTGCACAGCCAGGACGGACTAACCGGGTGGGGACACAGTGGAAACTATGGCAGGTGCTTTCATTGAAAAATCTACATCACATTGTAAAGTATGTATAAAAAAGGAAACCACATATCACTGCAGCAACCAGCCTGCCACAAAAATAGTTTACTAATTTCATTTTTAAATGGCTATTGTAAATTAGACAAAATTACTTTCTAACACTTTAACTTTAAAAAATTTTAATTGACAGGCAGAATTAGACGTCTGTTGTGTAACATGATGCTTTGATATAGATGTGCACACACTCATTGTGAAATGGCTAAAATACAATCTTTAATAATTACCTCACCTGCTTATCATTCTGTATGTATTAACCACACTTATAATCTACTCTTATTTTTTACTTTCAAAAAATTAATGGGGTATACTTTTTGTTGTTGTTGTTGTTGTTACATAGATGAATTGTATCATTCTGAAGTTGGAGATTTCTTAGCAATTTTCAAGTATGAAATATAGTATTATAATTAACTGCAGTCCCCCACGATGTACAGTTGATGTGTTCAACGTAATTCTCCTGTGTAACTGAAACTGTGTTTCTGAACAGCCCTTTCCCGGCGCCCCACCCTCCGTCTCTGGACCCCTCACTTCACTCTCTGCTCTGAGTCCCATCTTTAGATCACACACCAGATCAGTGACATCATACGGTATCTATCTGTCTGTGCCTGGCTTACTTCATTTATCATAAGGTCCTCCAATTTACTCAAGGGACAGATAGCAAAATTTTCTTATTTTTAGAAGCAAATGGCATTTTATTATGTCTATATAGTACATTATATATTTTTATTCCTTCATTGTTAACTAACTAGGTTGATAAAACTTCCTGGGAATTCAGATGTATCTCTGATGTACTGTTCCCGTACTGCACACATACTACATACATCTATTTGTGGTATTGTTGTGTCTTACAAAATTCTCACTTAATTTTTGCAGACATTTTTAGAATTTCACATTAGGCTTTAGAAATGTTTGACCACATCATCTAGAAATGCATATAACTTTGTCTAATTTTTTTTCTATTAAATGGCAGAAATTGCAAAGTGGCAATAATAGTTTTCCTCAAATTGTTCCTCAGGGACAATTCCATGGATTGAGTAAGAAATATATGTTATTTTGGTTGTATGTGCTTTCTATCCACTCAAAGTACTGACTGAGATGATTATAGATTAACATGTACATTAGAAATATGACTATTTCAATATGCTGAAAACAGTTTTTCTTTCAAATAGTACTTCTCTGTTCTATTTTATTGTTCATAATTCCAACAGAAAATACCCTGAATGAGCAAAATTTGGTTCAAAGAGGGTTTATTAGCAAAGTTCATAAACCATTACAGGTAGTGCAGGCAAACACTCACCACCCAGGCCTGTGGCAAATGAGGTTTCCCCAAAATGCTCACACCAATATCTGGAGGTCTTCAATGTACTTCCAGAATCTTCCCACTCCCCAACTAAGAGTTAGAATCTATTTTTCCTCTTAAAACTAGACAGAGTATGGCCTCAAGAAGAACAGAACAGGAAGGAAGTGACTTGGGAAGCTCTGTGATTTGGGTGGTCACTCTCCCGTCCAGTTGTCCAACTTCTGTCCATGTCACTCACCTTTCTCTGTGCTGATGTGTCTGCCCCTCTCTGTTTCTCAACCAGGGTGCTGAAATTCTGAATCCAGTCTGGGCTATTTGGAATCTTTCATGAAGGCTTACAAATTAAAGCTAAAATTCGAGCTGACAGTGCACACTGAACACCCGAGATGATGGTGAACAAAGTTTCCAGACAGTGAGAGACCTTGGGCGTCATGCCCCAGACACCATGTGACCCTGCTCTGTCACAGCCACACTGATGACCCACAGGAGTTGTTTTTTTGTTGTTGTTGCAGTTTTTGGCCAGGACCAGGTTTGAACTCATCACCTCCAGTATATTGGGCTGGCACCCTACTCCTTGAGCCACAGGTGCTGCCTGACCCACAGGAGTTTTGCGCCATTAAGTTTGGAGGGTATTCAGTGCATAGCTAGTGGGGATTAAGGACAAAGAGGGGAGTTTGGAGAACCAGAGAAAGCAGAGGGGATTACACGGGGTCATCTGCATTGGATCAGTAACTTCTCTGGAAGGTAACGGACATCCCCAGACAGACAAGCTGAGAGGAAGCTGCAGTAACCCACGTGGTGACCTCACTCTGTGCTGTCCCCTCTTCTGATCTTTGATGATAAGCAATCTGACTTTAAACCAGCCAGAGGAAAAGGCCCCGGGAGCCTTCTTGACACAGTCCATGGACCTCAGCTGCCCAGGCAGAAACCGGGTGGAGAAGCCCGCAGTGTCTCTCAAGGCACTTGATGATTCCAAACACATCCTTTTGAAAGGAATTTTCCCTGAACCAAACAATATGAAAGGCTAGCACCAAAGGAAAGGCAAATACGATCTACTGTGACTGGAGAGCTCACTCCCACATCTCGCTGATAATTTATGCTGAGATCAGAAAAAAGGGGGAAAACTAAGTATATTCTGTGACCTCATGGGAATAAGAATCTCGTTACCAGCCGGAGTAATGAGACAATTTAGAATTGTTTAACCTCAAAAACAAATAAGTGTCTCCATTTTCTACTTCAATTTGCTTTTATCAGGAATTTATGAATAAAGACAGAGAGAAAATTTGACTTTATATTTATCTATTAATATGGTAATCAGTGTAAACTAATAAATACAGTTAGAAATTAGAGGTAGTAATATTTCTATGGCAACATCAATGCCATTTTATAGGTCACATAAAACTGTTATATTAGAAATATTTCCAACGCTGTTACACACGGTTTTGTAGCTCAGTAATGGCACCAGGAGGACGAATGTCCTCTCCAGCTATCAGCCCACTTTTCTAGTTGTTCATCTCTTCATACTATTATAAACTCTCCCTGGGGAGTAGGAAGAGATTATTTCTTCATAAGACTCCAACATTTTTAAACTTTTGGGAGCAATACTATTCCTATTATCTGTCCCCACATATTTGCTTAATATTTGCACAGTTCTCTAATTCCTTAGTGAATATAAAAGATATAAATTCTTTTCTACGATATTAACTTTATAGACTTATTTAGAAGTGAGACCGTAAAACAATTACGCTATGTTTAGAAAAATGTAATTTCACCAACATACGATGGTGACTAGGTGGTTAGGAACCAACTTCTTACTATTACTGATTTCAGAGTTGACTCCTCGGCTGAGTTGCCTAGTGTATTCCTACTACGGTTCCAATTTTCATCGCCAGTGAAAATACACGCTCATTTCTCTGGTTGGTAATGCTGACAGTTATAACAATATAATTTTAAAGGCAACTTTACTAGTCTATTTCCACAGAACTGTTATAATTTGTTTTTTGTATATATATTTAAGAGGTACAAGTGTAATTTTGTAATTTTGTTACATACATAGATTGGATATTGGGGAAGCCAGAGTGTTTAGGGTGTACATCACCCAGGTAATGTAAAATGGATCTATCATCTTTTTACCTCAACAACCAAACTTCTGATAGCATTAATAGGAAAATAAAACAGAAACATAATTCTTATAATTATAAAATGACATCCCTGATTTGACTGTGACTAGAACTTAAACCTGCTCACACGCTTTTACATCCCGTTTTCACCCATCTTCCTTAAAGAAGGCGTCTATTTCAGCCGTCAGTCTAAAGCCCTTGGCTCTCATTTCTCATCTAAAGTTAATGATATAAATCTGCAGAATGATTTCCTTAAAAAAGGAAGTCATCTTTTAGCTGGCTACGTTATATACTGTGATAACTAAAAATGGTCAGTATTTTTTTTATTAAACGTTCACTCAGAAAACTGCAAAAATTAGTTTTTTTGTGACAGAGAGCTACCTGTGCCAACATTTGTAACATGTAGGCCCCCAAATCAATAATGTTATTCATATTTTAGCAAAATTATAAGTAATGCAAATGTGACTACTGACTATCAGGAGAATAAACGCCGGCAGGCACGAGCATAAACACAAGCAGCCCCCAGAGAGATGTTGTAACAGGTGTTGATTAGAGCGAACGTAGTTTAGCCTTCTCCTTGCATGATGGCTTTGAAGTCCAATAATTCAAATAACTCAAATAATTTTGTTACTTCCTTAACAAGGAAAGCATTACAGCATAATAACAAAAGGTGTTAAGAACTCTACAACATTTACACATGCACATTTTGCAATGTATCCTTTATACTAACAGATAAAGGCAAACCACTAATCAATATAATTACTCAATAATAATAAGAACCAAATAACATGGCTTGTTTATATTTTAAAGTATCTTTTTAATGTCAGCTAATATCACAGCTCAATGCATTATTATGGGGTGAACTATGGTATTAGGTCTCGGCTAAAGTAGAAAAATACCAGTTAACTCCTGACAAATTCCTGGGCTGCAAACCCGCAACAAAATTGAGTAAGTCTGGTTCACTCCCAAGATAGATGGGAAAGTGCTCACTAACTTCTTGCGCCACTAACTCCTGGGCCTGGGAAACAACTCGACTGTCCCCAGACTGACCTTTAGACAACAGCAGATGGAGAGAACACTGAGACAAAGACATATGGAGGAGAAGTCCTGGAACTAAAATATATGGGAAAATATTAAAACACAGATGTATGACGTATGACTAACTAACCATGAAATTCTGCTTCTGTATGATGCTTACTTGCTACCCGCCCCCCAAATGCATCTGCACAGCCTACATCCAACCAGGATGCAGACCAAGCCTTAAAAACCTGATTCCTTAAGCACTTGGGGCTGCTCTCAGAATCCCCCTGTTGGGACACCGAGGCTGTAATTTGACTCGTTTGGGAGCGTGGTCTTTGTGGAACTCCTGGGCACAAAAATGGGAACAGAGGCCAAACAAATGCCCACCAAGAAGCTCAAACATTCCAGATGAGACATGAGACAGTATATGGAAAAGTTAGTGTTAGGATAACTGTAGAAGTTCTGGACCCAGGATTTGAGGAGAGACAAAAAGTAAAAACAAGCATATTTCATTTTTTTTAGTAGACTCATTTATCAGAGTGCAGCTCGATTTAATATATAAATGTGCAGGAAATGGGTAAACTAAGTCTGCAGGGCCCATGTGTCTCTCCAGAGCCCTTACCAACCATCTATTTATAAAAATTTACCCTATGTGTGTGGATCTGTTAAGTGCCACGGGGCACATAGGTTCTTTAAACATCATCTCTGTCCTAAAGTATTTACAATCTGGTGGAACGGAAAAGGCTGCACAGACAAAACCACAATTCCAGGGGAGGGGTGTAGGTACCCAGGGCAGGGGGAGTTTTTTTCTATTGAAATTCAAAGGGAAAATAGCTTCTGATTAGACTTCCACTTAAGATCTCGAAGCAATCTCAAAGAAAAGAATAATGATAAAATGTTCTGATTCTGGGTAAGGTAATATGGTTTTCCCAGAAAATATTAAATTGATACTACAGTATCAGGGCTTCTTAAAGCCTTAGATACAATCTAGAAAATAATTTCAAAGAGATACTTTTAAAGTGACAAAAATATATGACTCAATCTCAATGAGGATGATAAATTCTAGTTTGCACTTCCTTGAATACCTTCACAAAATGTATTAGGAAGCATAATTTATATTTGAGAAATGAAAATTCAGACAAAATAAGAGTTGGTGAGTTTTAACATGATCGGGTCACATTGGTGTATTGGAGAGAGAAAGGGAGGGGAAAGAGAGATGGAGATAAAGGGAAAGAAAAAGAGAAGAAAATGTTTCCATATAGACCACTCCAGTACTCAAAGTCAAATTCCAGTTATAATTACTTTCGTGTCGGAGTTAAGATAAGCAGAGGAAAGTCAGAGGCTTAACTCAGTAAAAGCTGATTCCTGATCCAGTCCCAGTGGGGGACGGGTCAGGAGGTTGTCCAGGGCTTTCCCCGAGTCAGGCCGCGGCCACTCCTGCGTCTCCTTGTCACTCTCAACTCCTGGGATCAGGATCCGGGAAGCAGAGAATGGACAGTCCCAGGGGGACCGGAGCTTCTAGACCTGGAATATTCGATGTTCTAACCGCATTCCATTATTTGGTAAAAGGTAGCTGCACATTCTTATGGAAAAAACACAGAATTCTGATGTTAAGTTTTCCTTTCAAAAAATGTAAATAGGAGTATCTTTTTTTGATAGCCAAACATTCATTAATTTTTCTAGTATTACATTTTGTTTGCTTTGAAAGTGGAACAGTGCATCAGGTTCACTGTCTGATGTCATTGCAGGGTAATACATCAGAACATTCTGTTTTGCCACCGTGAGACCCCAAAGCCGCTGACATTCCCACTGTTACATCCTTTCACACCCCCTGGGTAGGTGAAAGGGGGGCGTGGCATCCACACTGCCTATTCAATTGTTTCTTCCTTATGTCTTTGCGTTCATTATGAGAGGAAAGATTCAAAAATAAGTGGGATATCCATCCATCTATCTTTAGTGATAAAGCCTGAGTTATGTATTTAAGTATCTCTTGTTCTCTAGATGCTTGAAAGTGACTGATTCCTACCCTGGTTTTCATGATTTTATCTAACCAAAATACCCTGATAATTATAAGAGCTATCCAATATTATAAAAATAATTTTCTCATTTTTCTGTAAGTAAATCAAAATAGTTTTCTATTTCTTTCAACTAACTGATACTTAACACTTTCATATAAAATATGACATAATTTTGGGGGGTCTATTTAATAGTAAGTCTTAAAAGAATTATTATGTAGATTATGATCTACATTTGAATGAATTTTGTTGTCATGATTTAATTTAATGGAGGAAAATAATAATTTAGCTAAAAGTAGGTGATAAAAAAATCAACATATATCAACATCTTCTGGTGACTTTTGCTCTTATTTAGAAAAAATAAGATATATTAATTCAGATAAAACATTATTTTCTTAAAATAATGGTTTACTATTCCTCAGCACGTAGCATCTGGGTATAGAATTAAGATATGCAAATATACTTATAAGTGTCTCATAGAAGCATCTGTAAAGTCTGGTGAGTGTCAATGACCCTCTGGAATGCCCTAAGTCAGGAGATGGTAAGCCTCAGTCACAGGCGCTGTGTTTTTAGGTTGGAGACACATCTGTTCACTTGGTGTGGTAGCATAAAAGTAGCCTTTAATACTATGTGCATGAATGGGTGTGGGGATGTATAAATAAAATGTATGTACAAAAACAAGTGCACCTCTAGAAATAGCATCTCGGCAGTACTTTTCAGATCCCTGACCTAATTTGCCAAATGTTCTTTTCATATATTTATATAACAAAACATGTTTGTAATAATAATATAATAACCACTTATCCAAATAGTCATCAGGACAGGTTACGGAATTGAATGGCATTTCTACCATCACTACCTATATTAATAACTGCAAATCTCTATAATATAAAACTGTGGCCACAGGAGTCTCTAGAGCACATCTAAGGCGTATGCATATTATTATCCTCTTTATCTATTGAGTTTCCCTGAAAATAAGACCTACCCATAAAACAAGCCCTAGTAGAATTTCTATGCATTTGTTAAATATAAACCCTACCCTGATAATAAGACCAAGTGATGGGCATTGCTATGCAGTGTACACAGATATGCTGTATAGCCATGCCCTGCATTCTGGCACGGAGCCATAGAAAAGACTGGAATACCTTTTATCTGCCACAGCTCCTTTTTCTTAGCCGTTCACACTTGCACGGGTGCACAGTGTGGTCGCAGGCATCCTACTGCGCACATGCGAACGGCTAAGGGAAAGGAGTTCACACATCACTAGCGCCAGCCCCACCAACAAGGTCAGCTCCCCCTATCAGGTTCCAGAAGAAGATGACTTAACTGTATAAATGTAGTTTGTTGTATTATACTTAATAAAAATACGACATCCCCTGAAAATAAGCGTTAGTGTGTCTTCTTAAGAAAAAATAAATATAAGACAGTGTCTCATTTCTGGGAAAACATGGTAGTCGTGTTCTATAGAAGTGATAGTCTATTTTAATTGTATTCAAAGGGTTATAAATCTAATTACACCTTAAATATGTGTAACATTAGCATTTTCTCATACATTATCAGAATACTTTCCGATCACTTCTATTTGTGTACAGTTCTATATGTAGCATAAATTATTTACATGAATAATTGGCATATAATGGATCAAAGAACTTCCTTAGGTTCTCCATTTATTTTCCTTTAAAAGGAAGAAGAAAGGAATTCTAGGAAAGGAAGAGAGAAGAGAAAGAAACTACAGTAAGGGAACTATCTGGAGATCTCTTACCTTGTCATAACTGAATAATAAACCATCTACCTTCATTGCTCACTGATTATGATCTCTTTGACTGGGAAAGTGGGAACCTGCATGAATATGAAGTAAAGTGATAAGATGTCTGTAAAATAAATCATTCAATATGAATTATACAGAGAACACCACAGGGTAGAAGAAACAGAGATTAAGGAGAGGAAAATTCTATCGTTAAAGAAGAAAAGAAACACAGATAATTTTAACTAATAAGACATATCATCATACCAAAGGTAATTAATACTACATTTTAATATATATTACAAATGTATTGCTATTTTGACCAATTCCAAGAAAGCCTAATAGAACCCTCACTTCATTTCCTTGAAAGTATAAAAAACTTCTTGAATTTTTGATGTACTATTTTACAGAGATAATAGAAAATAAAGTACACATAAAACCTCAAATTTACAAAAAATGAAAAAGAATACACCAACTGCAGAGATTTAAATCAACATCACACATCACAGGTGGGAATTGAGTCAAATATGGAATCTTCCTCATCCTCCTGTCCAATGTTTGCAGCCCACGTTCCCTCCAAGGGTTCAGGGCCAGAGTTGAGGCAAAGTGCAATCAGAACAGCCAGGGGGACATGGCTTTCCTCGCAGAACCGAAGAGGTAACGACTTGGATGGAGTCCCATGGACTCATTAAGCACCAAAACTGGGGACAGATCTGCTCAAAGGAGATTTCAAACAGAAATAACCAACTTGTTGAGAATACTTTCGGGAAAACAGACCAAATGCAAAGTCTTTCCTTTACCACACTATAATTTCTAACATTTCAAAAATAAATTGTTGTCTCCATTTAGTTATCAGCATTATTAGAAAGGAATACAACAATTACATATATATTTAGGGAGAAGAGAACATAGATTAGCAAAAGATAAAATGATCCTTCAAAAGAAAATCAACCAATTAATTTTAGAAGATTTCAGGAAAATATTTCTAAAGAAACAATATGATATGAAATAACAAAATTACATAAAACATTTCATACACACCGACACACATACCGCAGTAATAAATTTGAATCAAGTTGTAATAAAGGCAAAGGAGGTAAAAAGTGAGCTGGAAATTTCAGTGAAATGTAACTAATATATACGTACATATATTACAGAAATGAAGCCCAAGATAAAAGAAATAATATAAAAATGAGTTAAAATGGGAAGACTAGGTACCATCATACAAAACTGGATAGAAAGGATTAAGACTATGATTCTTAATGGTTAGTTGTGGGGAAAATGTTGTAATGTATTTATAATTTTTTTGAAATAAATAACACAATATTCTCTATTTTATAGGAAAAAATTATATCTACAGTTTCTCTATATAAATTTCAGAGATATAGCACTTAGAGAAATAAAATGTCTTCATATTTCTGTCTTTTTAAACTTTAGAGATGTGTGTATGTGTGTGTATGTGAGTGGAGACACATTTCTAGGCAAAAAATACAGGTCTACATCACAGAAGTTTCCAAAAATTATTTTTTTATTTCACAAAAGAAATAGTGAATGAAAGTATTTTTCATTTCTGTAAGTAGACATATTCCAATTATATTTTATTAAATTATTTCTAATATTTGAAATAGGCACAGAGAAATATCACAAGGATACTGAAAAAATAAGTATGCTTATTTGGGAGTAATATTTCAAGGGACAATGTAATTGCATTTTCATTTTTCAATTGCTTCATATTTTCATAAATAGAACATATTTATTTAAAAGGAAAAACGCCCCTCCTTAAGAAGACTGCATTACAGAGCTACGTAGATATACTTACATTGCAAGATCAAATTTTGAAAATAGTTGACCAGTATTTTTGAGCATATGATCAAGTAACAGGTGAAAAATCATTGGTAAACCTCAAAATTCACATTAAATAAAAGCCCTCATTGAAATTAGTACGATCAAATGACATGAAGGCTATGTTAACCAGTCTGGTAAAAAGATTTCAGATTGTATATAGAACCAGCACACTATACCCCATGACTGCATCAATGTACACAGCTGTGATTTAATTAAAAAATAAATAAATAAATTAGTACTATCATAAATATTATTTCTGAAAGCATTTTGTTTTTGTTATTACTGTTGAGGTTTCACATACCCCTCTATTATTTTCTGAAAAATAATAAAGAACTATCATAAATATTCTTTCGGTGACTTGATCATCATAATTGTAGGAATAACAACCACTCATTTTAAAACTCAAAATATTAATTTAGTGAATGTTTTAAACATACAGCACAGGCCAGGTCAGAACATACCATCGTATCTCAGTTCAAATCAATTCCAGGTCTACTCATATTACTATCTTGTGTTAATGAAGATGCTTATGAAATAGAAATATTCATTAAATCACTATCAGTATCACAGACATCTGGCTTGAACTCAGTAATTATTTATAACAACTTTCACCTGTTTCAGTGCATAATTTAAACCCAGAAAGATGTACAGATACGTTGAGATTAAATTTAAGTTGTTAAAACATAAAGTGACTACAATAGTGAGTCATCACTTTACATCTGGTCCAGATTTTGGATATATAAAATGCAAAATTTGAAAACCATAATACATGAACTACTGACAGAAAAGGAGGGAAGAAAGGGAGGGAATGTGGACGGGGGAGAAGGAAGGGAGGGAGGGAGGGGAGCTGGAAGAAGATGGTTAACACCACTAGGAAGATGGAAAGTGAGTTGAGCCCTAACACAGCAACTGCCTGGAGGGAAGCCGCCATCTCCTCTAATAAACATCAAGGAAAGAGGTCAAGATGAAGTTGAAAAATTTGCTGTAGCAAGAAATTGAACCAAAGCTTGTTAATCACAACTCATCACCTTCCCTGCTGTTGTGAAGCGTTGTTCCAAAGACTTTCCGGTTACAAAGCAATTGCACTTTGAGATTCGTGCAATGTGTAAACTGGGATAATCTGAGACACGTTCTTTACAGGTGTTTGAAGCTGAGCTCTGAAGAAGGGCAGTTTGTCAATTTTATGAGTATTTTTAATTTTTCATTTCTCAGACAGATGTAATAGATATCTTCAATCAAGAAGCCAGTTGGAAAGACATTTGCAATTAAAGATGAGAACAGTGCTGGTGCCAGCTATTTAGTTTGAAGCTGGTAGTTTGTAGATTACAGGAGTGAAGAATTTTACATGAAAATAATAAAAGGCAGAAAAGAAGGAAATAAAGAGAAAGTAATAGCCTCAAATGAGAAGCTTTTTCATTCCCCCTCCAGATACCTGGATGCTCTTATTTGGTTATTGAATTCAAATCAAGACAAGCAGCCTCCAAGTTAATGGAAAACCAGCCCCACAGGAGCTGTGGTGGGTTGTTCTTGTATATCAATCATTTAGCTTTTTATATCAAATAAAGGGAGCGAGGGATAGAGGGGATTCCATTTTATAGCATCAGAATTCTCTGAAGTTTTTTACCATCACAACTTTTCAGAAATTTTATCGAACATATACTTTATATTCCAAATAATGAATTAAATTTATAACATATTCAGACACTGGCATTTTCTCATTTTGTCGGCTTGCTCCCCTTTCCCTTCTCAATACACGGGATCGTGTTACCTGATGAGATTGGACTTGCACATGGCCCCAGCCTGGCTGTTAAGGGAATGGCAGTCACAGAGGGCAGCTCCAAGTTAAAGCATCTGATTGAGAAATTGATTCTCCTCAACTGGTGTTCATCCAAGTGTGTACTTTGCTTAGCATTTTTTAGCCAAACTTAGGAGAAAAAGAATATATATGAAAGGTCCTTTGTGCTTGGAATTTTGCATATTATTAATTTGAATTTACGATTGAAACAACTTTTAACTTTTTACTATGTGACCTAAAAGTGTTTTGTACACACACTATCCTCCTTAGCTAACACACACTCTCACACACACACACACACACGCAAAACACTGATGAATGCCAGTGGGTAATGTAACTAGTTCACATCACTCACTAGATCAAACAATAATTAAACAGGATGAAGAAAGTGATTAACTATAAAACAGTCAGTAGAGTGCCTTTTAATTGATAACTGATTCCAAAATCTGTCATAATCTAGAAGTCAACGCTTTAAACAAAATGTATCTTTTCAGCTTTTTCTTTTCTCATATTCTCTTTTTTCCTATATTTTCAGTTTTTAACGTCAAGCTATTTAGCAAAAAGAAAGAAAGAAAGAAAGAAATAGATATCTGAAATGTGTTTGTGCAGAGCCAGTTTGCAGTGTGACTGAGAAGTCACCTAAACTCTCACGGCACAGCTTCTAGTCTGCAGGTAGTAACAGCAATGTAGCCTCCATACATCACGTGTTTTTGTGTAGACACGAAGATCAAGTGAAAAAATACAAAAATATTTTATATCAATATGTGTTATTAGAATGATTGATATAGTTAATTGTTTTAATATTATAATTAAAAAATAATCTTCAGAGCGATCCAAGTTAGTTCTATCCTCAGGGGAGGTGCACCAATGCCAGACACCTTGTCCTGTGCTTCAGGGTCACAGGAGATTCCTGCTGTTTGGATTTAAAGTTGAACTTGAATGATTGGTACTTAGCAGATAATTGTGGATTGCCAACCATGCTGATGTATGCATAAAAGTTGAAAATAGTAAGTCCTATTTTCTTGGAATTATTCCAGTATTAAACATTGAGTGCTAATTTCATTGTACAAAAATATTTATTATATATGTTCTAGGCAGAACAATGTTCGGTCTTGGAAAAAATGAGAAATATTTTATAAATGTATTTATTTCTAACAATATGATCTGTTTACATAGTAAGTCTTTAATCTTTTAAATTTAAAAATAATAAAATAAAGAGGACAGGTGAAAGAGTGAAAAAATGCTGCCCAATCTTTATTCTTAACATCAGTTTTTAAGAGAGAGAGCCTAGGTTGGGGCTCTTTAAATAATTATTTTGATAAGTAACACTCGTCAAAAAGTTGCATATTTTGTTTTTTAGATTTGTAAGTATATCGTACACACATACGTAGTTGAAACCTACACGTCAGGAAATGGCGGCTATTTCTGGCTATTTGATATGTGTTTTTAGTTTTTGTTTTCCTGTTTTCCAAATAAAACTAAAGGATAATTAAAAGTATTAAATAAGAAAACTGTCAAACACCAAATCTTATATCCATTGAAAACTATTCAAGCCTAAAAAAATAAAATAAGTGCATTTACATAAAAAAAAATTCCTGTCAGCAGAATTGCTGAAGAAAAATACTTCAGATTAATTGCACATATCCGCCAGAAATGCTATTGCTGAAGGGAACCAAAGAAAGAAGAATGTCAGAAATTGTAAATAACAGAGCAAATTGAAAAAGACTATTTTTAGCACTTTTCCTCTTCATTTTTATAAACAATATGGCTATTTAATTTAAAATTAGAGAACATTCGTTGTGTTTAAAATATATAGTGACTATAACATAAATGACAGAAGGAGAATATGGACCTAAAATTTCAAGCTTTCGTGTACTAGAAGTTTTGAAGAAACCTATATCCCCAACCTCTGTATCTGATCAGTAAATCAGAATCTCTCAAAATGCAGCTTAAGAGTTTTAAAATTCTTCCCATGAACTCCTATTTCTGGCTGAACAAACAAATGTACAAATAAACAAAAACTTCTGCTCTTTGATGAGACACTGTATAGAAAATGAGACAATTGAGAGACTAAATATTTATAAATGACATGTCTGAGAAAGAATTTGTGCACTGAATACACACACATATGTAATATGTTTGTTTTCTTTTTTGTTATATATATATACATATATATATAAAATATAACTCAGTTAAGAAAAGTCTTCCTGTAGATTTGTAAGTGCAACAATTTGAATAGACTTTTGACCAAAGAAGATACTTACATGGCAAATAAATATGTGGTAAGAAGCTCAAACTAGAAAAATGCAAATTAAAACCAAAATGAGACAGCACTACACGCCCCAAAGTTCACCTGGAAAAGCTAAAACCAAAAGACTGACCTGTAGGGTGGCACCTGTGACACAAAGAGTAGGCCGCCGGCCCCACATGCTGGAGGTGGTGGGTTGGCAGGTTCAAACCCAGCCCCGGCCAAAAAAAAAGAAAAAGAAAAGTCTTCACCAAAAGATCCAGCCGTTGCACCCCCAGCCGCCTACCCAGGGGAAAGGAGGCCGCGTCCATACGGGCTTTTGCACAGAAGTGCAGAGCACTGGTATATGTAACAGCCAAAATCGCCCACGGAGAAGGGAAGGAATTGAAAATAAACTAGAAGCCACACACAAGAACCTTGTGAGGATCATAGGCATGTCCAGAACTATCTGGGTTGAGGTGTGTGTGTCAAAGCTTGTGGAACTGTACTCCTTAAATATATGCAGTTTATTGCATAGCAACCATACCTCATGAAAAATAAATTAAATTTAAAAATGCAAAAAAATCCCCAATTTTCTGCTTATTTGACTGATTTATAGACCAGGAATGCAGGAGTCCAATCTGTTGAATTTCACTGTTCGGACGTAAGGAGTGTTCTAGAATGTTTCCTTCCTCCACATTTTCCCAGTATGACACTTGTATTTAATTGTTTTAATTGCTCTGAGTTCATCTGAATTGCTTTGGGAAAGAAACAAATTGGTTTCAAAAGCAGCCAGTGAGTCATTAGTGGGTAGTGACTTTTAGTAGCTGGTAGCTAGAAGTTACTAATCTTAGCCAAACAGTGATGTCAAGTTATTAAACTTTGTACTTTTAAAATATTAACCAGTGTAATCATTATATGAACTATATAACTTTGTTAACTGCTTTAATACTAAAGCGTTATATTGTTCTGACCTATAAAACAGATATTCTGCTGTTGTGATGTCTTGAAAATACCTGGTTTTTCCTGGTATGGATCTGTAAGGATCTATGCTATTTTGCTGTTACCTTTGGGTGGGATGAATTATCTCATCTTGCCATCAAATCTTCTTTTTAAATCTTATTTCGAATCTTTAGTAAGCCCTTAAGTTTAACAGAGCCACTCAAGTTTTCTATCTTTGAGATATAATTTTCCCTTTGACTCAACTATAGGTGAAAAGGCATTTTAAATTTCTTGTAAAAGACACTGGCAGGCATGTGGTAAGAATATATTGTTATTTTAAGACCCAACGTCTTTTAATAATACATCATGTAAATTAATAATAGGTTTGGTCTATCGTGGTTGGGTGGTAGAGCAAAGTTACAAGAAGAAAAGCCTATCAACTCTGATAAATCACAAATAATTCATTTTATTTCTGTTAACATTTACAATTTTTTTTCAAAATAACGGCAACTGACAAGAAGCATTTGCTTTGAAATTTTTATCTCAATAAAAGAAAACTCAAGATGAATCCTCATGAAAGATGAACAGGTGTGTATATAAGTGACTAATCTTCATTTGCTGTCGGCCTGGAACTAGACTTTGTGTGCCGGACTGGAGTCAGGGCAGAGGCGTGACAGACGGGGGCAGGTGCACGCCCCTCCCCACTTCACCAGCAAACCTCCTGCCACACACGCCAATTGCATCTCATATATACACACCCCTGAGTTGAATTTTGTCAGCATACATGTACGTAACTTCTCTACATTTGCTACGTTCCTCAGTTACATACCCTTAATTTCTGGATTCCATCCAATTTATTCCAGATGAAAGTTAAACATTTTAGAGTGGGAAACGCCGAGCTGATAGTGATTCCTGCGACATGGTAGGGGGATGTTGAGTGTCGGGAAGATCTTGTCTGTAATCTGCCTCTGCAGCCCTGCTGACGCAGAGAGCGCTGTGCAGCTGGGGACTCCGCAGACCCGCACCCTCTGTGAGATTCTGCAGTAACTGCAGATGTCAGCCCCTGTATAGTCCCAGTTCTTCTGGTTTCATTTCTAACGCATCTCAAACGGAAAGCTGAACCGCACTGCACATGTCACACATCACAGGGCGTCTCTACTGCCCTGCGCACGTCACACAACACAGGGCGTCTCTTCCAGCTCTGCACACGTCACACATCACAGGGCGTCTCTCCTGCGCTGCTCACGTCACACATCACAGGGCGTCTCTCCTGCACTGCTCACGTCACACATCACAGGGCGTCTCTTCCAGCTCTGCACACGTCACACATCACGGGGCGTCTCTCCTGCACTGCACACGTCACACATCACAGGGCGTCTCTCCTGCACTGCACACATCACACATCACAGGGCGTCTCTCCAGCTCTGCACACACTGCACATCACAGGGGTCTCTTGTAGCTCCGCCAGCTGGTGGCTTGTGGACATGTGGCAACATCTTAGAGAAAGAAAAGCTGTAAATCCAAATAAAACTGCCAAAGTGAATATTTGCTGAAAATATTTCTTATGATAAAAGAAAATCTTTTATTGTCTACCAATATCAGTGTTTAATGTAATTGATCAAGAATTTGTTTTTGAGTCTAAAGTTTTTTTAAAAAATCAGATTCGGTTAAAGTTTTCCCTATGAACATGGATTCTAAGTTTGACAGTGATTTTCTAACAGTAATTTCTGAGCATCTTCTACATCCTTCATTTGTGTTGGTTTTAATATAAAATTGACGAGAAACATAAACCAGAAACTTGAGTCGCTTTCAGCTTGGGACATAAATGATTTTGTGAAGAATTCTATGATCCTGTTTAAGATTACTATTCAGCCCAAACTGTGTGATAATTATTAATTTTTAATTATTTATTCTCCTCTAGGCTATTTCTATATTCAATCAGCGGCTTGAACGTAGATTTCATTATACATTTTATTTTCTGGCAGTTGATGAAACTCAGGATGCTGTAGCAGAATGTTACCTAAGTCCCCTGTTTAATGCCATCAGTGAGTAACTGTATAACCCTACCTAGGGGACAACAGTGGACACTGAAGAAAGAAGTGATGCTTGTTAGAAAAATGACACCTGTTTAGCAGAAACGACAACTTACACAAGTACTAACTTTGCCTTGCACAGGGGGCATTCACAGGCATGGATTCCTCTCACCTCTGTCTGCTGTAATGCAAGTTGGTGGACTCAGGCACATCCCTTGACTTTCTAGATTAATTTCCTCTGCTGCTATTAGTTTATTAGCACCATGCTATTTCTCCCATGTGTACACATCACCAAATTTCTAAAATGGCAGGCACTCGATGACTCTGATGTGTGCCATTTACACAGTTTTCCAATAGTAACATCTTACAAAGTTACAGTACAATATCACAATCGGTGTCCTACATCTACCAATCTTAGTAAAGTACTCACAGTTTTCTCTGTGTGTGTTAGCTAGGAACAATTTATCACATATATAGAATTGTACATCTATCACCACAGTCCAGGCACAGGAAAGTTCCATAACAAACTGCCCAGCTCCATCCCTAAACCATGGCAACAATTAACATGCTCTCTGTTTAAATTTTGCATTTTCAAAAATGTTACGTAAGTAGAACCACACAGTATATAATTTTTTTCAGATTGGCCATTTTTTAATTTTTTGGCTGGGTCTGGGTTTGAACCTACCGTCTCCAGCATGTAGGGCTGACGCCCTACTCCTTTGAGCCACAGGCACCACCCTTCAGATTGGCCTTTTCTCACTCATCATAAATGCCTGTAATTATCTCACTGTCCTCCCACCAACAATCATGCCTTCTTACGTGCTGCGTGTCCCATGACAAGGATGTAGCTTGCTGGAGCATATTCTCTATGGGATCCTTCATAAAACCAAAGTTTGAATTTCAATGAAGTCCACTTTATCAATATTTCTATTTCTGGATCACGTGTTTGGTGTCAAGAGGACGTATACTTTGCCTAGTCCCAAAGCTTGAAAACTTTATCCTTTCCTTGTTTCTAACCTTTTGTATTTTACATTCTAGCCTAGGATTCATTTTGACTCAAGTTTTGAGTTAATTTTCATCCTGTGGAAATCCTAAGTCCCTTCACACAGCTAGAATTTCTTTGCACGGAATGGTAAGAGGCATGTTGAGATGTCCCCCCTAAAGTCAAAATGAACAGGAAGGGAGCAGGCAGCCTGGCAGGTCTCTCTGAGAAAGTCTCTGCCCAAGGGACTAGAGGAATGGAAGCCTGTGTGTTTGAGTGGAGTTCTGACCAGACAGGAATCTGTAGAAAGTTCTAGGTTGTGGGAAAGATGACAGGGCTATGAGTTTGGATACTCTGTAGTAGTGGAGGGATCAATGATGCAAAGGATCCCTTAGAGCATGGGAAAACTCCAGTGGGTAAAGGAAAACTATATTGTGGTTTTGTGGAGCACATGCAATGATTCTGAAAATCAACTCCGAGCATGAACCCAGGCCCCGAACAAGAAGGAACACATGAGACACCGACTAAGCTTGAGTTTAAGACTCTCATCAGAAGATGGAGCTTATCGGAACTGCCCCATTACTACTTCCGGTACACTCAAGATAAAATCCATTAGAGATGAGAGTGTCAGGAATGAGACTGCGAATAAACAGGGCCAGCGGGCGCAAACAGTCTAAGAAGTCACAATCTCAGACCTGTTCCTTGGCTCTCATCCATGACTCTGGGAAATTCTTTATAAGCATTAAAAAAAGGAGGAGAAAATCCAGACTTGATTTGTTGACAGAACAACACGTGTTGTGGGAACAAGATGACTTTGGACAGCGGCTGTGGTGTCACCTCATTTGGGGTGTCCTTGGAAGCATTTGGAGAAAGTGCGTCCTCCCCATGGGTGAGGCCTGTGAGCTGACCCGTCTACTTTATGGTAAAGAAGATTTAGGGTAATTTCAGAAGATGCACAAACTGGCAGGAAGTTTCAAAAGCTGTGGATGACTGACTAGAGAAATTGACATTTAATGATCGGGTCTGGAAGACTTGGCTGAGTAAATACACGGAGGCTTTTAGAGGAAGGTACGGGGAGTTCAGCACAGAAGGGAAATAACTTTGTGTAATGTATTTACGCCCCCACAGACCACAGAGAGGACGTCTGTATGCGGGTGAAAGCGAACAGCTCAGCATAGACGGCTTAATCTAGCCACTGCTGTCATTAACTCGAGATCCACCAGCACGGGGTGGGATTTTACTGCTGTGTGCTGCGCCCGCCCTCCCTGGTAGCCCAGCTGGACTGAGTCTCGCAGAAGGAAACAGGTGCTTTCCCGTTTCTAGCGCTGCGGATGGGTCCCTGGCAGGGATCTCACAGGGCATTGGGTCCAACAAGAGGGCATATTTATCAGAAAAGAAGATAAGGGGGTGGGCCTGTGATCCCGAGATTCCAGACATGGTCCACTGTCCACTTGTGAGCGGCCGGGATGGAGGCCCCTCTGGAGTGCTGGTCCAGCAGGAATTCTCCGCAACATGAGGGTGTGCATGGAGAGAAAGACCTTTTCGTGGCACGGTGTTCTCCTTACGTAGGATACCTGGATCTCGGAAGCAAGGGTGGCAGTAAGTGGCCATGCGTCACTACTCCCAAAGGGCCACCCACAGGCTCCGGTTCCCTGCTCTCACAATTCCGGCATCAGGAGAGTTGGAGGAAGTTAATTCAGAGGCCACCTTTTTATTAAGAAGTTCTCAAAGAGCCCTCTGCCCTTCAGCTGCCGCGCGCTGGCGCTCGGTGTCTGAGGACTGCAGTCACCTCGCTGCTGTCTGCACAGTGACACCCACGCGGCTGAGCAGAAGGCGGCAGGGCATCTTCCTGGGAGGAGAGCGGGGACGGGATGCAGAAAGCCCTGGGAATAAGCAGTAACGGACCGTCCCGCCACCCTGTCCTCTGAAAGGAGGAGGCAGTGGGGTTCAGCTGAGCCCCTGACTAAGCAGGTGGGTTTGAGGGGTGGCCGCGGACGGGAGAGGAACGTGGAGCGGATAACCGGGAGCCGTCCGGCCCGCTGCAGAACAGGTCTGCTGCACGGCGAGCTCTGTTGCTCTTCCACCGACAGTTTTGCCTTCTCCCCAGAAAGAGAAGCTCACAAGGGCTTTAGAGGAACCGCTTCCAAACCTAATAAGGGGGAAAGGAATTGAGCAGCACAAGAGGTGAACTGTCGGGGGTAAAGATGTCCCTGCGCAAAGCAGGTGTGCTGCCCAGGTGAGGGGCGCACAGACCCCAGACGACCTTCTGGACGGCGCGGCTGCAGAGACCCCGGCCACGTCAGGCTCTCCGAGAGAAGACTCAGATGCAAAGACTAATCCAGGCCACATAGTGGCCATTTCAGGCTATTTCAAGAGAACTGTGATGGCGGCAGTTTCTTCCCACTGGGCTGGCCAAGGCTTTGTGTGGCCCAAACAGCTTCCCTTTCAGACCTGCAGAGTTAGAATTTCTGCCTAAACTTAAGAAAATCTTGGTTCCTAAAATGCCAGTTCAAGGAAGCTCAGAATGAATTCCTCTCACCAGAAGGTAGATTTCCTGTCACTTCAGTGTTTCAGATGAATGTAGAATGAGAGCAGCGTCCAAGGCTTTTAACTCTAATAACACATGACATTGGTTCCTCTGGGCTGTCAGTGAGAAACAGAATTGGCCTCTGTCTCCTCCCTCCCTCTCACCCTTTCTTCCTCACAGTCCTGTTTCCCAGACATTTAAAAATAATTCTGCGGAACACAATATCCTGAAACTATAAAGAAGAAGAGAAACGTCTTTCCTTCCCACCACTCTATAATTTGCAAATTGCTTCATTTAAAATGAACGTAGCACTTAACATTATTTTACAGAACAATGGTAGTTCATTTCCCTCGTGGGAACCATTCACTGCACGCTTTATAATGAATGTTCTTCACAGTAGTGGGGGGGGGAGAGAGAGAGAGAGAGAGAGAGATTTTACCAAGCAAAATGCTTTCCTAACCCAACAACTTCTTATTGTTTTTATTATAAAATAGAACCTCCTCAGAGTAAGGACGTTACCACCTGCTCAGGCCTGCTTAGTTATTACGTCACACCCAGTCTTTCTCCTCAGTTTTTAAATGGTGCCTATGATGACGGGTGAGAGGTCATTGTGGCCTTGGGTAATAAAGTGTTCAGGGATGACACTTGGTCCCTAAAAGGTGTGAAATGCCAAACCAGGTTTTTGAATCAATTCAGTAACAAATTGAAAGACTTACATAATTATTGTAAGGAAAACATGACATAAGTGGAAGTATGCTTTATCATTTTTTATTTAAATATTCTAAATATTCGTTTAGAGTGAGCTGATAAGCCTGTGTGTGCAGGTGCGCAGCAGTGCAGGCAGGGAGGGATCCAGGGTGATGGAAAGAGGCAGCCTGCTGGAAGTCCAGGCAGTAATACCTCCTGAAAGACAGGGGGCGCAATAATTGTGGCAGCAGGGGAGTATCTGTAGAACTTTGTTATGTGATTTTTAAATAAAAAGCAAGATTAACCAGTTTGATGAAAGTATTTCAAATTGTATATGAGACCAGCACACTGTATGTACCCCATGACTGCATTAATATGCACAGCTATGATTTAATAATAATAAAAAAACAAAGATATGTTTTCTTTAATCCAGATAGTACCATTTCTAACTCTTTTTGGGGAATAGGACTTTCCATCAGACATAATTTCCCTTCAGCCCAAAGAACTGCCTTTATCATTTTTTCATAGTGAACATCTGATTACAAATAAACGTTATACGTTCATTTGAAAGTATCTTGCTTTGTCTTTATTAGTGAAATGTTTTTGATAGTAATTGACTTTTAATTTGATTTATATAAAAGTGTGCGTCAGGAGGCATTCAGCGTTCTGAGAAGCAGACCGTGAACTGGACAGAGGTCCCTAAGTGGAATAAGCTGTTTCCCTGTTACTGTTTCCCAGGTGTCAAGTTTGACTCCAGCTACTAAACAGTTCAGTGCGTCTCACGGACTTTCTCAGGTTTATTCTGCTTGGTGTTTGTTAACATCTTGTATCTGTAAACTTGCAGATTTCATTACATCTGTGAAATCTGGGGTCCTTATTCTTCAAATACGTGGACCGAGTTTCTTTTTAGTTTTCTGAATACATAGAGTTGGGCTTACCTTACCATTTGACAAGCTCTGATATTCTATGCATTGTTACATTTTCCCTTTTGTTCTTCATTTTAAATTATTTCCGTTGCTCCATGTTCAAGTCCACATACGATTTCATACTCTGTTATCTCCCTTAAGTAAATTCATACAAGTGAATTTTTCATTTCGGAAATTTATTTTTCACTTTTTGAAATTTCAAAAATCGTTTTTTTATGGAGTTTTTCTTTTTATGTTTTCTGTTTCTTCCTGAGAGCATACTGATTTCACCCCCTCTGGACAGATAAACTTGCCACTGTATTGTGCTGTCTGCTGTTTCCAACATCCAGCTCAACTGAGATCATATTTAGCTGATTTATTTTTCCTGTTTAGAATGATTTCCATTTCTTGGTTTTTCCTATGTTGGATAAGCTTGGATTGTACTTGGGACTTTATGAATGAGTATTAATTTCTGAAATTTCTGGATTCAATCATGTTTCTCTAATGAAGTCCTTTTTCTGTGACAGCCGGCCATTTTCTTGGCTGGACTCCGGGGCAGAGATGTGGTGGGGCAGAGTTGGGGAATGCCTTCTGGTAGGGTTTCCTCCTCAAACTTGCACTCGTTCTCTCAGGGAGCTTCATGATTTTCCAATTCCACTTTTCTTTTGCTGCCAGGCCAAAAAGAGTGCAGTGTTTCCATGACGTCTTTAATGGTAGTGCATGTGTGGTGCAGAGACTGAAAGTTCCAAAATTTGTGAAGATTTTAGTTTATCTGTGTGGATCACATCACTCCTCCTCAGCCCGGGTAATTTCCCCACCCACACAGCTCCCTTCTTCCTGTGTCACTCCCCCTCCCCCAGTACTTCCAGGACATTCTACCCGTTTTAGCAAGTCTGGGTTTCATAGTTGTTGCTCTTTACTGAGTCCAGGCTTCATAGTGGGAGAGTAACATCTGGTAGGGTGTGCTCACAAGAGGAAGTTCTGGTATTTTCGTTTTATGGTTGCTATCATTATGAATGCAATTTTATTTTTATTTTTTTATCATATATATTTAAAGTGTACAACATGGTGCTATACACACACACACAGAGTAATAAGGTCATTACTATTAAGAAAGAAATATATCCATCACTCTTTTTAGTTACCTTTGTGTATATATCATAAGAGCCCCTGAAATATTAGCTTAGTAACTTTTGGTATGTAGCACAAAACTATCAATGATGTGTTCATACTGTTAATACACTAAGACTCTAGACTTACTTATCCTTCATAACTGCAAGTTTATTTTATTTGAGTAACTTTGTTCTATTTCCTTTCCCATATTTCCTCTGGTAACCAGAATTCTAGTCTCTGTTTCTATGTATTTACTTTTTTTAATTTCCACATATAAGTGAGATGATGCAATATTTTTATTTCTGTGTCTGGGTTATTTATTTCACTTAGCGTAATTTCCCTCAGGTTCACCTATATTGTCACAAATGGCAATATCCCCCTCTTCTTAACAGCTGGGTTAATATTCATACAGATGTGATTGTGTGTGTGTAGCCACAAGGTCTTAATCCATTCATTTGTGAGGGGAAACACTGTACATTCGTGGTGGGAAAGCAAATTAGAAATCATTGTGGAAAACAGCATGGAGGTTCCCCCAAAAGTTAAACATGTAGCTATCTCGTGATCCAGCAACTCTCTGCCAAGACATACCCAAATGAAATAAAATCAGAATGTCAAAGAGACATCTGGTTTGCAACATTATTCATGGTAGCCAACATGCAGAATACATTTTGTACTTTGCTTCATTCTTCCTTATCATTTACTATAAAATCCTTCATGTTTCTGTTGTAGTCTTTAAAATTATGATTTTATTTATTTATTTATTTGCTGAGACAGAGTCTCACTCTATTGCCCTGGGCAGAGTGCTGCAGCATCATAGCTCATAGCAACCTGAAACCCTGGGTTCAAGCAATACTCCTGGCTCAGCCTCCCTAGTAGCTGGACCACCAAGCTTAGTTGATTTTTCTATTTTTACTAGAGATGGGGTCTTGCTCCTGCTCAGGCTGATCTTGAACTCCTGAGCTCAAAAGATCCTTCCTTCTTGGCCTCCCAGGGTGCTAAGATTACAAGTCTGAGCCACGCGCCTGGCTCGAGATTATGATTTTAAAAGCTGAATAAGAAATGTCTTCAGTGATCTATAACTTAGTTACATATGTTATTATTCCATGTTGTTTTTTATTGCATGATGGTTAATTTTATGTATTAACTTGGCAGGGTTAAGGGAAGACTAGACTGCTAGTAGAAGATTATTTCTGAGTCTGTCAGTGAGGGCTTTCTGGAACAGGTTACCATTTGAATCAGTAGACCAAGGTAAGAAGATCTTCCTTACCAATACGGGTGGTGTAATCCACAATGCTCAGGGCCCAGGTTACAAGAAAAGACAGAACAAAGGCAGGTTTTCTCTCTCTCTCTCTCTCTCTCCTTTTGGGCTGCAACATCCGTCTTCTGCCCTTGAAATTGGAGCTTCTCCTCTGCTCTACAGACTTGTACGGATTTATACCACCTCTTTTTCTGGTTCTCTAACTTGCAGATGGCATATTATGAGACTTCTCAGCCTCCACTATTTCACAAGATAATTCCTATCAGAAATCTCATCGTATGTCCATATACATCTTTTTGGTTCTGTTTATCAGGATAACTCTCACTAGTTACAGATTATTTTAGATTTTATGTTATAAATGTGTAAATGAACATACTTATGAAGTAGCTTTATCCTTACATATTCATTTTGATAATATTAATTTATGTAGATGAAAACATCTAAGTAGGTGAGTCTGAAATAGTTATTTTGGATATATATACATACATATATATGAACCTAATGGCAATTTGTATAATTGTTGCACCAATTTCATCACAGGAAAACTGTATTTTCCTTTATTCAACATCCATACAGCATGAAACACAGGAGACATGTTTTAGAATTTAATCCACATCAAATATATAGATTAAAAATGAAGAGTTGTGATGCTAAGACTTTGTTATCTAATTGTTTGCATCCTATTAAGAGAACCACTTTAATTAAAATAGACTTATCAGTGACATTCTCCTTTCCAAAAAAAAAACGCAACTCTAAATGTGAAGTCCAAAGTTGAGGAAGGGGCGTCAAATAGAAATTAAAGCCCGTAGTGTAATAACAGTTGCTCTTTCTACCATAAGAGCCTTTACCAGAAAATAAGGCAGCAGCCAAAAGAACCAAAAAAAAAAAGAAAAAGAAAAAGAAAAAAAAGAAGAACACTGAATTTTAAAAATTGGGTTAAACATACTATATTAGTTTTCTAGGGAAGTCATAACAAAATACCAAAAATACAGTGGCTGGAAACCACAGACATTTGTCCTCGCTGTGTAGACAGCGTCCCCCGGGTCCCCTCCCCTCCCCTGCTGCTGCTCCTGCGTTTCCCGTGGCTGCCGAGACTCCCGAGACTCCCGGCTGTAGCTGCATTGCTGACTGTCAGTCTCCACCTCCTTGGACTTTTACTCTGTGTCTCTGTGCGTCCCCTCTTCTCCCTAAAAAGACACTGGTCACTGGATTTAGGGGCCCCCCGATCCCTCATGTCATCTTAAATACATCTGCAAAGACTAAGTCACATTCCGGGGTTCCAAGTAGAACTGATATTTGGGGGGAGGGGTACTAAGCCCACTAAATGTACTGTAAACATAATTTCAATTAGTAATCCCTTCAGGTCTGTTGAGCCCGCTAGAGTGATGTGGACATGACCGCTTGTCTGTGGTGGATGTAATTATGTTCTCCACCGTCAGCCCCTTCTGTATTCACAGAAAAAAAAAAAACAAAAAAAAAACTTGAATTTTATAACACTTTTCATTAAGATAGACCCTTATGATTGGTTAGTACAGTAATGGTGTGAGCAGAATGAAGTACCTTAGTTAGGCTAAATCATTTAATTGCGAGACTCTTTCTACCTTTTTCGCTGCTACAGGGACCACAGAGACGTCATCTTCGCAGAGAGAGGGTGACAGGAAAGACAGAGCCTCCCGCAGTATCCTGGGACCTGGGATAACTGCTCGAGTAACAGCTAAGAAATCGGTGATTTTGTGGAATTAAATTAATGTGCTTCTTCTGCAGCAAACCCCTTCCTATCATTACAGATATTTTCTTTCTAGATACTTTTTGCTCTGGGCTCCCATTAGTCATTATCGGTCAGAAAATCTGCTATTAAACTGTGTCATTTATCTGCTGTTATCTCCTCTATGAGACTTTCTCACTTATTCCAATACTTTTATATAACTCAAAATGTAAATTATACCAAATCTAACAGTGTATAAATCCTCAAACTTCAAGAATCTTTTCTTATGTATTGTACTCAGGAAAAAAAAAAAATTCATTCTGAGATTTTTCAGTTCCTTAAAACATTATATTGAGAAACATAAAAAATTTCAAATTATAGACACATCAATGAAATATATATATATAAGTCTTGGGAAATTAAAATGATTATATATTCTCTCTTCTGTTTCCACATACTCTAATTTTACAGTGACTTTATGACTAAAAGGGGTTGTGAACCTTGAGAAAGGGAGATAAAATGTTTTATTAGTTTATTAACAAAGTTACTCCCTTTTAGATACTATATCCATGGAATTGTACAAGTCAATTGATGTCATAATGCATTGTATAATTTTTGAAATGAAGAATTTGCAGGGAAATATGAGTTATAAAAGAATCCAAATCAGAGATATATGGCAATAACATAAAAAAATTACAAGTCAATTACCTGCAGAAATTAAGAAAAAACAATTACGTTTGACAATTTAGAAATATAAATGTAAGAAATACACACTAATTTTTCAATCTCAACTTCCATAATAGAAGAAATCCAATTACAGTATGTTCCAAATCAGAAGGCTAATTAGCTGCTCAAAACTGGCATCATTGTGATGCAAACTGCTGTATTTCAGATCTCAACTTTTTAAGTTTTCAGTGTGTATGTTTTAATTTACAGTGTTATGTGGTATATGTGTGGGTGAGAGACTGCATGTGTAAATATAAGAACACATATTGTTTCCTCAATAATCCTTTAATTTCTCTGTTTGGACTATATAGGCATTTTGTTCGGTCAGAGACAACCAGTATTAATACAGATTAACAATAATTTCCTGAATTTTCTAATTTGAATATAAGATTATATAATGAGAACCCTGCAGCTTTGCAGCATCTTGAAATGACTTATGAATTACTAAATACCTGGAATTATTCAGTACCCTATTGCATGTTTATCTCCCTTTCTGGGAGCTCGTACTTCATCTGTGTAAGCGACTGAACAAAACATGCCTAGTCACAGAGCTCGTGGTTTAACTCAACTTAGTACCAAGTCTGAACATCTGAACTTTGTATTTAGACTATTAATAGATGTTTTAAAAAGTCTTTTCAAGTAGAGGACTGTCCAGCGGGACACGTTTATTACAACAATTCCCATAATCTCAATGGGCAAGTATTTACAGGGTAATTACATAGGGGAATGCTTAGGTGGAATGTTTTTGTTATTGTTTGATGAGAGTATGACAGTAATCATGCTGTGGCACTGTGGTTGCATAGAGTTCTGTTTATGGAGAGTTTTCAGAGCTAACTCTACCCATTTGTCAATCAAGTTCGGCTTCTCACTCACGTGTGCTGGTGGCCAGATTCCGTCAATCTTACCTGCTGTCCTTCCTCTCTATGCCCATTGTCCTTCACTGGGACTCACGCCGTGGGAGTTCTCACAGTTTGGTCTACCCACTCTCACCATCCTGGGGTCTGTCCCACCCCAAGCCATTACATAACTATACTGTAACTTTAGTACAGTTATGCTGAGTGAAAGGAGTCAGAGAGAAAGAGAACACCTGTGTGGTTTATCGCAAGAACATTCTAGAAAACACGAGTGTAATCTCTAGTGGTCACCTAGGAACGACACCTGTAATCTCTAGTGGTGACCTAGGAATAACACTTGTATGGTTTATCACAAGAATATTCTAGAAAACACAAGTGTGATCTCTAGTGGTCACCTAGGAATAACACCTGTGTGGTTTATCACAAGAATATTCTAGAAAACACAAGTGTGATCTCTAGTGGTCACCTAGGAACAAGTAAGGAATGGGAGGAAGAGTAGGGTGGGATTGCCAAGGAACAGGAGAAAGCTTTCTGGGGTGCTTGATGTGTTCATTGTCTGGATCACAGTGGAAGGTGTCACGGAGGCCCACCTGTCTCAGGAGTTGTCACCCTGTGCCTGTCTTCACGTCAGCTCAGTCTCAACATAAAGAGCTAAAAATAAGAGACTGGAAAAGGACTATGACCACATGGGGATGAGCAAATTTTATTGTTTTCCCCAAGGGAAGTAATTTTATTTCTTTTAAATTTTAGATTAACATAGGAGTACATACAATTAGGTTACCTTGTTTGTGATTGCTAGGTGAAGTCCAAGTCCCGTTGCTCAGGAGGTGTGCCATGTACCCCTACATTGGACAGGGCAGGGAGAGAGTATTTTAAGAAGTCAGTGACCCAGAACAGGGTCAGGCATCCTAGCTGCAGGTTGGACAGCATGCTGAGATGTTCACATCCAGGTCCCAGGTCGGAGAGCGTGCTGGATTTCACAAGCCTCTTCCAAGCAGCTACACTCTTTTCAATAAAATTAAGCAGTTAGAAATGACAACCAGCACTTAACTTTAATTTTTGAAGCAAAGCATCCTCCTCTTGCTTCCTCCTCCTAAGGACACTTCTCCTTTTATGGGATCAAAACCTGTGATTTGAAGACCAGAACTGAATTAAGTTCAACATCCTTTACAGGTACAAAATTCTGAGTCTTTACAACTTAAAGTAAGTGAAGTTTTTCCTAATTTTTTTCAATGTTATCCTTGACTACCTTGCCTTGAATCTCCTCTCTGTGCTCACACCCAGGAGAGTGGTCTTAAACCACCTTCAAGGTCACTCTCAGCCCCCGCCTCCCACAGGTGTCCCAGGCCTACAGTTGAAGCTCATCTCTGCGCTCCTTGGAGTTCCTTATCCCACCACTATTCCAAATCTCTAGAGTTTGTCATCCGGGTTTCCACCAGCACACACCTTCTGGGATGAAGACACTGTGCCTTACTCATCTCTGAATTCTTCACAGGGCTTTGCTCATAATTGGCCATCAATGCTCAGTAACTTTATCGTTCGTTCCACACCTACTTCTTTGAAAGTAGAGGTAATAAATTGGGTGCTCTTTTAATGTATCCTTTTACATTTAACGTCTGGCCCAGCTCAAGAAATGAATTAGTTCTCAGGGAAAGAAGCAGCAATAGTTTTACTGCAGAGGATAAAGCAGTTATCTTTCTGCATCAAGTTACCAGCTTCCCAGGGAAAAAAATATGTTCCTTAAGAACTGTGTATTAAAGGTGAAGTCCACCTTCCTAGAGACCTTTATCTACCCAGGTCTGCTCTAGACACTCCAGCATGATCCAGCCACCTGCCCTCACCTCTCTGAAATCCCCATCAGAGGGGAGTCCAGTTGCAATAAATCTAAACTTTGCTGGATTTCCCTTTTGGCTTAATGTTCCATTTTGTGTTAGACAAGAATCCATAGAGGTGAGATACAGAATCCTGATTTGGCTGCATTATCCCCTATAGCAAGCTGATCGCCGAAGGAGAGCAACAAAACCAGAGTGTGTATATCACGAAGCAAACATGACTAACTGTAGACATTTGCCTTAAATACTCAGAAGGTTTTATGATGATAAACAGCGTCACGTGAACAGAAGCAGCTCACAGGCCCTCAAACTCTTCAGCAAAGCAGTTTCAGCAGTTTGCAAACCCCCATTTATCTTCAGGAAGCATAATCATGGCAGTGGCAAATGACATTAATGTTCATTAAAAACAATTCAGAACTTCTCGATTCAGTATGAATTTGTTACAAAAGAATGGATGATATTTCAATGAATTGTTAGGATTATTTTGAGCATTTTAAGATTGAACAGGAATTAGCAGTGCTTCATGGAGAGTTTGAAGGCTTCACATCCAGCAATAGTGATGGTTTCTCCTCACACATACTGGAGACCCCAAGGAATGTTTGAAAGTTGAACATATTGATTCTCATCAAATATTTTTGGCGCCTCCATTTTAACTGCTCATAAAGTATTTTATGAATCGTTTTGTTAAGTGTATTAAATGATTTTCATATAATTATGAGATCACACAATTCAAATTATCCTGTTCCCTCCTTGCACCGCCCAAAATATTCACAGGGTTTTCAGCTTACACAATGGTGTGTCTGCCTTGGGTGTTTATAAGATGCAGAATTTGAGTTAAATAATCATCTTTTGTCATTGCTCAGACTTTATAAAAAATATATCTGTTCATCCATTTGTTTTCTTCTTACTAGTTCCTCACAAAATGAGTGTCTTTACACACAAGTTATTTTAATAGATAGTGGGAAAAACCAATGAGAAGGCTGGAGCAGCCTCCCCTTGCAGAACTTGAGACAGCGATTTGAAGCCTTCACAAGCTATGTGTGCGTGTGCAGGGGTGTGTGTGAGTGTGTGTATACATACAAACACATGTATATATAGTCATTAAAGATGGATCGATAAATTGAATAGAAAATGAATGCTATTTGGGCCACACACACACACACATATATACATACACACACATATACAAATATATACACATGGAGATGTAAGTATGTAACATACATATATAATATATAGCATATATAGTAATATATAGCATATATAGTATAATGCAATCCCTTTACAAATATGTAAAGATGGAGGATGAAGGGTTTCAAGACATGGATTCTGAGGAAATTCAAGAGCAGAGTCAACCACAGGAATTAACAGAAGGCCTGATGGAGATTAGAGCTGATGTCTGATGATGAGGAAGAGAAGCTGGAAGCATCAGTCCCAGACAGCAAACTGACACGAGACAACCTGGTAGAAAGGTTCTGATTATTCACAGTTTTTGAGGCTGGGCAAACACAGCTCAAGCTGGTCTTGAACTCCTGAACTTGCTAATTCCCAGAGTGCTGGGAGCCACCACAGCCGGTCCTCAAAAACAGTCTTGAATAATCAGAACCTTTCTACCACATGGTCTGATGTCAGTTTGTTGTCTGGCACTGCTGCTTCTCTCTTATCTTTTCTACAGTTTACTTTATTATAAGAATACAGCAGACGTAGTGTAACACCTGCAGCACACATACTATGTTTTAATTGATAGATGATATTATCAGTAAGGCTTACTGTAATCAGTAATCTATTAGTAGTTACATTGCCAGCCAGTGGAATGTAATACACACATTTTTGACTTCGCAGAAGTTCAAGGCCCCTTATCACCTTAAAAATTCAACCACATATAAACATAACACTCAAAGAAAATATTGCATATAATGAAATAAATATTTTATTCATTGAGTATTTTTCATCTTTTTATTAAAATCCTTATCTGGTTGACACATTACCAAATTCAAAATCTCTTCACTTAAAAATTTATAAAACAATATAATGTCTTTTTGTGTGTGAAACATATTTGAAATATATCTAACCATCTATGTAGTACCAGAAATTTTAGAGAGTGAATGAAGAATCGGTAATTTTGTAAACCAACTTTTAGAGAAACAACATATTTCTATTACCTGTAATTTCATGTTTTGACGAGGGTGAAAAGAAACCACCTTGTTATGTAGCATTTTACCATCCAGAGCTGTGTCTTCCTTTGGGTTCTACTTTTTTTTTTTTTTTGCTTCTTTAAATAAATGAAAGATAGTTACATAAATTTCATTTTAATGACTATAAGTTATTTTTATTTTTTATTTAATAATTGACACAGAAACATGAAGAGCTTAGGAACACGTAACTGTTAATCTTGAATTCCAGAATACTCACTTTCTCCACTTGTAACTCTCTACCAAACAAACACAGAATGATCACTAATAGAACATAGGTTATTTTATCAATTAACAATGTTTTCTAAACAGATGTTATTTTCACCTCTTTTCCTGAAGTTTTCCTATCTCTTTATGAAACACTTTTTTATTTTTCAGTAGCGTTTTTCTCCTATTTTTATGCAAAAATAATCCAACACTCCTCCCTCCACCCTGTGGGGATATGGTGAAGTTTTTACCAATGCTGTTGACATAGATTATATGTGGTTTCTCCATCTGCTTATTACCTACTGACTTTGTCCCATAATATGGTTATGATTTAATGTTTAATCACTGAATTCCAATAACTTTTGCAGTCCATGTTGGATACCCAGAGCACCACCAAAGAGATTTCATAATCACTGTGCCCCCAAGGAAATTAGCAAATCAAGCCCTGATTTTAAAGTGAAAGATGAATTACCTGAGGAATATTTTTCCAGGCTTAGAATGCAGAGGATTCCCAGTTTCAATTAAAGGAGGATGAGTAGGAAAATGTTAAAGAAAGTGAAGCAAATTCTCATACACATGTGAAGCCAAATTAGTATATTGTGTCTGCAGCCAGATGCAGGAATTAAAGAGTCATGGAGGTGAACCAAACCGGCTGCAGGAAAGGTCAGGAATCCCAGGCCAATGGCTTGGAAGGCAGAAGGCTTGGTGCCAGAGAGGCCACACTGCAGAGAAAAGCGATTAGCACGTCCTCCTGGATATAAGCCCAGCACCACTGGGAAGGAAAGTGCTTGGGGGAAAAGAGGACC
>NW_003852425.1:16391763-16433374 GCF_000181295.1 Otolemur garnettii | reverse complement strand
AACGTCTAATGAAAGCCGGGACCTCTGTGACTGCACTGCAACGCCTAATGAAATCTTCTCAGGGTGTCTTCCCAGAAACTCACAAAGGATTCACAGATATTTTCCTCTGGAACTCTTCAACTATGGAGTCATTAATCTCCACACATCCCACATATTGAGAGTCATGAAAGGATTTCTTGTAAGAACAATAACTTTTTTGCATTTTAGGTCAAGGCACAGACTCTGAGGTGCTGCCATCCTTTCACCTGATGAAGTTTTCACTTACTCTCCCAAGTAATTCCCATTAGCATTAATTTTAGAAAATATTTTAAAGAAGGATTAATGAACACTATGGAGGTGGGTGGTCCAAGCTGGTGAGGTCAGGGTGTTGAGGGTGCTGTTCAGAAGGGCAGGACTACCTCTGATTTCTTTATTGTTCAAAGCATGTGTACAATACAGGTTACTGGGCAAGTGGCCCACCGTGCAAGGGTCATTGACCCTTAGAGACATAAAACACAAATTAAAGTGGGTGATACTTTAAATGTGCCGTATTACATTCATGACTCTTATTAAAAGCCAATTTTCAGCAGGACAAAGTACAAGGTTGTCAATGCATCTTGCCATTTCAAGGTATTTCTCAACATAAATTACTTATGATCACAAAGGATGCCTTGTATTATATATTTTAATTAAAATGTGAATTTTTAAGTACTTTCTTGAGTAAGTCAGGTCATGTTGAATGTTCATAGTTTGAGTTTTTAGCTTAATACATTTCTCTAAGAGTATTTTATTTATATAAAATCACATTTGGAAAATGTTTTAGTGGCATACTGAAAAGTATATTACCATTTCCGTATCCAAATGGAACTTTTCTCCAATTTCTACCAAATGAATGAATCATATAATTTTTAAAGCAATGGAAAGAAATATGAAATATCCTTCATAACACAAAGTCACCCTTCAGATCTCAGAGGAGAGTTTATCTCCTTCTGACACTTTCCCTTCACCATCCTAAGGTTGCTGAATGTCGCAATCTCCTGACACCTTTAGTTTGCCCATTTGTAAAGTCTTCACACTTAAAATATTTTCCTTTTGTCCTTAGTTTTAACTATGCTTTATGTGCATAGGGTTTAAAAAGAGTTTGAGAAGGAGAGGTAAGAGAAAGAGGTCACTGTCACACAATTACTCCTCCACAATCACAGCCTCTTTAAGTCTTTCGGCCAGTTAATCACTTTGTCATTTCTCTATCCATATATCTAACATTAATATGCTAACTTGATTTAACTATTTCTTGATTTTTCCCTTTGAGTCATTATTCTCTTAATTCCCACTATGAAATTGTATCATTTCTTTTTTCTGTGTCCTAGCCCTTCCCTACGCAAACACTTTTCCTGTATCTCCTCCCCCAGATCTGCTACGGTTATATCAGAATTTAGAGAAGTAGCGAGTGATTGCCCTCGTTACAAATGCTGCTGCCACAGCGGACATGCCACATCGGTTTCCAGCTCCGTAACAGCTCCTCTCTCTGGTCCCAGGGCCGAGGAGGTGTCCTCTGCTCCCTCATCTGTCCGCAGTGGTCTGCCCCTGACAGAATCAAACGTGATTGGGACAGTGAGGCTGCGTCTGCAGTTTCCACACATTTTCCCCGCTGTCAGTCGTGCCTGGTGTCCAACAGTCTTCCACCAACTTCAGAAATATATTTCATCAAGATACTCCAAGTGTGACACAATTCTATGGGAGAACATACAGCTTTTCTGGAGATTCAGTAGGCTTATACACTGAGATTTAAGTTAGTTTAAATTATAGTTTCCGTCTTTAATTTATGCTAGAAACTTCTTTCTCTACCACACAATCAGTACTATTCAGGATAATAAGGATGTCACAGAATTTCTTTTCATAAAATCTAAGGTAAGATGAGTATTATTACAGCTGAAGTTCCAGCCAGCACTGTGTGCCTGAAAGGACATCTAGTAAAAGTCCTCAAAGCCTCAGTGGGATAAAGTGTGATTGTAAATGTGCATCTGTTGTATTTCTGACAGAAAGATCAGGGATGTGGAAACCCTCGCTAGCTGTGGCATACCAATAAAAAGTTTGGCAAGTTATTTTAGTAATTTTGTTTAATCTTATCTTAAAATTTGGTTACCAAGAAACTGTTAAGTTCATTAGTTTTTGACTACACTATGATAGAAATATGAACTTGATACCTTCTGTTTTATTGTATCATATATTTTACTGATTTATGTGATTGTATAACATTTATGATATCAGTACCATAGTGTTAATTTGTCAGTACCATGAATGTGGCTCCATGCATTATGCCATTTTCAACAACATTAACAAGCAAGGTACTTTTAAAAGTTGCCATTGTTAGCCATATACCTTGTATAATTTTCAACTAGGAAATTACCAAAATTTAGGTAAAGAAATCACATAATTTATTTCAATTACCATACAGTAATATTTTTGTAAAGATACTTGGGAAAATTCCATGTGATTTGTCTTCAGTGATTTTTAAGGTATGTGTCTTTTTTGTTTTGTTTTGCAGTGTTTGTTTGTTTGTTTGTTTGTGGCCAGGGCTGGGTTTGAACCCACCACCTCTGGCATATGGGGCGGGCGCCCTGCTCCTTGAGCCACAGGCACCACCCAAGGTATGTGTCTTTTTTGAGCATCATCATGGACTTAGATTATTTTAAAGGAGCAACTTGATACACTTGACTGCAATTGCTGTTTCATTTTATGAAGTTCAAATTGTCCCATGTGGCTGGTGGGACTCTAATCTCTGACACCTTCATTATTATTGGTAGTATTTTAGACATCATTGAATCTGTCTTCACTTTCAGGCAGTAATGAGATATCCCTGGGTTATTTTGACTTTTTCTCCAAAAATGTTTTGCAGATTTTGCTATCTTTTAGTTGGATAATATCACCCGTATAAATTTGCGTGCAGGGTTTCACTGAAATGTCCCTATCTAAGAGGTGGCAAGCAGAGTGACACAGATGTTTTAAAACCTCTTTGTGTCTGAGAAAAGATCTATTTCGTGTCAAAACGTAACCTTTATTTTTCTAACTTGATTTTAAATGCGCATTATGGCCCTGTTCCTCTATCAGCTTCAATGCACTTCTCATGGGTTTGAACTAGCGTCTTCTCTTCTTTTTTATCATTAGGAATTTTAAAAAATCAAATTTAATACACCATGACATTTTTCTAATATCTATTTTTCTAAACATCACAGAATGATAATTAAATACTGGTCCATTTACCATTCTTATCAGTCAGCGGTTTAGGTAACTATGGAGCCCTCATAAAAGAGAGTAGCAATATTTAAAAATGTTCTATGAGCTACTGGACATTGAAAATAGCTCATAATTGAATTATTTACTACTTTTCAAACAATTTGTGTAGATGCATGTCAAAATATGGTTTGGATATAAATCCTACACACTGATGAGAATTATGCCTGACATTGATGTGACACTAAAGGTGCAGTTTGTCAGGATTTCTGGGGACTGAGCACGTGTGGGGACTGAGCATGTGCAGAGATTGAGCACGTGCGGGGACTGAGCACATGCAGGGACTGAGCACGTGCAGGGACTGAGCACGGTGCGGGGGACTGAACACGTGCAGGGACTGAGCACGGTGCGGGGGACTGAACACGTGCAGGGACTGAGCACGGTGCGGGGGACTGAACACGTGCAGGGACTGAGCACGTGCGGGGACTGAGCACGGTGCGGGGGACTGAACACGTGCGGGAACTGAACACGTGCAAGGCTGTGTCAGGTCCTTGAGGACTGAGCATGCGCAGGATGTAGGCAGCTCCTGGCTGCTGCTGTATCTGTTGGAAATACCTGCACGTGTGAACCTAACGACATGAGTGGTCATGGTAGATGATTCAAAATTTCTCCTGTCCTTAGAGTATCTTTAAACTATAAGGATACGAATTCTGGAAGAAGATGGGGAAACCAGTGCTATACAAAGAGCAGCCAAGTTGGAAGTGGGTCGAGTGACATGACTCTTGAGTAGTTCCCATGATCGTTTTCATTGATCATTGATAAGTTTGTTCCTGAAAAACGGAAAATGTCATCAGCGCCTGGAAACTAAGGAAGCAGGAGCCACCCTGCACTGTTGATTTATCAGACAGGATGATGTAAACAATCAGGACTTTAATTTGTGTGCACTCACAGGAGATAATTTTCAGTATGCAAGTAAAAATTATAAATAGTTTGGTAACAGATTTCAGGACAAAAACCAGGGTCTGCAAACACCCACAAAGAGTGCATGTAGTATGTTGAAATTTTCTGTTTCTGAAACAGAAACATGAAGACCATCTTAGATTTAGGCAAAACCCCTGGCTGTGATGCACATAGTGTAGCTACTATCATAATAAATAACCTGTAATGAGTTATATGACAAGACATGGCATTTTTATTTTACTGATTATAGTATGTTTGCATAATATTCATTATAACTATGACCAGATTAATCTGAATATTGACAAAACCCATCATTCACAGTGGTTGTAATGTAGTACATTTTATGTAATAGTTTGAATTTGTATATTTTACTAACAGATGTTCTTCAAGCTTTTTTAAATGCAGAGGATATTGAAAAACAAACTATTCAATCATCTGTATATGAATAATACTTGTTCTACTTAATGAACTGAATTACTTGTTTGTTTCAAATTGCTTCTCATATTAAGAGGATTCTAAATAACATATTATTTTCTTAAGCCCTGAGACTTTTCTTCAGGACTTAGTTTACATTTTGTCCAAATCACTATTAAGGATTTTTTTGGTCAGCTTCTAATTGTGTCATCATTAATCTCGTTTCAAGGAAAAAATATTTAAAAGCTTGATTTTGTTATGTGTTAGCCATTGTAGATGATGAAAACTGATTGATAGTCACTTTATATCAATACAAACTATTTTCATTTCCAATCTTATGACTAATGTTGATAAAACATGTACTTTGAGTTAAGTGGAAACACACAGACAGTATCCAGATTCAGACAGGATGCTGGCACTTTGCTTTTATTTGGAGAATAGTCCTTCCAGGAAAGCTTTCATAAATGGAGTAAGCATTACCCACAAGTCTGTAATTCTGGCAAGAAAAGATTGTGCTAAAAATAGTATTTTTATTGTCTATGACTATGAAAAACCAGATGTTTTCCTGAGGAAAATTGCTAACTCCAAGATGACGTAATCACACTTTTGAATAAAGCACCAAAACATTTAAAGGGAAAAATAATGTATTTGCAATAAAATAATAGTGTGGACTTTTAATTTGAGAGGAAAACAAGCCCAGCACAGAGAGGTGAGAGGGCTTCACTGACTACTCCCATTTAGAGCTAAATTTCAGAAGCAGAAAGGTGATGTATAAAATAGTTTCCACTGTCACCTTGCCAGATTTGATTTATAATGTGCAAGATACTGACAGCTCATATGTTGACTTTATCCTCCTCAGTGTTAATTTGGGAAGGCATTGGCTAACTGGTAAGCCTTCTTCCTGGAGAAGTTTATTTCGGGATGGCCCTTTGATTTTAATGAGACCTCACAATATTTTCCAGGTGACCACCTTAAAGGTAAATGGCCTGCTCTTTTAAGGTGGTATTTTTTAAAAGCTATTACAACAGGAATTTTTACTTAAGCTTTTTACAGATTGTATTTTCAATTCTTCTGATGCTAACACTTTAGGAAATAAAGTTTGAAAGAAATTAAAGAAGTACTTTTTGGAAAATGGGACTACCTCACAAAATATTTGATCTGAGAAATGGCGTTAAGGAAGATTTAAATACTGAAAGAGAGAGTTTGGATCAAAAATCCTAACAGAAGGGTGTGACACCCCAAAGCAGCAGGATGTCTCTGAGGCACTTTCACCTGAATTTCGCTGTTGAGTACACAGAGCATAAAGTCAGTGTTTCAGGATGGAAAATAAGCTTGGATCAAAACAGATTTCTTTAAGCAGCTAAAGTATCACATGCATGCTGGGTGCCACGGTGTTTATTTCAGAGACAGGAAAACTAAGCTCAGAGAAAGTCAGTCACCCACTCAAGGGGACACACATTCCTAGTGACTGCGTCAGGGGAGAAACTGTGGGGAGCTTTGTGGAATGGTGTGACATCAGCACAGTATGACTGACTCCGCCCCTGGCCAAATGGGGGTTTCCATGTTCTTCTCAGATCATCCCAACCTTGTCTCAGACGGGTAGGAGGGTCTCATGGCCAGGCCTTACAGGATCTGATCTTCTCAATGTGTCTCCTGTGTTCAAAGTCACAGATTATTTCCAAGGAACATGCAGCCTTTGTGCTGTTAAGAAAAATGAGAAGTCTTTCCCCTCTGTGACCGCAGCCAGGGGACGGACCATGCTGATCATAGCTGTCATCACACATGGCCATGCACAGGTTACTTTTGCAAACAACTCCTCAGAGTGGTGGGTCTGTTCACAATCTTGTCTGGGTTGATGGGTTCATGAAAAGAAAAAAGAATATATATAATATATATATATTCACACACACGCACACACATAGATGTGTTTATTTAGATATTTGTATTTTTCTTTTTTTCTTTTTTTTTTTGCAGTTTTTGGCCAAGCTGGGTTTGAACTCCCCACCACCAGCATATGGGGCTGGTGGCCTACTCCTTTGAGCCACAACACTGCCCCAGATATAGATACTTTTCTATAAGTCCCTTATATGTCATAAAAGATGATGTGAAGAAAAAACTAGAAATATAATTGGTAGTTTTAGGTTAAGAACATAATACAATAGAACCAAAGTTTAGTTACTTCATAAACTAATGTTGAAATTTATGGTATGTTTAACCATTCACCCATTTAAAAACATTTACAATTTGGGCTTATTACACAATAAGCAGAAATAATAATTAGTACACATGCTTTTCTGTGAATCTTAGCTATTTATTTATAATAAGCTTTTTTATTTCACATCAGATTAAATGCTATATCTAAGGCAGTTATTTTCTGAAAATCTCTATTTGGATTTCAGTGGCAGTGTCTGGCAGTGGGGAGAGCAGAGCGACTCACAGGAATTCTGTCTTCAGCATCAGACACGCTGGGTTTAAGTCCCAGCTCGACGATCCATTGGCCCTGTGCTCAGGAAACATTCTTTGAAGGAGGCCTTGTGTTCTTCATTCATAAAGAAGATGATGATGGCAATTATATCATGTCACTAGTACCCCTTATAATGAACTTGCTAGGTGGTAAGACTGTTAAGTTTTTCATACAAATTATCATAATTTTTTCCGATAACTGCTCTGCGAGTGGGTATGATTATCATCACTCCAGTTTTATGCGTAAGGAAACAGAGTCATGGAAAGGTGAAGTGATTTCTCAAGGGTCACACAGCTGGCGAGTGGGAGAAACAGGCTGTGAACTCAGGCAGCCTGTCTCCTAGTCTCGCTGTACCTTTAATGAAGATGACGGGACATAATGTATGTTTCACGTCTTACCTAATTCACTGACTGGAAAAGGGAGTATTTTTGGTTATGAAACTAAAGTCTTCGACACTGAATGTGCATTCAAAACACTCCCCCTTGTATATGGAATCATCACATTGTTCCCCATAAATGGATACGGTTATGATTTTAATTAAAAATTAAATAGAAAATGAACACTATCTCTTTTCATTAACTATTTTTAGGGGATTGATTCAAATATAATACAGCACCCAAGAGTTTGAGGTTACTGCCAGCTATGATGCCACGGCATTCTAGCCTGGGCAACAAAGTGAGACTTTGTCTTAAAAAAAAAAAAAAAATATATATATATATATACACACACAGCAAAATAAGATTTTTAGGTTTGATACCTTTGATTGAATTAAATAGCATATATATGTATCTACATACATACACACTATATGTGTGTGTGTGTATATATATATATATGTCACACACTTTAGTCTCTTGAGCCTTAAATAATTAATTACTATTTTATTTTTGGACCCTTTGTTTGATAATATAATTGTTCTGTACCATATCTGTCTAGAAAAATCACATTCCAAAGAACACGCACGCAGCCATGTGCCATCCGGCGAGGCTAAACCTGTAAGATAGATGCACTGGGTAGTTGCCAGACGGGCACTTTACATTGTATCAGCACCGTGTTGCAAGTTTGTGAAATGCTAATAAGCACCTGCTGGAAAAGACAATAAAATAATTACAAGCAAGCCATACTTTTCCACCTGAACTGTTTTAATCTCCATAGTTTTCTAGAATTCTAGAGAATATATTTTGACCTTTTGGAAATATTTAGGTAAAGTCCTATTTGGATTGAATCATCCTAAAAGTACAGTAAAAATGGATAGTCCCCATAGAAAAATACAATTTACATAAAAACAAAGGTGCTCATGCTAATAAAGCCACCATCACAGATCCCTGGTGGAATTAAAAACTTCTCTAACTAATATTTGTAGCTGTAACTTCCAATTCCATAAAGAGAACTTTTGGACACTGTATTCCATACAGTGGAAACAAAACAAAAGCTTGAGACCTGTAAGCAAATCAATATTATTTACTGGGGCAAAGATACCTTTTAAAATAACTGAAAACCAAATCAGTAACAGTGGACTACTAGCAGACACAGATTCTTATACCATTACTGGTACTAGTGAGACAGAGACAAAAAAAAAAAAAAAAAAAGCAAAACTAGAACTACTGTATAAAGACAAGAAAATCCAGAAAAATTTCAACAGACAGAGACCAAGGGCCCCTATCCACACCTGCTGCTGCCCCACAAAGCCGGGTTCCAAGAAGACTGAGAGATGCAGTGAGGGCTGACATGGGGCCCAGCCCACAGCTTAATTTCTGAGGTTAAGAAAAAAAAAATGCTCAAAGACTGGGAAAGTCACGCCCCTTTATTCAGTCTTATTCATAAATATAACAAAGTAAATGAAAATATAATAGATACATGACAAAATCGTTTGTCAAAATATCAAGCAAACTTTACTTGGTGCCCAAAAACGCCTCATTAATACACAGAGGAAGGAGGTGACATTAGTCATAGGGAAATGGAAATGTTCACTTTTAGAAAAAGATTAAGAAGTTATTGTGAAAGCAGGGCAAAATAATCCCCTGGCAATAATTCCAATAATTAAAAAATAAGTGATGTGTTTTAAAAAGACCGTTACTTTCACAGCAATAAGATACCAATACACAGAAAAGGGTAGTCTACCAATTATAAGAAGAGAAATAATAGTCAGAGTGTTAGACGTAGAGGGACCTCTGGCCTTCCTGGGAAAAAGGCATGTGCCCCAAGGCATTGCCACATCTGGGGCAGGAGGGGGCCCTTCACCAACCTTCCAGTTAGAACTTAGCCTGCCATGTACCAGAGAATGCACAGGGCTCCCCAGCCTGTGGGCCAAGCTACACAGGCACAATAGGGTCTGGAAGATGATCCAGAGAAACGGCAGGTTAATCGTCATGTCATTAGCTTAAATCTACATCGTGGCTCAGTCCCCGTGTGGGCTTTCAGAGAGGCTCGTGGGACAGCTCGTGTGCAGTGAGACTCAGGCCACAGAGTTCCTAGCAGTCCATCAAAGTGGTTCAATGGCGACCTTAGAACCATGAGGCGGGCCCCGTCTACCCAATATAAAACAGGCCCCCAGACCCTAACGGTGCTCTCATGTTACGACAGGTAGTCATCTGTGGCGAGCATATCTTACATTCCTCATTACCTCCTGTTTGCCTTACTTCAGCTGTGTAGGGTCACTCCTCAGTCAAGGGCACATCAGGAACCAAAAATAAGGTTGTTGACCCAACAAGACAGTTTTTAGAGTCTTTTTTTTCCTGTCTTTTGCACTTTTTTGTTTTTAATCTACAATATCTAGACACTGAACACAGTAATCAGCTTTTCATATGTCAGAGAGCAATTCAGAGTACTTGCCTTCCCATAAGGGCGTCTCCATACAGGTGGTCGCACAAACTCAGGTGGCCTTTCTCAGAAGCAGAGAGCGCCCCAGGCACCAGGGCCAGGCTGTTAAATTGCTTCTTTCTCCCTGGCTTTAATTGCAATAATAGCTGTTAATCATGGCTAATTGAGAGCACAACATAAAAATCAAACCAAACCAAACATGAAAACAAAATCAGCATTTCAAAATTCCTATAAAAGAAACTCTTGCACAAAGTTTGGATAGAGAGAGCAGATGTGAAAAGGGAGATGGTCTGGGCCATGGCCCCAGGGTTACTAAATTACCCTGTCTACTTTGAATTGAGCTGGCACGGCTACATAGGATAAGATTGAAAATGAATGCTTGGATGTTTGCCTTATGAAGACATCAGAACCTCCTGGCAAAACCAAAATGATTTCCGGCACAGAGGCTGATGCCAAAGCTCCAGAGAACCCTCCACTGCGTTAACCCTGCAGTCAGCTTCCCAAAGTACCTTCAAGATCTCAGGGCCCATTTCTTTCATGCTGGCTTCGTGCCCTGGACCAAGATACCGACTTGTCTACAAATTTCTAGTACTGTGGTTCTAACCAGCAAGCCTCACCCAACAGAGTTATGAAAGCCCTCAAGTTGAACCAAGCCCAAATATTCTAAACTTTACCTAAGTAACAAGGGTATTTTTCAAAAATCAAAAAAACTGAAAAAGAAGAAAATGCTACAGATAGTTTACAGATCACTCTACTTTTAAAGCACATACGTCTGCCCAACCTTTTATATTTTTCAAAGAACTTTCCAACTACATTCCCTAATTTTTATAACAACCATATATGCCACGTATTGTGGGAAAGCCTCTTTTGAACATAAGGGCAGGTGTAGCATCACACACAGGATGGCAGAGACAGTGAGGGCCAGAGAAGGGACTCAGACTCTGCCCTGGAGTCTTTATTGTATGCTTCCTCCCCCCTAAAAAAGTGATCTGGCTGAAAATCTAAATAGAAATGTCAACAAAGACCGAGGCAGAAAAAGAGTGAGGCTAAAAGCTGTTCTGAAAACAGAACAGAAACAATATGTGCTATTACACCAAAGTACACATTTTGATGTTCATTTAAATGTGTGTGTTCCCAGTATTTGATCTTCTAGTTACTCTTTTCATTATGGACATAGCAGTCCTCCTGGTAGAATGCTCACACCCTAACCTGTCACTTCCTTTCTTACCTGTTCAGCGTCCAATCCTCTGTGGTTCCCAAACAATCTTTACCTGCCTTATCAGTTGGGTTTCCACCCTGCTTTCTTCCAAGTTTTCGTCCAATATATGAAACCGACCTGTACGTAGTTACATACAGACCTATCCCAGGAGTGCTTCACATGGCCGTCTCGGAAGGAATTAATGCCACTCAAAGACTCACATACTTTCCACCCTCTTTTCAGCATTAGGAAAGCAATGACCTGGGGTAAGCAGTGTAATTCCTTCCAGTCACTGTAAACGCTCTCCATCCATCCCCACCTACCCCTCCTTTCCATTACCATCACTTTCTAATCAGTGAAAGTGCTAATATGGAGAACAATTTTCCAAGATTGTACCCAGACATCTTCTAGTCCCAGCACTCCCAATCACTATCTCCCTATAAGATAAGCTTGAAGAAAACAGGCTTAAACTTTCCTGTGCTGAGTTTTCCAGGCTTTAATGCAAAGAGATGGCTGCCGTTTCACAAACAGTGGTGTTATAAATAAAGGTGAAGGACGCGTGTAATAGAACAATACCGGATTTCATGACCATATGGGGATTTAGCCACTGGAATAATTACTCATCAATGCAAATACTGTGTATAGAGGAGAGGCTAAGCCCAACCAGAGTTCTGGGGACCCTAGAAGCATTAAATTTCTGTTATCATAACAACACGTACTCAGAGGGCAAAACAGAGCTAGTTGCTAGGAACCTGTGTGGGGCCACAGGTGGCCTTGTGGATCCTTGAATATGGCCTTTTGACTGAATGCAAATTTGAATCTGGTGAAGTTTGAATCTGATCGAAGGTCCTCAGTGGGAAATCTGGAGGGGTACCTGTGTGCCTGGGGCTGCAGACCTCCCATGCTCTAAGTTCTTCCATCCTCCAGAGCACCCCGTAGCAGATGTCTGGGGAGTGAGGAAAGCAGGCAGAAGGGGGTGCCCTTCAGTGCCCTGGTCACCGTGCGGAAAGCCCAGTGCACCCCTGGGTGTAGTTTTGAGATCCAGGAGCATGAATGCGTCAGTTTCTTTTCCACTCATTTTTCCCAAGCAACATTTAATGATTTACTTTAAGAAATGCATTTCTAAGTAGTGTATATGAACATCAATCCTAATATTCACTCACAGCAATTAATTGTGGGCTTCTGATATAAGCACAGTAATGATATAAGAGCAAAAAAGGCCGTACCACCCACTCTTCTGTGAGTTGTACAGATATTACTCCCCGGTAAGTCTCACACTAGCCTGTGAGATGATCAGTAAAATGTCAGACATTGTCCCCATTTCATGGATGGGAAAGATGAGGCAAAGAGAACTTAAGTGACGTCCCTGAGGTCTCACACCTTCCCTTCACCTTCAGGCCATCCAGCCCCCAAGACAATGGTTTTGATGATTGAGCTAAAATAGTCTCAAATTTTTAGCTATTAAATATGTGCATATACTAGGGAGGTCCTCATGGAAATTTCTACAGATCTCTAAAAATTAAACTTCGTTGTAACAGTTTTCTGTAGTGAATATGAATGAGTAATAATGATTAATACACACACTGATATTTTTAGATTCAAAACAAGGAAACTTGCTAAATGCAACTGATTAGTGATCAGGCAGTGTAATTGAACAGAGGCCATCCCAAATAGAAATTCTTTGTGGAAAGGTCAGGGTCCCTCCATTTCTTCAGCGAGTTGCCATGAGAAGCAGCCCACACCAAGGTGAGATCTAGATTCTACTTACTTTAAATGTGATTTTACTAATAAAGTAAAACCTAGTTTTCCAGGTCCTTTTCTAAGTTAGATACACCTTCCAGAATTGTTCTTGAGATGTCTAATAGAGTCATTTTTGGAAGGTTTTTATTTACTGGCCCAGGGGCCCGACGTTAGTGGTATTAACATGTGGTGTGACCCTGTGTCATGAAGACCGTCTGTTCAGGGCACCGTAACGCACGGAATGCTAATCCAGCGCTAAGGACATGGTCACATTAGGATCCGATGGGGGTCACCACAACACGTGGAATGTTAATTCCGCACTAAGGACATGGTCACACTAGGATCCGATGGGGGTCACCACAACACAGGGAATGCTAGTCCAGCACTAAGGACATGGTCACATTAGTGATCCAATGGCAGTCATGAGGGACAATTTACAGATGCACTTCATGAACACGCCACTTTATAATTCAATCAAATCACTTCATTTTCCACATCTGTCAAGATACAGAAAAGGGTTAAGAAGGAAGTGGCCAGGAGATGCTGCCCTATCTGAGAAAGGGCCGTTACAATTAAGAGTCTCAATTGCGCTCATGTTATCAAAGATACACACGTATAAGTGTGTTAAATTATAAACAAAATGAATGACTAGTTATAAGGAAGGAGGTAAGATTTTAATTACATTACATTAAATATATATAAATATATAAAATTTAATTAATTATATTAAATGAATATGTTAGAGAGGAAGCATTTATCTTCTATGATAAATGCAAATGCAGTGTACATCGTGTGGAATCAGATAATTCTGTCTTCCTTTTCTTATACATTGTGAGTTTGATTTCATTACTTAACTGCAATTGTAAATTGGCAATTCATTCATCTTCAAAACTTCCTGATTTTTTGGAATAAAGAACAGATTCTCAGACCTTTTCCAAACACACAAAAACCAGGTCTTCTTAAGAGAAGCTGCAGTCTGCTAATCTTCGTATTGTCTGCCATGAGAACACTTGAATGTATTATTTATAGGTTCAACTGAGTTGTCACGACTTTGGGTGGTAGAAAAAGATTTATAGCAGCATTTCTCAGATGTGACTTAACTTCAGGGTCTTCTAAAGAAGGGAAACCAAATTTAAATTACAAACTGTACTTCTAGGAAATCTTTGTGGAGGCAGAAAGTGCGTGATGCCTTTCCTTCCCATAAAGGTCACAGCCAACAGTCTTACATCAAAGGACAAGTTAACAAGAGAAAAGCATAAAAAATTTATTTAATCAAAGCTCTGCGTGACACAAGTGCCTTCAGAAATGAAGAACCAAAGGAAATCTACCCATTTTAATGCTTAGATTCAAAGAAGCATTGGCAGACATGAGGAAATGAGGGTGGATAAAAACAGAATAATCGACTGTGACAGGCTGACTGGGGGACCAGGGAGTCCTGTCTGCACAGATTCTTCTTGGCCTCTCCGGGTGACTTTCTTTGCTCCCAAGTACAGGGTGGACTGAGGTTTGCGCGCATCTGACATAGTTTAACATAGTAAATTGCACATGAACTTTATGGACACCCTGTGTCCATAGGGGCAGGGCCCCTTCTGGAATGAGGGTCCCGTGGTCTGCCCTGTGACAAGGCAGCTCACAGACTTTTATACAGCCAGCCCCTACATAGAAAGGCAAGAGAAAGTTAAAGTAACATCTTTGGTTTTATAACCAGCTTTAGTGCGGGGAGTTAGTATCTATGACTCACCCTGGACAAGAGGAATTCTGGTCTCTACGGCTTACGTCACAGAAGCAAGGGAAGCCAGAAGAAAGAAAAGCTCAGAGGGAGACTTTGTTTCTACATCTGTCCAAAGTCCTTTAGTTCACAGGACTCCCTGTGCCAAGGCACCATACTTTGGGGTATTATTTTCTGAGCCTCAACAGCTTTACAATGAATTAAATTCAAGCCGGCAGCTTTAATGTAATATGAACTTTGCTGTTTTTCTATAGCGTACTGGAGTTTACCACACAGGCTGTTTTGATTTTGATAAATTTTATTCCGCTATTTAAAGCTGACATCACTATGAGTCAGATGTTGTTCTACATAATTAACATTTACAGACTATTTAATTTCAACAATGATCCTACGAGGAAATACATTTATTTTCATAGTTTAAAAAACTTTAAGGGAAGACATCAGAGTAATTTTTCAAGGGCATACAGAAAGTGACTGAGCTCATTTAAAAGTTGCTGCTCTGATAAAAGAACCCTCTTAAATACTAGATGACACTGCCTCAGAAAATAGCACGTCCATAGCCCCGTTCCTCTCCACCACTGGGAGTTCTCAGCAAAGCCAAAGGGAACTTTTTATATTGGGGGTTAAAATATAAAATCTGATGTTTCTAACAGATAAAGGGAAAATTTTTTCTCTATACTTTTAATTTGTAGAGCTGGAAACTGTTAATTAAAATATCAAAAGGTAGATGAATAGGAGAAAAGACATGCATTTTTTTAGTGTTAATATTCAAAATTTTTATGTGTGTGGAAGCATTCATAGGATAAACTTGAGATCCACTGTGATTAAATTCTGGGAGGTGATACACAATCTTAATAAAGGGTGATAAATCGTGAAGATGTGATAATAAGAAGAAAACAGGTGCATATTTCTGGGGCAGTAAATAATGGGAAGGCATATACAAGGGCTGACAATTAAGTTTGCAAACTCATCCACGAAAAAGTGCTAAGTGCCTCATATCTAGATATTACTATGGTCACTTCTGAAGTGCTGCCCTTGGGAAGCTTTGCACTTACACCCACGTCAACTCCATACTTCAAAGCAATTTTGGAACTCTTTTCTGGAATAAGGACCAGAGGTGGTGGTGTACAGTGCCTGACAATTAAGTTTGTGAACTTTCCAGTGTGACAGCTCCGTCAGGTTTCGTAACCTTGGTGGATCAGTGTCTCTCAGCTGTGTTTGTGTGGACGTGTGGCTGCATCTTGCTAGTGGCGTTCATTATTGTTGTTGTGTGATTTTGTGGGCTGTGTGACCACAGTTCTGATTGTCCATAGTGATACTCTGCAATGAGATGGGTATAGCACTTTCTCCAGGAGTTTGTGAATTTAATTGTCAGAACTTGTATTATAGAAAGTAATGAAAGATGGGAGACATCTAGGAAGATTTTGCATATGCTGGCTTGTCCTCATCTGCAGTGACAATGGTTGCTTGTCCCTTCCTGCTCTGAAACGGGGACTCTGTGCCAAGGAGCAGGTGTGCCTCAGGTTGAAGCAGGGGTCCGGGGAGAGCTTTCTCTGTGTCTGATTTTTCTCCATTGTCTTCAGCTCAAAATAGTTCTTATGGCAAAGTAGCGTACTTTGAGGTGGCATATTTTGATCCCCTTCCCGTGGGAAAGAGAATCTGGGTATTTAAAATAAAAGCATAGCGTGTGGGAACTGGCTACAGCGGCAGTGAAGAGGGAAGGTCCAGCCTGTGCGAGCCTTAACCTTGCTGCCCGTCATCAAAAAATGTCACAGTCACTCTCAGCCTGGGGGAAGCGTAAAGAGTCCTAGTCCTTAAGAACTGTTTCTTGCTTTTTTTGTATACAGTACACACTCGATACGAGGGTGAAAAGAACAGGTTACTAGGTACTGAAATGATCACTATTCAGGAGTGTGATTTTGACTTGAGTAAGACAAGATGAAGAGAGGAAGCCGTCTGGATCGAATAGCATACAAATGAAAAATTTTAGTACAGGAAAAATTCTTACTGAAGAGAAGTAATAAAGCCCACAACACCTGTCACCATGGTAGACCCAATCATCTGGAAGAACAGTTGGTACAGAAAATACACCAACCCAGGCATTAGTCAGAGCCGGCTACACGCCGCAGCCGGGAAGCAGCTCACGCATTTGCATTGGCTGGAGGTGACACAAGCTGCTTTAGGCAAAGGAGAAGTCCTAGGCCCTTTGTGAGGAGGGGCAGGCCATTGACAGATTGCCATTCTAGGGATGAAAGAAGTGACTATAAAAAAAGGCAGGAAGTGGCTTAGCCTATTTCCATGTAACTGCCCTGAGAGTTTTGCAGCACTCTGAGTGGAGACGCTGTCGGGGACACACTGATTCTCTGGGAAGCTCGTGCTGTTCCCTGCCCCACAGCGGAACCGCAAGCTTCCAGCACAGTGCTCTTCCTTTCCAAAACCTGTTTATGCCATTGTTGTGATTATGGTCAGTATTTAATTAAGTTAGATGCTTTTAACATTGAGTATACTTTCTATGTTAAATTAAAGATGAGATCGTTTGTGAAAGAATGGAGAAAATGACGTTTATATTTGTTGCTCAGTCTATTAAAAATGTAAGTTTATATTCTAATTCAAATAAATCCAAACTGAACATTTAGGTGCCCTGTAATTACAAGTTAGATTTTAAAAAAATAGAGCTGAGATTAAAGTAGTCTTAGGCAAATAAATAAATATTATATGTTGAAAGCTAAATATATTTATGCTTATCTGTATGTATGTGTAAGTATAAATACTTACGTATATAGTCATACACAATTAAACTTTCTAATATTACTATTTAGATTGTGTTAAGTTTTGTTGTTTCTGTCAATTTAATTTAGTGAAATAAACGTAGTGTGACACAAATACTCCCATCATACGGCTCGTGTGTTCTGAACTGCAGGTCACACACTGTGCATGCCTCCCACAGGGTTTCCCCTCGGTCCATCCTCTGCCACACAGTCACAGTCATGGTGATTAGAGACCATAATCGGTCTTCGTAGGGTGAGAGTCTATAGTAATGGATTCTTACTTCATTTTAGGACAAAAATAAAGAAAGAGACACATTTATTCTGTAATAGAAGAAAGAATTGCAAAGTAGTTTCTGACAATTTCACAAATTATGCTTTATTATCTTTTAGAATGAAAGGAAAAATGTATTTTTCCCAAGGAAATTGGGATATTACGTATGATTCGGTGTGAGAAGGGAGATTAATAAAGTCAGAACACTGAGCTGTTTTACTCGACTTATAACCCAACAATGGTACTTTTGGTTAAACACGTTGCAATACCATTTAACACGTTATTCCTTATTCCACAAGCTACCCATATAGGGTGGCCATAAAATCTGTGTGCCATTTAAAATAGTGTGCAGTTTAAATTGCAGACGAACGTTGCAGCCATCCTGTATAATTTGAAAGAATTCCCGTCTTTCCTAATGTGCCTAACTTATGCCAGAGGAATAATTTATTATTTATTACCATTTAAGAGGAACTATCTCAATGATAGGAACAGCATGCTGATGTATAAAGTATTCTGCAAGAAGCTTGAGCCAGTGGGTGATAAATTATTTATGAGTTGTCCTGGGGAAAAGCCCTGGTTCTTTTTCTGATTAAGAGCTTTGAAAGTAATACCTTACTTTGCATCACAGGCCTGAATTTACAGAAACATTTCTTTAAACATCTGCCCTTATTAAACTATTGTATACCTGAAGCATTGACTTACAGTTTCTTTTAATAGTTCTTTGCTGTGTATATTTTACACACGTATTTAATTTCCAGTTTGGTGCAACATCCAATATTCTTTTTCAACTCTATACACATAATCCTTCCATGTAAATTATGCTTTCAAAATGTAAAGTCTGGGGAGGGTAAAAGGTGGGACCACACCTATGGAGCATATGACAAGGTTCCAAGTCAGATCTGTGAAGTGTAGAACATAGATGTTCCGGCACAATAATCAAGTAAATGAGGTGAAAGCTATGTTGATGTAACCATGCCAGATTGTGTTAAAAAAAAATCAAAATCAGCACATGGTACCCTACATGTGCATGAATGTATTCATGATCTATGTGTATTTGACTTAATAAAAAAATAAAATAAATGTAAAGTCTATAGGTTTTGTCATCTTTCCTGAAGCATAGGTTCAAATTCTGTGTTCTACCACTTACTAGAAATTCATTGCAAGAAAGTGAGGTACTTTTTCAGGTTTTATCATGAAAGTGTAACTCATCCGTGGTTAGGCCGTTCTAGGGTGACCGTGTGGTGATGTGTTTGCGAGTGCCTGTGTAACATGCAGCAGATACTAAATATTCCAGAACTTCTTGTTCCCTTACCCAAGGACTTTACCTTAGTCCTTCTATGCAAGATCACTTCACAAACTGTGGTTTTTATTTAAAAACCAAAATTGTTATTATTGCTATCATGGTTTATCTGTTCTGTTATTTATGATACCTATTTATCTCCTTCTAGAAGTTCAGACTATAGTTTAAGAAGTTATATATTTTAAACATTTCATTTCTCTGATAAACGAATAGACACTGGAAGCCACATCAGAATAAAACAGAATCAAAAACAAGCCTCAACTTGGAAAGTGAAATCTACTTGACCACGTTTCCAGGTGAAAATATTAACCTTTTTTATTACGACCTGTAAGAGCTTACTTAGAAAACACACCCCTTCGAGGTCCTTGAGTAGTTACAAACATGAAACACCTCATCCAAATATATATAACTTCATCCACATCACACTGACATTCAGAAACAGACGCAGAACTATGACATGAGAGTTGCTTTTCAAGTTTTAAGGATGGATCTTTGGAAATGTACATTTTATTATTTAAAGGTATTAAATGGATTCAAATATATATAAATGCATATATTATCTAGCACAAAAGGAATTCAAATATTTTGAAGATTTTTTCATACTAGATCATGTTATATCATTCCCATAAATATAATATTTCACTTCCTGAACAATGTAGCTCCATTCCACTTTTTACTCAATTGACGTTCTCTCCTCGCATTCAATAATGGACCGAAAAAGCCGAATGAAATATTGATAAGTTGAAGTTACCAAAATGTATATAAATATTAATGACTAAAATCTGAAACTTGTTTTTAGTAAACCTGATACGTTTTTCTCCTCACAAAGTGGTCTTATGGTGCCCATGCTAGCATATACCAGAACAGGAATTTTTAAACACTGAATATTGAATTGAGAAATGTTAGTGTTTCCATACTTACTGTGATTAATTACAGAGTGCATTTCACTACTCTGCTTCTCTAAAAGCAGGTATTGGCTTCATAGCAAAAGGAGGAAACATTTATATATTTTGTAAAAGAGAGATATGTAAGTCAGCACATATTGAGAGAATCAGGACCTAAATGGACATAGCAGAAACACAAACAAGTTCAAGTAGCATTTAAAATGAAAACTCTGGACCTCTGATTGCAGAGGGGTGGAGTGAATGCACTTGTCTCTGTTCTTTTGGGGAAAGACAACTGAATCCCTAGACATGACACGTCAAATAAATGTACAAGAATCTGAAAGGTGAAGAGAAGAAGGCAGACCAGGCAGGAAGTCTTAGGACACACTTGTGATTTCCCTGGGTTTTCTTCAAAGAAGGCTATAATCTAGAAATTCTAACAGACACAACAATGCCCCAAGGAAATACTCATCTCATCAACCAAGGAACTGTTTAACTGTTCCTGCTACCCAAGAAAAGGGCATCCTACAAAGCTAGATAAGATTTATAAAGTTACCACTATACTCCAGCCCACACCAGAGAAAAACTGTGGCCCATCCCTAACCACACCAACAAGGCTGAGCAGAGACCCTGGGCTTCCACACCTGCTAGGCTATGCTGAGTCTCCCCAATCACCACAGCAGCTAGTCCAAGAACAAAGGTCTGGATTTTCACCTTCAAATGGAGGTAATCGACCTCTCTCCATGATGTCGGTGGAAAACACCCACGGATTCTGGATTCTACCCCCACCATGTGGTAACAAACATAGTGTGCAAAGTTGGCCAAGTGCAGAATCGAGAGTGTCAACATTGCCCCGTAGTTTTGAGATCACCCCCCTCCTCTGTTTGTCAATAATGAGGTAGAACTCCACATCCCTGTCAGGGAGACAGCATAAGGGCTCATTGCAGAGCCAGAACCCTCAATGCAGCTCAGCAATAAAGAAGAATGGCTGAGTGAATGGTAAATATATATATATAATAATATATATATATTTATTATATATATATATCTCCAATTATATGCTGCCTACAAGAGATTCATTTCACCTTAAGGGACACATAGGGCTGAAGTGAAAAGATATAAAACAATATTTCTTGCAAATGGAAACCAAAAGAAAATCAGATAGCTACATTTACATCAGACAAAAAAGACTTTACATTAAGAACTGTACAAAGAGATAAACAATGTCATCATGCAACGATAAAGTGCCTAATTCTTTAAAAATATAATAACTGTAAGTATGTATGCACACATTATTGGAATATCAATATCAATATATAGAAAAAATATTAATAGAAAGAAAGAATAAATAGAATACAAAAACTAGTAGTACTGGATTTCAGTACCTCACTTTCAACAAGGGACAGATAATACAGGCAAAATCAATGAGGAAACATCCCATGCCACCTGCTCTCTACACCAAATGAGCCTGAGAGATGTATAAGGAACATTCCATGAAAACCAACATATTACACAGTCCTCTCCAGAGCACGCAGAACACTCCCCAGGGTAGGTTATAAGTAAGACTACAAAACAAGTCTTAATAAATTCAAGAGGATTGAAAGGATATCAACTATCTTTCCTAATCACTTGGAAGCTAGAAATCAATATTAGCAAAAAAATAGTGAAATTCACAAGTATGTGGGAATTTAACAACATTCTTTGAAACAAACAATGGTCCAAAGATTAAAATTAAAAAGAAAATTGAACAAATATCTTTAAGATAAATGAAAATAGAAATACAACACAGCACACTTTATGGGCTGCTGTAAAATCAGTTCAGAGACAAAAGTTTATAGCAATAAACATCTACCAAAAAAATATGAAATAAACATGTTGTACCCCAAGGAATAAGAAAAAAAGTAACATAGTAAGGCAAAAGTTCATAGAAGGTAAGAAAAAATAAAGATCAGCGCAGATATAAATCAAATATAAACTAGAAAAGATATGAAAGAGCAGGGAAACTAAGGGTTGCTTTTTTGAAAAGATAAAATTGTTCCTATTTTAGCTACATTACCTAAAGGGGAAAAATAGGAAATTCAAATAGATTAAATCAGAAGTATTATAAGAGAGGAGACCTTACAACTGATACTACAGAATCAAAAGGACAGGAGGGGCTACTATGAACAATTATATGCAAACAAACTGGGTAACAAAGAAAAAAAGATTAATTCCCAGGAACGTAAAATCTATCAAGACTCAGTAATGAATAAATTTAAAGAATGAGCAACCCAATAACAAGTAAGGAGACTGAATCAACAGTCACGAACCCCCTAGCAAAAACCCTAGGACCAGATAGATGGCTTTACTGATGAATTATACCAAAACTTTTAAGAGGAATTAACACCATCCTTTTCAAACTCTTCCAAAAAAAAACATTGAAGAGGATGAATTATTTCCCATGTTATGAGGCCAGTATCTCCCTTATATCATGATATACAAGGACAAAAAAGAAGTGAAAAATAGGAAAACATTCCTAATGAACATAGATGCAAAAATCCTTAAGAGCAACAAGATAGAAAACTGAATTCAGCAGCGCTATGGTACACGAAGACCAAGCAACATTTATCTCTGGGATGCCAGGATGCTTCAACACATACAAATCAATAAATGTGATATATGACATTTAAAAATTGTAGAGGAATGGACACCACGCTTGCAAGGGCAGTTACTGATTCTTATCACATTAAAAGGAAACGCTGAGAACAGGACAGTCTCCTGGCAAGCCTAGAGATGTTTTGTGACTGGGGGCAAACCCTCAAGTAACTCAGTGTTCTGGAATGAGATAAGATACATCACTCACTAGTAAGCAGGTGTTAAACATGGATGCTGGGTGCTTCTTCACGGGGGTTGTGGGGAAAGAACACATGAGGAAAGACCACATGGCGATCCTTACTCATGCAGCCCTCATATGTAATTACCTTAACTCTCTGCACCTGCTGTGTATGTCGTTACTGTAACTCTCCACACCTGTTGTGTGTGTCGTTACCGTAACTCTCCACACCTGTTGTGTGTAACCTTAGTAAATAGCCGTTGTGGAGGGGGCTCTGGGCTACCCTGCACTCAAGGTTAGCCCGCCTCTTGCAAGCTTGTACTTCTAATCCGTGTTACGCCTGGTTCCTTCCTGTGGTGACCGAGACCAGAGCCTTAGAGGTTGTGACAAAAAATATCATTTAAAAATATCAAGGAAGCCATTTCTAAAAAGCTACATGAAATAGATAATAAATTTAACTTAGGAGGTGAAAGATATGTACACAAAAAGACTATCACACATTTATGAAAGAAATTGAAAAACGCACAAATAAGTGTAAATACTAGAAGAATTTGAATTATAAAAATGTCCATACTATACAAAGAAACCTATCAGGTTCAATTCAACTGTTACCAAAATTTCAATGAAATTTTTATGATAAAAAATCCATAAAATTTCCATGGCACCTGTAAAGGCTCTGAATAGCCAAAGCTATCTTATACAGAAAACAAACAAACAAAAACCAAGAGAAAGTCAAGGACACCACAATGTCTGATTTGAAAATCTACTACAAAACTACAGTGTTGAAAATAGCCTGGTGTTGGCATGGGGTCAGACATTAGACAGAAGGAACAGAATAGAAAGCACAGGAGTAAATTCATACATTCATGGTCAGTTTATTTTTTATAAAGATGCCAAGAACACAGAACAGAGGAAGAATGGACTCTTCATAAACGGTGCTGGAAAAACTAGATATCCAGATGGAGAAGAAGGAAAACAGACCTTCACTTTACACCATATACAAAAATCAATGCAAAATGGATTAAAATGGATTAAAAACTTAAACACAAGGCCTGTAACTATAAAATCACTAGAAGAAAATAGGGGAAAGTCTCTAAGACTGTCCATCAGAAAAGGGCTAATAAGCTAACTGTGTAGGAAACTTAACTCAATACTAAGAAAACAAATTACTCAATTAAAAAAATATATAGTCACAAAACCTAAATAGAAATTTCTTAAAGGAAGACACACCAATGCTGAACAGGTATGCAGCAAAATGCTCCCCACGACAGACAATCATTTGGAAAATGCAAAGGAATCTACTAACACGAGGAGGTATTTCCTCTGACCTGTTAGAATGACTACAATCAAAAAGCAAAGGTGACAGGTGTCAGAGTGAATGTGGAGAGAAGGAAAACCACACTGTGGGTGGGAATATAAGTTAGTGCAGTCACTATAGAAAACATATGGGGTTTCCCTAAAAATATTAAAAATAGAACTACCATATGGGGTGGTGCTGTGGCTCAAAAGGGTAGAGCGTTGGCCCCATATGCCATAGGTGGTGAGTTCAAACCCAGCCCTGGCCAAAAAAAAAAAAAAAAAAAAAATTAAAACTAGAACTACCATATGATACAGCATACTCACAATCAAAATAATATAAATGATGGTAAGTCTGTGAGGTTACCTACATATAGAAGTTAAATGGCTTCATGTAGCTTTTCCATAATACGTTCACATTTCAAAATACCATGCTGTACTCCGTACATGCATATAATTTTTACCTTGCAAAATAAATGAATAAGCAAATAAACCTTTAGAAAAGAACTAAATTGCAGAATACATATGTTTGAATTTCAAAATATAGTACAAAGCTACAGCAATCAATACAGCGTGATCCTGGCAATAGGACAGACATACAGGTAAATAGAACAGAGATCCAGAAGTCAGGTATAAACTCCGACACTGATGTTCAATTAAATTTTTAAATGCAACGGAACACCCGTTTATCTGTGCACAAAGAGTGAAGTCAGTCACCTTTCCACCCCACACATAAACATTAATTCTAAGGGACTCTAAATGCCAAAAAGCATAAAAAATTAGAAGGAAATATAATGTCTTTCCAACTTTGCCTTTCTAGATATCTAATCAAAAACACATGTAGCAAAAGAAGGAATTAGATAAACTGGACTTCATTGAAATTAAAAGCTTTTGTGTTACAAATGATACAATCAAAAATCAGAAAGAAAGTCCACAGAATGAGAGAAGTTATTTGCAATTCCTATATCTTATGAGTGGTTTAAATTTAGAAATATACAAATAATGATTATACTCAATTAAAAGAATTCAAATAACCCAATTACAAAATGGACAAGGGGTCTGAATAAAAATCCTCTACACGTAGATACATTTATGACCAATAAGCACTTGTGAGATGCTCAGAACCTTTATTTGTTAGTTAAATGCAAATCAAGACCACAACTGCATGCAAAACTGGTTCAGAATTCAAAATTTTTCAGCGTCACTCACCATACAGAAGAAAAAAATCACGTCCTGTTGAAAGATGCTGAAAAATCATTCCACAAGTTCAGCACCCACTCGTGATAAAATGTCTCAAAACTAGAAGTAGAGGGAAATAATACAGAAAATAAAGAGGGTCTACCAAAAATAAATAAATAAACAAAACCCTGTAGCTAAAGCATCGTATTGGGAAAGGGTGTATTCTTCCCTCTGCAAATGGGAAAAAAGGCAAAAATGCTCCTCTTCAGATTCTTACTCAACATGGTGTTGGATTTCTCACCAGTGCGATTGGGTTATGACCCTCCCTGTTTGAAATGATAGTCTACTTAGAAAAATCCAAGAAATGAACCAATAATTAATTAATCAGTTAGTAAGTAAGCTGGGTAAGTTTTCAGGGTAGAAGAAAATATTTAAAAATTCTAATAATTGTTTATACTAGCAATGAAAAAGTGGGGAATGAGATGTAAAATGTAACACCCTTTATATTTGCACAAAATGAAATAATTAGGCTTAAATCTAAAAAAAAAAAAAGGAAGATTCAGGTTTGCATGCTGAAAACTATAGAACACTAATTAAATAAGCCAACAAAGATTTTAAAAACTGGAGAGCCGTGCCATATAGAAAGTAAAAGTTTAATTCTCAAACTAACATGTAGGATTAACAAACCCCTCCCCCAACAAGTAATGTGGAAGAATCATTCTGTGCAGTTTTAAGATTTAACATATAGCTAAATTAGTCAAGTTTGCATTGCATGGCAGAGGGATAGATAAATAGATCAATACAAGGAATGTACTTTGGTCTACCCAGCAGTAGACCCACACAAATAATGTGCTATTGATCTGTGGCAAAGTTGTCAAAGCAATTTAATGGAAGAAAGATAGCTTTTATTAAAAACGGTGCTTTGGTATTTACACTTGATCTTAGACTTAGCCAAAAGCCTGAGAAGTAATGTTATTTTTTTTCTTAATTTTTATTAAATCATAACTATACATTTATGGGGTACAATGTGATGATTTGATACACAATGTGGAATGCTTCAATCAAACTAATTAACATAACCATCACCTTACTTATTGCTTTTGGTAAGACATTTATAACATACTCTTAGTTGTTTTGAAATGTACCTTTGCGTAGTGCACATTAGCCCACATCACAAAATCCCCACGCTGCAGATGTTGGTGTGGATGTGGAGAGAAGGGAAAACTTCCACACTGCTGGTGGGACCGCAAACTAAGACAGTCTTTTTCGAAAGAAGTGTGGAGAATTCTTAAGGAACTAAAAGTCGACCTACCATTTGATCCTGCAGTATCATTACTAGGTATCTACCCAGATGAACAAAAATAATTTACAACAAAGATATTTGCACCAGAATGTTTATTGTAGCCCAATTCATAATTGCCAAGTCATGGAGCAGTCTCAATAACCAACAACTCCTGAATGGGTAAATAAATTGTGGTATATGTGGAATACTATTCATAAAAAATGGAGACTTTACATCTTTGATGGTTACAGGGATGGAGCTAGAATATATTCTTCTTAGTAAAGTATCTCAATAATGGAAATGAAAGTATCCATTGTACTCAATACTATTAAGATACCAGTATACGAATACTTACACATTCATAAGAAGTAGCGTTCTTTAGCAATTAGACATCCACAGTAATGACAAATAGAAAATAATGAACTTAAGCCTCAGATCTTACAAAATTTAACTCAAAATGGATCACCAATGTAAATGCAGAAAGTAAAGTAATAATATTTTTAGAAATAACACTGATAAAATCTTTATAATCTATGATTAAGCAAAGGGATATTTGGCTTATTATTAAAAGCATGATCTGTAAAAGGGAAAAAAATGATGAATTGGATTTCATCAAAAATAAAAAGTCTTGGTCTCAGAAAGACCTTGATAAGATGATGAGAAGGCAAGCTACAGACTGAAAGGAAATATTTGCAAATACTATCAACAGAAAACTACTATCTGGAATAGAAAAGGAACTCTCAAAACTCAATTGCAAAAAACAAAACAAAACAACAACCAACCAAAATAATCCAACTGGAAAATGACCAAAGGCATGAGGAGGCATTTCATGGAAGGGGATACAGAGATGGAAAATAATCACAGAGTTGTTCAACATCAGATATCACTACATACCTGTAAGAATGACCCCCCCCCCCAAAAAAAAAAAAACAGTGGTAACAGTTGTATTACTGTGATATAATAAGAAATATATATGGGGACTTTGCCCTTGGTTTCTGCCACAGAGCTCCTGAAATGCTTGGGATTTCTGAGTTAATGGGATAAGAAGAGCATCTTTTTGACTTTGGCTCCTGCAGGCATCCAGGAAGCGTCTCTGAGTTCAGCAGAGTTTGAAAATTCTTAAAAGATTTGCCTGAGATCCTGCCCTCTCTGAGCACTATTCAACCTGCTGCTGGCCAGAGGACTCTCCCACAACCTCTGCCAGTTTGTGCCCATCTAGGGGCTGACTTGTATCCTTAAATTGAAGCTGAAGATGTAGGCATGGATTGTCCAAGAGAGAATAAAGGCTGAAGTTGTCTGAGACAATGGAGTGCACCGACTCTTTCCTATGTATCATTGCCGGCACCCAAGAAGCCCCAGTGAGTCCTGGACAGAAATAGAAGCCACCAGGACAAGAGAGAGCAGCTCCACTCCTGCATGGCTGAATCCACCCAAATGTCAGCAAGGAGAGCAGCTTCCCATCACAGGTGCAGAAACGCCTGCCATTCAAGGAGCTCCTCACCTCGATTCACGTCAGTCCGTAGACCCATCCTAAGTCTGTGCCCTTGGATGGAAAAGATTAGACACTGCTGCCTAAAATCCAGGATACAACAGCCACGCAGGGATGTGCACTTGGGGCGAGTCAGTCGGAAAGCAAATTGTGGGAGGGAAGTGGTGCTTTAAAGTAGTAGCATGTGGAAAAGTAGTAGGTAGTGGTGGTTTGAAGTAGTGGGAAATTCTCAGTGGGTCCCTCCCCATCAGCACCATTTGTCCTGTCACTTGTTTAGAAGACAGAGCACTCAGGGCTGTTTTTCCCTGTGTGGCAGAAATAAATAGTTGCCTTCAATGTCCAGCAAAATTTCACCAAGTTCTTTCCAGCACTTGCAAGGGCTTTTCTTGGCCTCTTTCAAGTCCAGCCTGGGGGCAGGGTTTGCACCTGTGGGCCCAGGGATCAGCCTGGCTGGACCTTGATCAGGTGATGGTCAGAGCTTGGACCCAAATTGAGAACCAATCTGCATGCAGTGCTCATCACACTTGAATATACATAAAGGTCACTCAGAGGCACTGAGTGAAGTTTGGAAGTTTGGATGCACTGGGGAGGATTCAATTTCTGAATCCTGCAATTTCTTGCAAGCTTTTGGTTACTCTCAGGTAAATAATCTGTGAGTATTATAATCAGGAAGAAATCGATTGTGATGTTTAATAAGCAAAGCACCCATGTGAAACACCACATATGGATGGATTTTATAAACATCGAGACAGATTTTTAAAACATAGCTTACCAATACAAATTAATAATGAAATAGAGCACATCAAGAGAAAATTCCCCATAATTCTTTCTAGTGAAATACTTCCACAGATGAAGAACTGTTATTATGCAGATGCCAACATGAGCCCTCTGGAGGACTCTTTGAAGATTTAGTCATTGACACATCAAATACTGATCGATTGTGTAGCTTCCCATTTAAATTCCATACATTCCCCCGCTTGTATTCAATTTATTATAAACGCCCCTTAACCAAAATCATTTACTTCCTAGTTTGATAAGTTTCATTTTACATACAAGTTCGTTCACACAATTTAAATTGATGTTGTTGTGGTGAGTTCTAAACTTGACAGCACCGTTTCTTGAAAACACTATCCTCTCCATATTGAAAGGCTGCCATCCCTGGGTCAGATCATTCACATTAATGGACTTCGGAGGGAAGACATTATCTCATTATCTCTGGGGCACTTTGTTGCATTCTGTTGGTCTTAGCTGTGATCCTACAGCAGAGCCACTCCCATTCACAAGTATAACATTGAAGTCAGAATTACAATCGGGAAGCGTCAGGGCAGCTAGTCATTTCCTGTCTAAGGGACGCATATCCTGCAGCTGTGCTTGTGATTGGCTGTGAGTGAGGTGGGTGGGCGTGGCTTTGGGATGACGCATAGGGTGGGGTGGAATTGGCCAGCCGGCCAATGTATAAATAAAAGCGCTGAGCTGACGCTTCAAGCAGCCTTTTGGAGAAGGTCTCCGCAGCGGAAGGAAGTTTCCTGGAGTTGTGCCATTGGAGTTCCTCGCTGGGAAGCCTTGTGCCCCTGGCTCCAGGAGACATGCAGGCTCCTTGGCAGAACTGCAGAGGTGAGTCTAACTTTAATGTTTTTTGTAAACGCAAAGCTTTGGGGCCTAGATCATTTGGGGGCCAGGGAGTGAGTGAATCCGTGTCACCCAGCTCTGGCGGCCTTCCAGGTGGCCTGGCTGGTGCCCTCCACATGGGCCAGGCAAGGGGGACAGCTGCCCTGCCATCTCCGCGATCGATGCCCAGAGCAACATCAGGGACATGGCGGCGGTGCTGGAAGTCATCTCCGTCCTGGAGACATACCCCATCACCAAAGAGGCGCTGGAGGACACGCGGCTTGGGAGGGTCATCAACAACGTGCGCAAGCAGAGCCAGAACCAGGAGGTGGCCAAGCGGGCCAGGAAGCTGCTGCGGAGCTGGTAGAAGTTCCTGGAGCCGCTGCCCCGGGGTGAGGCTGCGCCGCGGGGGCTGGTGGGGGCAGCTGATAGGGCAGATGGAGGCGCACCTGACTGCAGGCCACAGGCAGGAGCAGCCAGTCCAGGCAAGACCATTCACGATGCGAAGAACCCCCAAGACTTCCCACTGCCACCAGGTGAGCGGTTGGACAAGGAGAAGGAAAGCCACAAATGCCACTGGACAAAGCCCGACGTGGCCAGCCCAGGGCCACTTCCCAAGATCCCCAAATGGAGCGGGAGCCCCCCAGTCTCCAGCTCATCCCGCCTTCTCACTAGTGGGATCCCAGGACCCCTTGCCAGCAGTGGGCTGGCACGCCAAAACAGCCCACAGAAGCCCAATGCTTATGACCGGCGGAGGGGAAAGATCTCTGTCAAGGAGGCCGGGCCAACCCAAGGGCTTGCCAGGGCTGGGCCAGACTCCCGGGCCCTGTTTGCAGGAAAAGGCTGAGGTGCTACAGCAGCAGCAGCAGCAGCAGCCTAGTGGGGACAAAACTCCGTGCCCCCACGGCCGAAGCACCCTCTTGATTACTCTGTCAGTCCTGGCAAATTATTGCTAGGGCATTCCTCTGCCGGACCCCAGTGCTCTGTTCACCCCAGACTTCGGTGCCCATCCCCTCTCCTCGGCCCCAGGCACTCCATGCCAGGCAGGGGTCCCCATCACTTCTGCTAGTGAAGCCATCTATGCCCACTAAGAGGAAGACCCACAGGCTGGCTACTGGGGAGAGGCCAGTGCACTGCCTGGAGCAGCCCCAGGGCCACCCGAGGCAGGGCTGTCGCCAGCAGCAGAGCCCCTCCTGCCTAGTCTGGGGAGCCCCCTGAACTCCTGCATGGGGGACAGAGCCTTTGCCTCCTCAGGTGGCTCTGACAGTACCAACCAGCTTCATGAATGCATGGTTACTTTGGCCGGGCAGGGAGCCCACTCGAACGTCCAGCCAGTCCAGTTGAAAAAGCGAAAGCTCACCTTTGGCCCCGTGACTAAACAGATCAAAACTCTGCCAAACCCAGAGCAGCTTGCGGAACCAGAGAAGCTTAGATGGACTTGGGTTGCTGTGTCATCAGGAAACATGTAGGGACGGGGAACAGATGTGACTTTGGCGCCGGCTTCCTCGGTTTCTGCTCCCAGCTTGGCCTGGTTCCATCAGCCAGCACTGCTGTTGACTGAAGCTCCGTGGCTGTCATTGACCTAGTTTCAGCTACCTCTTAAGAGAGTATGTCCCTAAGGTGGACTCTGCACATGTTCACCTGCTAACCTAGGTTGTGGTTACATAGGGAAGGGAATGGTCTCATCATTTCCTCAATCCTCAATAGGAAGGATACTCCAGCACTTTTACATTGCATCTTTCATGCACAAAGGCCATGTGATTGCTGCCTTTGTGAAAAAGCTGACAGTCAAAGACTTTCACACTGGAGACAGACCATGTAACTGGGATGTATATTGAAAGGCTTCGGTCAAAGATCAGCCTTAGATCACACCAGGGAATTCACAATGGAGAGGAATCTGAGGAATGCCATCTATGTGGCAAAATGTTTAGTACATATGGGATAAAGTACCCTGGACAGAAGCCGTGAAATAACATCAAGGTGGGCCATTACATGGTGCAAGCTCTGGCCTTAGAAAGCATAAGAGAATTCATACTGGAGAGAAGCCACATGAACGTGTCTATGAGGGACTACCTATAGTTAAGGGTATCACCTCAGAAAACATGAGCCAGTTCACAGGAGAAAGAAAATAAACATCTTCAGAAAATGTTTTGATATTAGATGACATGTCATCTATCTCAGAGAACCTTCATACAAAGTTCTGGCCTTAGAAACCACATTCAAATTCAACATGGCATGAATCCATATCAATGTCAATGATGTGGGAAAACCTGCACTTCAACCTCTGGCCTCAGACTGCACTGAGCAATCACACTGGACGTGAATCGTACAAATTCCACCCTGTGAGGAAAGCCTTCAGTCAACACATGAAACTTAGACAACCTGAAGAATTCACACAAAGAGAAAATTAAGAATGTCTACAGAAAATTTTTATTGGTAGATAAAATGGTATGTATCAATGATGGTGGAAAGAACTGTTGAAGAGAATAGATCCATAGCTTCAACACTTAAATACACCAGATGCCTTCCATGTTAAAGAAATACTGTAAACACTATGGACGAATGTTCAGTTATTCTTATCCCTCACTCGGGGTATGGGAATTCATATGGAGGTGAATCCATTTATCTGACAACAGTGCACCATTAATCTGATGAAACGTGACACAGGAAACCTTAAACCATCTATGTAACTAATTCTAAGTTATTTAGCAACAGCTCTGACTGCAGACATATGAAAGCACATGTAGGAGAGATACCCTTACGTCGTAATTCAGACGGGACTTTCATAGTGTACCATTTACTAACAGGAGAAAACTCCACCTGGGAGAACAACCATTCTGTAGATAAAGGGAGACAATACTGGAGCAAGCACCAGGCTTGGCATGTGCCAGAAACGTCTGTGGTAAATAGCTGCTAAGATGGGGAATATGTGAACAAAGTCTTTACAGGGGCATTGGATTGTCTCCAGACATGACAAATACTTGATATGAAAGGAAGTGTGAAATGAAACGTCATGAGAAATCCTTTACTCAGAGAACAACACCTCTGACGCATTTGAGCTTTCACGTTGGATGAAACACTCTTAATGCCGCAGAAGCAGGAAAGCCTTTAGTGAGTGAGCATGTATTTCTTTGGTAACATTTAGGTTTCCCAAACTGAGGTAATTATCAATCCTAGAATCCACATGGAGAAAGTCACCTGCTAGATTTCAGGTCAGAAAAGTGGGCTGGGGCAAAGAGGTAGACTCTAGAATAGACCTTTAACACAATTTAGCAAATAACTCAGAATTCTGAGACAATGTCTACTCTTTAAAAATGTGGCATATAAAAGGTAAAAAAAGAAGAGCATCTTTTGTTGATCCTAATTTCCCTTCAGTTTATGCTAATAAAGGACAAGGTGGTCACCTAGATACTTTCAGGATGAGGACTGGTTGCCAGAAGAATCAATCCTAGGAGTACAGAGGTGGAACTTTCAGCTTCATCCCTTTAACATCTGGGAAAGGGAGGGGGCTGGAGATTTAAGGTAATCACCAACAGCCAATGATTTGATCAGTCATGCCTATATAATGATACCTCCACAGACTCGCTAACTGATAAAGTTTAGATGTTTCCAAGTTAGTGAGCACATCCGCGTGCTGGGACGAGGGAACACCCTAACCTCAGAGACTGAAGCTCTGAGGACCTTTCCAGACCTCACCCTGTACCTTTTCATCTGCCTGTTTATCTAAATTCTTATGTCCTTTATAATAGACCAGTAAATGTAAATAAAAATTTCCCTGAGTTTTGAAAGCCATTCTAGCAAATCCTTCAGTCTGAGGAGGGGTCTCGGGAAGCCCCAACAGTTGGTTGGTCAGAAGTATAGAGGGCCTATGTTGCCATTAGAATCTGAAAGAGAATGAGAGGAGGAGTCCTGGGAGGCTGAGCATGTCCCCTGAACAGTCTGTGCGAGCTGCCGGTAGGCAGAGTCAGAATTGAATTGAATTATTGAGCTCAATCAAATGACCCAGTTGTCTGGAAAATTGGAGAACTGGTTGTAGGATTGTTCGGCCAAGGATTATCCATAATAAACTTAAAGTCAATGGTCTGTGAGGCATAGCTCCCTGGAAAAGGTCACGTTGTCTGAAGCATAAAAGGGAAATATTTCAAAACTGAAATATCCTCCCGCTTTGAAATTATGAGCAATTTCTCACTTAGAGATCTCACCTATTCTTCTGGATCAGATTAGTGACACATAGTAAGAGAAGAAAAGGCCTGAATAACTTCACGTGAACTTTGTGTAAAATGTCTCAGCAATTTACTTGTATCCTTGAAATTGTTAGTAAAGCTCGATATTGGGCAGTATGGATGAGTCTAATCAGAGAATGCGTTTCTTTATGATGGTTTAACCTAGAGAAACAAATTGTCATTTATTCTGTGCCCTCAAGTGTAATTGTTTGCTAGAAGAATTTTCAAAACTCAGAAAAGCTGAGTTCTACTCATAGTTATGGCTTATTAGGGTGAAAAGATATGGACTAAAATTAGTACTGAGGAAATTACATTAGGCAGTGTCCAGGAGAACCTGAGCACGAACTTCTAATTAACCTCACCAATGAAGTTCTGGGACCATGCAGAATTCTCCCAGAAATGACCATAACAACACACAGGGGGTGTAGCTAACCAAGGAAGCTCACTTGAAAGCTTACTGGATCTTTGGTATGTAGAGATTTTTTACTGTGGGTTGGTCACATACTCTGCCCTGTGTGGCTGACCACCTAAGTAACTTTCATTTTCTGTAGAAGCCAAGTTAGTACTGTGTGGCCCAAGTTCTCACCATAAATCACATGGTTAGCATAAAACATGTGCTATGGCCCAAAGACTCAAATAAACACAATTTTTGCAGACGGGACATTCCAAGGGCTTGTCATTTCTCTCTACAGGTTTGGCAAGGATCCAACCTTTCCCTGGAATGAGCACATTGCCAATGTGTCCAACCAAACTCACTGAGTTAATCCTTCCCTGCATACTGTGTCTGTAATGTAATCATTGTTCCTAATGTATTAAACTGGAATATTGTTATTAATAAAAATATAACTGATAGTTAGACATTGAAGGAAGAGACAGAGAGGAAGAGAATCAAAGACAATCAATTAAAAAAATTACTAAATGTTGTCTTTTTTTTTTCTCCTGGAAGAAGAAAAATGACCTCAGGTGGTGTTTTTGAAATATAAAAAGAAATGAAGAGGCAAAAATAGATACACTGTATATTCAGGTGGATTCAACGAGTTACTGGCAAATATCAGCAATAAATATTTTAGAGTTAAAATGAGTGAGAACCAAAACATACGGCAATAAATAATAGCTACACAGTTTGAGGCAACAGAAACTTAAACTTTCTGCACCTCCTTTGGGGAGGGAGCAGAAGTCTCAAAAAAAACCTTTTAAAAAAATTGAGTTAAATTAATTTGCAAGCATCTCAATGAAAATGAACCCTAATATAAAGGAATTGATGAATTTCAAAGAAACAAAAAGGCGGGAAAATCCCATGTTGTATTGAAAGAAACTGAAAAATCGATCTACAGGTTGAAACAGCAGGCACAGCTTTGCTCTCAGCCTCTGACTCTCCCTCTTTTCTTTTTGAACCACAGAGCCACATCATTGGGTCAGTCATTATCCCTGGTTTATGACACATCATTATCACTGAAGATCTATGAATTAATTATTTTTAATCATTTACATCACCATCTTAAGACAGTCTTGTAAAATCAACCCCACAGAAATCAAAACGAGACCCACCACAGTCTGTGCAGATAACGTGGTCCCTGCCTCAGACAGGAGAATGGCTTCCCTGGGCTCCTTCATTAATTTCTTGTTTTCTTTCCTATTTTCCCTTATAATTCTTTAAAATGGTCTCACTTTTGCATATTTTTATACATAATCTCTTTATAGCAGGAAATGTGTCAGTGTTGCTGACTCTGGATCCGTTAGTACCTAGAGCAATCCCAGGGACATGAGAGGACTTCAGAATGTTTTTTATGTTGAGTAAATGATGAATAAATGTATACCTATTTTTAATTCCCAACATTCAAAATCACTCTTACTACACACGTTGTGAATATTTGCTAAAATAAACCTAAGCAAATGCTTAAACCACGTGTCTGCCTCCCACAGTAAATGAAAACTTCTACATGGCAGGGAGAAAATGCTGTTTTTTTTCTGTTTCTGAATAATATTGTCTGAATCAACTCTGTACACAGAGTACTTGTATAATGAAAATGATGAAGAGCAAAAATGGCATATTTTAAAAATAGGAGTGACATTTGCATTTTAAAACATTCAAGTATTTTCAAAATATACACAAAGAATTAGCCTATTCAGAGTACTGAGTACAGATATATTTCTTTGTAATTTTTTCTTTTCCTCTCCGTTTTCTAGTAAGAGGCAATTAGGTCTTTCCATCCTCCTAATCCTCCACTAAAGCAAGTGGCACAGCTGGCTTAGCTGCACAAAAAGATAAAAGACGTTTATTCTATTACTTAGCTGTGTTGTGTACAAATGTCTCTATACAATTGCTTCTTAACTAGCCCATACAGAAGTCATTTCCATCCATTTAGTTCTAGGGCTGTTATTACCACTGAATCCAAAATGAACATACGCTATTCATATTTGCAAACAGAGTCCCTAGGAAATATCTGATGATACACAGAATATTGTCCTCTCTCAGAAGGAATCCATAGCACTGGACAGTTGGGCTATTTTTGGACACAGACTTTTTTTTTATTATTTCATATTGGTATGAAGGTACAAATGTTTAGGTTACATTGTTTTCATTTCTAAAGTAAAACTGAAGTTGTAGTTGAGCCCTTCCCCAGGGGGTGTGCTGGACACCCTCACACTGGGCACATTAGGTGAGACCCTGCCAGTCACCCTCTCTCTCCTGTCCTGTCCCCTCCCCCTCGCTGGACTGGACCTGTGGTTTGCTTTCCTGTGGAAGTGCAGTTGTTTAGGTATCGGCTTCATGTTAGTAGTGAGCACATTGGATACTTGCTTTTCCATTCTATTGATACTTTACTAAGAAGAATGTGTCTCGCCTCCATGCAGGTAAATACAAAAGATGTGACGTCTCCATCTGCCCATGGCTGAATAGTACTCCACACACCCCAGTTTGTTAATCTATTCATGGGTTGACGGGCACTTGGGTTGATTATAAGGACACAGACTTTTTAATTAAAACATTTTAGTTTGTCCTGTGAATGAAGAAAAAGAAAAGCAATCTTAGTAGCTTATGATATAAGCTACTACTTCCAGAAACTTCAGAACGTAAGGCTCACCAAAGGCCAGGTACCAGGCCGCCAGGAGGCTTCAGGAACTCTGCACTGTACGCAGAGAAGGGTCATGGCAAAGCTGTTAGTGGTTCCAGCTCTGTCGTCAGCAGATTGTTCAGCCTCAGGACCCAGCTGGACCCTATACTCTGCTGATCCAGGGACATTGCTGTGCCAGTATTCTCAATATCACGTTACCCTCATCCTCCACCCCAAGTCTCATCCACCTTAAGTCGGTCACTGTCATCATTCTCTTGTCACCCCCTTGCTGTGTCCTTGGTTTATAATACTATCCTGATAAACGCCGTCCATTTCAAAGCCAACTGTCCGCCTATTACGTGGATTCACAGCAGATGCTCGCTCGAAAAAAACACACAACTGCTAACCTCACTTCACGTTAAACACATGCTTCTGTTAAACAAGTCTTTTTTCACAAAATATTTACTAATAACTGGAAAAACCTGCAAGCAATTGAGGTATCCTTCAATAGTTTAATGGATGAACAAACTGTTACATCCATAAAATGCAAAACTATTCAGTAATAAAAGGAATGAGTTAAGACTTAAAAATAGGGACAAATCCTAAATGTCGAATGCCCAGAGAATCTTTCAGCCACTGATTCGATGTATTTTGCTAAGCCTATTTTCTTGGGTTTAAAAGACTGCATCAAACATTGTTGTCATCAAGACTTGGGCTTGAAATTCAGTACATAACTGTGACAATTTGCTTGATTTTGAGATGTTGGCATAGCCTCAGTAGCAAATGGAAATTTAAATGTGCAATTGGGGCCATTGGTGTCCTTTAACATTAAGAAAGAAAGGAGGCCTGTGTGCTCCTTCAGCTGTAAAGGTTCGATTGGACATCCTGGGGGGGGGGTACGTGTCGTGAGACAAAGATAGATTCCAGTCCGCATGTGCAATAGATGTGTTCTCACGGATCTGAGAGGACACTCCTGGGCCTGGGCCTGATGCTGCGTCCAGGCCAGATCAGTTTTCATAAACTTCCCTCTGAGAAGCAACACAGGGGGCTATCCTGGCACTTAAGATGGTCTCTCTTTTAGCCCCCGGACTTTGTTTTTGCAAATATATAAACTGAAAGCCAAAATAATTTTTGTAAAGTTAAAATTAAAAGTGAAAAGGGAACCTAATGTCCTTACCTGTGTAGGTAAAATTCTTATACTGTACATTCCTCTAAAGCGAGGAAAATGCTTTTTTAAAGTCTTAGATATAGTTTCATTCATATGGTAAAAACAAATATTTTATAAGGAAAGCCAAAAACGATTTTTTTCATTGACCAAAAAATCACCTCAAATATTAACTATTAATTAATAGTTATCTTTAATAAAATAATTCTGCCAAGGCAGTATCCAATATGAAGTTCAATTGTCTTTCCTTCTGTCTGGGAAACTCTTTTGAGACGTTCTGGCACCTTCTTTGACAATGCGACGGGGCAGGACCTGGAGCCTCCCTCTGCCAGTAGGGCTGGGGCTGAGCTGAGAGAAGTGCAGAGACAGTGGGCAGATCTCACACTGTTTTCACTTATTGTACTTCCCCAGAGCAACTCTCCTTACAGCGAATAATCTTTTTTCCTTCCATCCTGCATGGGAGACCTTTGGTGAGATATGTTTTTACAAAAATAGTACATTGCTTAGAGCCTCCTAACCAAATGAGGCCTCTGCTGGCAGACAGGGAAGAAAATGGATTCAAACAGAAATTCACTCAGACGTGGACAAAGAGGAATGCTACTCATAGCCATTTTTTTAAAAATAGCATCTAAGTGATTGCAGAAAAGCCCTCTTATAAGACTGCTGAAGTCACATCGATAAATTTAAGAAGCAATAAATGCATAAGAGATTAACTATACCAAATTGTATTTCCAGATTGTCGAGCTAATTTATACACAAATGGCTGGCATTCTTTTCTCTAAATCCACATGCCTCCAAAATTACATGGGTGATAAACACAGTAAAGTTAACCTTTCTTTTTCTTTTTTTTAGAAACAGACTCTCACTTTGTTGACCTCTGTAGAGTGCTAGAGTGTCACAGCTCGCAGCAACCCCCAGCTCTTGGGCTTAGCTGATTCTCTTGCCTCAGCCTTCCGAGTAGCTGGGACTCCAGGTGCCCAGCACAACACCTGGCTATTTTTGTTGTTGTTGTTGTTGCAGTTTGGCCGAGGCAGGTTTGAACCCACCACCCTTAGTATATGGGGCCAGCACCCTACTCACTGAGCCACAGGTGCCACCCAACTCTAACCTTTTTTATAATAAGTAAAAGTGCATCTCAATATTATCAATTGCTATGTTTAATTTTGTAAACTTTAAGTCAATGTAGTATTTACCCTTGATAAGACTGCTAAGTAAAATGGAAGAATTCACATTAAAACATGAGAAATTTCTTCATAGAATATGCCACAATAGAATCAAAAATGTTGATACACCTTCTCTTTTTTATTACTTATTAGCTACTAAATGGATGCTTTAACTTAGATTCTGAATCTTTAAAAAACACTCAACACTGAGGTCTAACACAAAATGTTCTAACCACGTAGCACGGTGTCTCTAAATAGAAACATACATTTATATAAAAACAGAACTTTGCCTGATTTAAAAATGTAAGGTTAACATTGCCCCCTCCTGGTTTCTTATTCAAATGAGAGCTCTTAATGGCTGAGATCAGAAACAGCACATTTTGTGCCATAAAGCCGCAGGTCGGAACTGAAGAACAGTCTATAATACCACCTGTCGGAAGAGATGGCTGAGAGCACTTTTCACCTGCGGGAGCTGACAAGTCCGAGCTGGAGAGACCTTTGCTAGGATCTGGCTCCCAGACAGGTCAGTGAAGGCCTGATAGGCGCAGCAGTGCACAGTAAGATCCCTGACCCGTGATTTCATCCTCAGCCACCTCCTCCTCCTTTCCTGCTGTCCTTCTCCTTCCCATAAACACCCCTCAGTGAACTCGAAAACAGTGACTTTAAGTGTGTCCACTGGGAACTAAGCTCCAGAGATGGTCTAACACTCGGTCATGTCCCTAGAAAAACAGCCAAGTCCAGTTTGAGCAAGTGAACCCAGTGGTTAGGGCGTAAATTCATCTCCAGATGATCAGAGACCTGCTCTCAGTGTTACCTTCCACGTTCCTCTCAAAAAGCAGCAATAAAATATTACCACACCCACACGCCCCTTTGGGTAAATCTGACAAACAGACTGATACTGTGGTCCCTTAACTCCCGGAAGGGAAGTCACAATTGTTCTTTCTTTATCCTTAAATTTCAAAAAAAAAAAAGCAAATGGGAAAACTAATTTTAGGTTCATTCTTAAATACTAAAACCAGATTTAGCAGGGTTGAGGTAAAGCAACCAAAACCAAGATAAATGTACCAGTCGAGTCGTGTCTAGATAGTAAAACACGTAATAAGGTCACTCTGAATGCCGCCTGTGTATCTTATTTACTGCTGCTCGAGAGACTTGCCACAGTCTACGTTTTGCCACTCGAGAGTCTCTGACCACCCGAAGGAAATGTTGCTGCAGAATCGTATCATAGCTACGACTGTTTCCTCCAGCAACTGCCTCATTAGCTGAAGGTGGCTCCTACCCTGCAATGCCACCCGGGAGCCTTTTGGAGGTCATAAGACTGCATATCCTGTGCTATGTGAGATAAAATCTTACATTTGGTTCCAAATCATTAGAGAGGATTTCAGAAATTAGGGAGTCGCTCTCTCTCTCTCTCTTCTTTTCAGTAAAAGGACTTTGATGTCATTACTCCAAGAAAATCCATAGAAATTATGCAACTTTAGGAAAGATTAATTTCTTGCACCAAGAAATTCTACAGGACATGACTTAGATTACTGACGACGTGCTCTGAAAAGCTCATTCTCCACTTCTTTCTCTTTAAAGAATTCACATAGTAAAGCATCATGTGCACATTCCAGCCGTACGTTACTGGAATATATACTCTACCTACCAGTTCACCTACACTTCATCATCGTAACTGGGATTGTCGCTTTAAGACCAGTGTAAGGCCCAGCCTGGGCCATGAAGATATTGCAGCTCCTAGCAGATAAAATTTATGTTTCCTTTGCAGTTGTGAGTGACAGAGAGCAGTGCTAGGTCCCCAGTCCTGAGCAGGGATCCACATTGTCAGTCTTCACAGCAGGGAGTCCACGCACTGGCTGGGATTTCCTGGTCAGTGTCTCAGGACAGCTCAGCATGAGGGTTCCCAGGACTTTCAAGGCACACTTAGAATCCCCTGGCTAGGTGGGCATAGACAGCACTCACCCAGCAACCTTCCAAATAAAGAGAGAAATAAAAGCAAAGGATAATTACTGTTTAGAATGTATGATCAATCCTGAAAAATACACTCTTCCTCTTTCAGCATCTGATAAATTTAGCATAAGGGGGTTTGACATACGATATGTCCATGTTATAAAGGTCAGAATGTATCACTCAGAGTGGTGCCTTATGTGCAAAGGCAGGGTTTTTTTTTAAGCAGCCTGATAAGGTGCTCAGTCTGAAGAGCAATAAATCGGCCCTGCATGAAGAATGGCAGATAATAAGAAGCGTTCAGGAATCGTAGAGAGTTTGCTGAATAAGGAATTACTTGGAGTCTCTTGTCAACCCCTCTCTGTGCAACAAAATCCAAACACATCAGGAAGAACAGGGGACAGCACTGCCCCGCCTCCCCACCTGGGAACACAATCACATCAGGAGGAAGAGGGGACAGCAGGGCCTCCGCCTCCACACCTGGGAGCATAATCACATCAGGAGAGAGGGGACAGCATGGCCACCGCCTCCCTACCTGGGAGCACAATCGCATCAGGAGGAAGAGGGGACAGCACAGCCTCCGCCTCCACACCTGGGAGCACAATCACATCAGGAGGAAGAGGGGACAGACAGCAC